>NC_140165.1:129773997-129781497 GCF_963971535.1 Notolepis coatsorum | reverse complement strand
ACAAACGGAAGGAACAAACCTCGTTACTGCCCCCAAAATCACAGGGTCAAGAGCAAACCCAACCCCGTGGCAAGGCTGTAGCAGCGGAGCGCGAAGGAAGACCCAGACCCACTGAAGGGACTGGATCCCCTGGAAAAAGGGGGCCCGGAGAGGTCAATGACGCCAGGCATCAAGACCCCACCAGGTGGTCACTCAGTGACACCGCCCCCCACATCGCCAGCGTATTCGGATAAGGCCCCTCCAAGAGCGGGCCCTTTCCCCCCAATAGCACACCACCTGGCACACTGACCCTGCAGAACAGGCAGTCAGCATGGCCGTAAGCACTCAAAAAAGGTTAACCAACGGAAGCAGGCAGCGCACTGGGGAAACCAGGCAGCAGGCTGTAACCTGAGCCTGGAGCACTGCGGACGAGACAGGTGCCAAAGGAGTCAGCTGAAAACAGCCCCCCCGGCGGAAGGGGCGTATGCTGGCGTTGTTGATCACCATGACAAAGCCTCCATTAAAAAAAAACCACCCAGAGGGGTCGAGGCAGAGAAGGCTGACATGATTGGCAGACGTCATGAACGTGCAGGGGCACACTCAACCGGGTAACCCGGGAGTTGACTCTGCTCCAACACACCAGGGAATCAACCACCCTCTTGGTACCACATGCGGTGGTTGTTCCTATAACCCCTCAAGAAAAAACTCCAAAACACACCTGCGGGTATACACTGGCTATACCGCAGTACAAGTGTTTCAGTTTTCAAAAAAGGGTTATCCCAGGTCTATGGGTCGATGAAACATTACTTCGGACCGGGCCCGGCGGCTCGGGAAGCACACAGGGTTACCAGAGGAGGTCCAAAAGACCACCCCAACAGCCCCCTCCTCGCCATGCGTGAGAGAGGAGCGAAAATAATGGAGAACCAGCCCTAAGCTCACCGCACTTGGTATTCCCAGGCGGTCTCCCAACCAAGTACTAACCAGGACCGAACCTGCTTAGCTTCCGAGATCGGACGAGATCGGGCGTGTACAGGTTGGTATGGCCGTAAGCCATTACGATAGTGCAGAGTACAACATGTACCCAACAAAGGGTCTCCATAACGCCTAACCCTGTGACACCCGGGCCGACCCGGCATTTTTTCCCCCCGAAAAAAGCACAAGTCCCTCAGGGTACCAGAACAGCAGATCTGCATCCCCGGCGGACAACGGGTTAACTGACCTGGACCAGCGCGACCAGTCCCGTGCCCTAACCACGCCGACATGCCCACTCCAGAAGAGGGGTTAGGTATGCGTGTCGATCTAAAACATGAAAAGAGGGCGCCACCCAGACGGTCCCATTTGGACCGCGCTCAGTGGCCCACCCCAAGGGCGTGAGACCCCTCTACCTATGTTCTGATCTATTCCGTTAACATCCCCCAGATATGAACGAGAATTCATCGAGACAACCTAGTAAACTGGCGCTTGGAAGAGACAAAACTCCATCCCAGTTGCCCTATAAAAACGCTGTTTTAATAACAAGCAACCAAGGCGCACCAGCCTCATGGGTGATTCCCATCAGAAACACCCAGAGCCAGCACTTACATACGCGTCGAGACCCAAACACATCAATGGATAGTCTAGCAAGACACCAAACATTGTTCCTCCAAATCGCCTGGGAGAACGACAAGGAGCCGTCGTGCTTCATGTTCCTTCCTCTTTTTATTCAAAAAAGAAAGAAACACAGACTGACATGAATCCCACGTGACGCAGCTGAGGGTAAAAATCATTTACATTTTTACATCCCACCACCCTCGCCACAGGGAGGAGACGGAAATCCCCAGAGAGACTTCCCATGCAAGCTGTATAGATTGAAAAGAATATATTGCAACATTGAGCTATGTAACACTTGGTTTAGGGCTCTCCGAGGAGGAGGCACTGAACCAATACACACTCAACAATCGAATTGAATCGAATACACACACAATAGAGCAGAACTCCTTTTTGAAGTTCTACTCACCTTGACAATCCGAGGAGGAGTCTCTGAAACTCTGAGGAGGCTCCCTCACAGGGAAGGAGAGTCCGAACTCACAGAAGGCACTTCTCCCCGAGGAGGAGCTTCATGAGGAGGAGCTCTGACAACTCCCTGAAACAGATCCATAACATGGACCTGAACAACCCACGGAAGTCTTACCAACAGAGACGCGCTCAGTGACGTACTCTATGGCGGGGGAATTTCCGCGGTGCACACGCCCAATCTTCCAGGCCGTGGGACCAGGAAACTCCCCCCCCCCCCCCCCCCTCTTACCCTGTAACGTGCCGAACAGCAACGTGACAGGAACCTTGAAGGACAGGAGGTTTTAACCCCTGACCAATCAGAAAAGGGGAGGTAAGGACTACCAGTTCACCCCTTTACGACCCCACACCCATGATACGATGTAATAACAAGTAGAGCATGACACAGTCATAGCCTGCTACATGAAGCATCGAACAGCCTCACATAGCTCATGTGCTAACCTGTTATCTGATTTTTACTAAGGAAAAAACACAGAACAGAGAGGGCCCCCTTTAAGAGCCCCGGTACCAGACTTACATATGTGCTTCTGTGGGCCAAACCTAACCCAGTTGTAGATCACAAGACACACACAACCCTTCATCACAAAAGAAAATGGCAAAGTACACTCTTGCTACAGAGGAACGGCGTTTTTCATAACGAGAGAATACAGAATCCTCGATTACGTATTGACCAAACAATCTTTTCTTTAGGAAAAAATAGTTTCTCAAGCGGAAAGCACAACCCCAGCAATTAAGCTGAGGGTTACATTGTATCCCCACAAACACAGTGACACAATATATTGTAAACAACATGTCTGAGAGGAGGGGGGGAAGCCACAGGGAAACCGGGGGGATCACCCCTCCTTCCTTACCCTTGATACGACCAAGTTGAACAGGTAACCCTGTTAATATGTGAACACACTGTTCATTGGTATTACAGGCTGAGAAAAGAATTCATTCCTCAATCACATGTCACTAAGCATAGCTTCATAGGTTAATTAACCCCCTTAGTTGTGAGTTCACGTTTCTTTACATGGACACACATGTTCTCATCACAACTAACCAGATCATTTTTACACATGTAAACAACAACCCGATTTCGATGGAGAGAGAAGCTATACCAGTGACAAGACAATTCACACACAACACGCGTCGTACAAAACATTTAGAAGGGAAGGAAGGAAGAAGTGTTTAAAGTCCGGTCGGGACTCCTACCCTGAGCGCAGGCCAAGAGAACTGCAATCTGGTTAACGGGACACCGAAGTTGAACACAGCATCTCCTGTGTTGGCGACGAGGGTAGCGTCGCTGCGCCACCCAGCCGCTATGTTTCTCCATGTTGACGCAGTCCTCGCTGGCAGGGCTCCCGGTATAGGTTCGACTAACATCCTCTGTCAAAGATGACGTCGTAGTCAGAGTGTTTAAGGCATGTTATAGTCATAGCAACGTTCAACAGTGTAGCATCAAGCTAACAGCCGCTCTCGACTGAGAGCAACAAGCTAACGTTTCCTAGCCTAGTGACACAACGGGCTAGCGCCGCAGCTAACAGCTGACTGGCTAACAGGTAGGCCACAACTAGCACGCAAGCTAAGCAGGTATCACCTGAACTGTACACAACGACATAACAAGCCACACTTCAGACAGGCCGCCGTCTGAAACCCTCCTCATCCTTTAAGAGAGAAGAGAAAAAGAAATGTCCACACAGTTTACAACGGTGATTTTACCAGACATACGGCAGAGCCGGCACAAGTCCCATCTGGGCTGCAGCCGACTTGAACATGGATCTTCCGATAACGAACATCCATGCCCACATTTCCTCGTTAGGGTGTACTTTCACTTTTATGTGAAAGATGGGGCCTGCACGGGACAGAGAAGCATCCGCTTGTCCAGAGAATCCTGGGATCACCAGGTCCTGGTCGCGGCCCACTAGTTGACCATCATGGGCTTCAGACCAAGATCCTCTGCCGTCGCCTAAGAGGCCGAACAGAGGACCCTAATCTGGGGCCGGCTTTCGTAAAAATTGTCAGCTAGCCCCCATAGCACAAACAGACAACTGGCGCTCGCAAGCAAAACATTACTCACCCAGGCTCGAAAACCAACCAGTCCCTCACAACAGACTTCCACAGTCCAGCTGCATGGCCGGAGGGCCAACCCATCCAGCCGCAGCAAAGGAGGACTGCAGTTTGGGGAGTATATCAGCGACGCAAGCCCCTAATACGAAAAAAGCGGTGGAGGTTTAGAATGATCATCATCTTCCAGACACTCCAGTGACGAAGACAATATCGCCGGATTTTCTCGAAAATAGTGAGAGAGAAAATAAAGATATAATGTCAACGTATCTCCTTGTTCTTCTGTTTTCCTTTCCTCAGACTAAATATTTTCTCCACGTCAAGTGGGTATATAACAGGCACTTCCTTGTGGATGAAATTTGAGAAGGAGATGAGTGTGTGGCGGCCCCTGCTTATGTAGGCGCAGATAGGGGTGTGGTCAGACGGATGTTGGTATGTAAAGGTACATTTTGAAATGTATTCAGTGCATATCCACCACTGAAGCGAGATATTATGCAACTGATGCTGAGCGAAAGCCATAATGAAATAGAACTGTATTTGAGTGAGTTAAGTCTTGGTGTTATGGTAGACTCAGACCTAAGCTGTAAATCACAATCAGTTGACAAAAACATAATTCTTCCACCTTAGAAACATAGCTAAAGTACAGCCATTTATAAATCAAAAGGACGCTGAAAACCAGATCCATGCCTTTATCTCAAGCCGACTCGACTACTGTAATGCACTCCTTACCGGCCTCCCGAAAAAATACGATGATAACTATTTTATTGCACTGCACTATTTTACTTTGTATCAGTGATAATCAAACCGTAAACAAAGACGTCTAATAACACTTTCAGCGCCAGATGGCGCTGTTTACTGTTACTGTTGAAAGGCCAGCGCCTTTTAATATGGGGATACGTGGCTGTGTTTGCAGGCCTAAAGCTATATTATATATTATAGCTATGGATCTAATAATATAGTCGATTGTCGTTGAGTTTTTTCCGGTCAAGATGCAAGAAACAGATCATTTTACCATCCATACATTTCCGTTTTATACCGTCGTGAATATGAGTGTAGTTTCAGGGTGGTCTGGTGTCATTTCCAAAATGCTTCGTAATGGGCGGCAACGTGTATTCTAGTAAACGCGTTATCGTTTCTTCCCTGGACTAGCTACTGTTCTCAAATCAAATAGATTATCGGTATTATGTTTCATCATGGATGCATGAAGGCGGGAGGGGGCCCCTCCGTGCTTTGATCGCAACCAACGGAACATGCCACACACACACACACGCCGCAATCAGCATGAAGACATTTTTGGATCAACGCAATATTGATACCATATAGTCCTTACCTTGACCAGGATCTGTCCCGAAAAGAATATTCCAATTATCTGATCGCCATTCCAAGTACTGATGTCGATCAAGGTGCCAACGTAATCCAGCATTGAACATGAACCCGACCCTCGTCGATGCATGCGTTATAAGCATTTGGCTTGACCGAGTAGTTAGACCCCGCCCGCGGGCCGCAGCTCGGCCCAGACACCAAGCCACATTGTTTCAAATGGAGTGCAATAGCGGCCGCAAGGCGTTAGGCGGCGGTATTGGACTTTTGAGATCTCAGACCCATCCCCAGTGATAACACAGGCTGCCGGCATGTCTTTATGAATGGAAATATCGAATAAAAGAAACAACGATGAAAACCCGACTATACTCTGGTTTTCGGGGGTCCTGGCGCTCAACGTTCGGCGAGTTAACCCTAGATCTTAGATCCTAATATGAAAAACGATGTGAGTTCTATGTCTTACCTTGACTTTGTCTATTTTGCTGCTATCTATTTTATGCTTTATGTCTGCACTTTATGCATTGCTCTTGATCTGCCAATGTTGTGCTCATTTTATGCCTGTCTTTTTTTACTGCTGTGAAGCACTTTGAGCTGCAATTCTTGTATGAAAGGTGCTATACAAATACAGTGTATTATTATTATTATTATTATTATTATTATTATTATTATTATTATTATTATTATTATTATTATTATTATTATTATTATTATTATTATTATTATTATTAATTAATATTATTGTTTGCTTCATTAATTAAAGGGTGTGAATTTAAGTGTTCTCTAGTGCCTTTTGTCCGCTTTAAGGTGGTGGTATAAGTTAAAGGTTGTGGTGTCGAAGTAAATAAATTCCCTGCCCGCTCACGCGGGCACCTATCTGGGCTAAGCCCCGGATCTCCTACAATCCTAAATCCGCCCCTGTGTGTGTGTGTGTGTGTGTGTGTGTGTGTGTGTGTGTGTGTGTGTGTGTGTGTGTGTGTGTGTGTGTGTGTGTGTGTGTGTGTGTGTGTGTGTGTGTGTGTGTGTGTGTGTGTGTGTGCGTGCGTGCGTGCGTGCGTGCGTGCGTGCGTGCGTGCGTGCGTGCGTGCGTGCGTGTGTGTGCGCGCACCATCCCCAAAAGGTGAAAAGGCATCTCAGTCACATGCGGAATAGAAATTGCTTTGACCTTCTTCTCCATTTGGTTCCCGTATTTCTCCACGCAACCAGAGATTTACCAGAGTTGTTCCAAAACGCTGAGGCACCACCCGTTGTCTTTATATACAATTGGAGACGGTATGGGAGAAAAACAATACCTTCCCCACTACCTTCAATTCATTCAAATCACATGAATGGGAAATGGAACCCCCTAGAGCAGTTACAGTAAACACACGGAGAGGTCTATTCAGCCCGTTGGAAATTGGTTGGTCGTTTTATGCTGATGCACATATACTGTAGAGTGAACGTCTCTGAATCCTGAAGGACATCAAGGCTGACAGGGCGCAGGAGAAAATAAGTAGAGCAAAAGAAAGAATAACGCTGGTGGTTTCGGTCTTTTAGTTCTGCTTTGCAATGACGGCAATGTGGACTTCAGTTTGAACAGGCTGACTCTAGAGGCATGTGGCAGGGCCTCAGAACAATGACAGACTACAAAGGAACCCCCCTCAAACTGAACAGTGACATCTCCTTAGCAAATGATCTCAACTCCTTCTATGCGAGGTTTGAGGCTGTGAATAACAACACCAGCCTACAAACCACGGCAATGGGGGGGGGGGGGGTCTGCTGATGGAGACTCAGTGTTCAGGGTAACAGAGCATGAGGTGAGACGGATCTTTAAAAAAGTGGATATCAGGAAGGCAGCAGGACCGGACGGCATCCCCGGCCGCGTCCTAAAAGTCTGTGCCGACCAACTGGCCCCGGTATTCACTGACATCTTCAACCTGTCCTTGGAACAGGCCGTCATCCCCACCTGTCTGAAGAAGTCCACCATCATCCCTGTACCCAAAAAATCTACGCCCGCTTGCCTCAACGACTACCGCCCTGTAGCCCTCACCTCCATAGCCATGAAGTGCTTTGAGAAGCTAGTGAAGGGCTACATCTGTTCCTCCCTCCCCATCAACCTGGACCCTC
>NC_140165.1:129766497-129768997 GCF_963971535.1 Notolepis coatsorum | reverse complement strand
CTGCAAATATCAAAGGAAATGTTAGGTTTTGTAAACAACCCCAACAGCACGACACAGACAGGTAGTTCAGAGTTAGCCAAAACGAGAGGCGTATTTCTTTTCACAAAAAACAGAAATGTGCAACAAAACAGTAACTCCATTAGAGGGGAATGTCTTCTAGTCAAGTAGGGCTCTGCTGCACTGCCCACAGCAGGGTTGACTCTGCGGCTCTGCAGCCCTGTCCTTAGCAGAGTCTACTCTGCGGTTCTGCGGCTCTGCAGCGCTGTCCTTAGCAGAGTTTACTCTGCGGTTCTGCGGCTCTGCAGCGCTGTCCTTAGCAGAGTCTACTCTGCGGTTCTGCGGCTCTGCAGCGCTGCAGCCTTAGGTTATCCCAACTTGCGGGGAAAAGGAAACGGAGAATCTCATTAGTCCCAGAATGCAGAAAATACAGGGCAGAGTCCAGTAACCAAACAAATCTACACTTCTTCAGTGTTGTAGGAAACACACAAAAAACGGAACCAAGGCGTAGAGTCCAGGACAGAACAAGGATTGCAGTTCATGGAAAATAGTCCTCCAAATGAACTCACCCAAAGCAAAGTCGAAGTGGGTAATGAGGCACGGGTCCACGGAGGCAGAGAGAGAAACACAGCAGCAACTTCCAAGGGGCGCACTGGAGAAACAACGAGAGGGAACAGCAGTAGAGCTGGTGGTGACAAAACGACCCGACACAGAATGATCAGCAAACCGAGTATAAGAGTGCTCCCGCCGAGCTGATTGGAAACTCCTCTCAGGTGCGTGATGGTAATTGGCACTGAGAAGCGCGCAGTACTGGGCCAGCCCTTACAGGAAATATCAAGATTCTACTATAAAGTACCATCCGAGGACATTCAAACACTTTCAAGGTCAATGACTTCTGTGAGGAATTGGGAATAGGCCACTATTCATTAACAATGCCAGTAAGTCAATGCCAGTAGGCCAATGCCAGTAAGTCAATGCCAGTAAGTCAATGCCAGTAGGTCAATGCCAGTAAGTCAATGCCAGTAAGTCAATGCCAGTAAGTCAATGCCAGTAAGTCAATGCCAGTAAGCCAGTGCCAGTAAGTCAATCTAGTTCTGTCAGAATGTCCCTGTAAGACTGTTTTTACAATTCTTACAATTGCAATACTGAGAAATTATGTTAGCATTTCCAGCAAAATGGCCAAAAGGAGGCTACTACAGATTTCTTAAACAATTGCACAGTGTTACACAGGGTGTAATTTGTGTGTGTGTGGAGGGGGGGGGGGGGGGGTTGAGGGTAGGGGGAGGGGGGGTATTGAACAACGTCTGTTGTTTGACGTCTGCGATCGAATACTATGAATTTTCAACTTTTTGTATATAGTTGAATATGCAACTAACTGCAACCCCAGCGCTAATCCTAACCTTAACCCTAACCCCCATAACCATAAGCTAACCCTAACCCTAAGCTTAACCTTAACCTTAACCTTAACCCTAACCCTAACTGTAACTGAGGGGTACAATTCCCTGACTGTATTGAGAGTATGGTATCATTAAACCACTACTTAGTTATGTACTTTAATTACTTGCCATACAGTACACAGTATATATGGTGAACACCCACACAAGAATACGGCTTGACAAAGAAAGTTCTATTTAGAGGTATTTATTATTAGAGCAGCAACGATAGGTTACAGAATTGAGAATTGTGAATGCGCTTGTAAGGCGAAGAACACTTAAGTAAGTCAAGAGCGTAAGTCCATGAGCATAATAAGATGGGTATAACTGACGCCACCTGTAGCATAAGAATTACATAAGGCACACTCGTAGTCAGCTGGAGATACTAAGGGGTTCCCTCCGGTTGTAAGCCAGCAGGGTAGAGGAATGGTCGGGAGCAAAGTCTGGATCAACGCGGATAACGAGGCTCCAGATACAGGAGCCAGTGCAATAATCCCTTGGTCCGTAGACAAAGCAACAGCTATACTCCAGTATGCATGACAGCATGGATGAAAGCTAGCCAGCCTCTGTGGTCCTAGAGGCGGGCTCGATGGTGCTCCTGACAGGGTAGATCCCACACAGCAGTGGGGTAGACGGTTCTCTGCTCCAGCAGCCACAGTACCAAAGCAATATAATCCAGCCGGAAAAGGCTCTGCATTCGCCGGTGTAGGTTCTCCGGTGTACATATCCAACGGTTCTCGTCTAGGACTCCTCGGATGACGGCACGAGTTTAGGCCGCCTAGCCTGGATAAGTGCACTAGCTAGAGTACGACGAACCGGTGGTAATGCTGGTCACTGTAGAACGGTAGCCGCACGATACACTATAAATAATAGACTATTACTTCACGATAGAATAAGTCGAACTCGACGATACAGCGTTAAACTCTGACACTTTAGCTATCTATTCGCACGCGGTTCTCAAGGCTCTATTTAGGGGCAAAGAGGCCCACTTCACAGCACGTTGTATCGTGGTGAAGGCTTCAACGTTTTGGGTCAACTAACTGCTGTATCCACCTGCGACGTATTTATAC
>NC_140165.1:129690154-129766297 GCF_963971535.1 Notolepis coatsorum | reverse complement strand
TATGCTTTATGTCTGCACTTTATGCATTGCTCTTGATCTGCCAATGTTGTGCTCATTTTATGCCTGTCTTTTTTTACTGCTGTGAAGCACTTTGAGCTGCAATTCTTGTATGAAAGGTGCTATACAAATACAGTGTATTATTATTATTATTATTATTAATTAATATTATTGTTTGCTTCATTAATTAAAGGGTGTGAATTTAAGTGTTCTCTAGTGCCTTTTGTCCGCTTTAAGGTGGTGGTATAAGTTAAAGGTTGTGGTGTCGAAGTAAATAAATTCCCTGCCCGCTCACGCGGGCACCTATCTGGGCTAAGCCCCGGATCTCCTACAATCCTAAATCCGCCCCTGTGTGTGTGTGTGTGTGTGTGTGTGTGTGTGTGTGTGTGTGTGTGTGTGTGTGTGTGTGTGTGTGTGTGTGTGTGTGTGTGTGTGTGTGTGTGTGTGTGTGTGTGTGTGTGTGTGTGTGTGTGTGTGTGTGTGTGTGTGTGTGTGTGTGTGTGTGTGTGTGTGTGTGTGTGTGTGTGTGTGCGTGCGTGCGTGCGTGCGTGCGTGCGTGCGTGCGTGCGTGCGTGCGTGCGTGCGTGCGTGCGTGCGTGCGTGCGTGCGTGCGTGCGTGCGTGCGTGCGTGCGTGCGTGCGTGCGTGCGTGCGTGCGTGCGTGCGTGCGTGCGTGCGTGCGTGTGTGTGCGCGCACCATCCCCAAAAGGTGAAAAGGCATCTCAGTCACATGCGGAATAGAAATTGCTTTGACCTTCTTCTCCATTTGGTTCCCGTATTTCTCCACGCAACCAGAGATTTACCAGAGTTGTTCCAAAACGCTGAGGCACCACCCGTTGTCTTTATATACAATTGGAGACGGTATGGGAGAAAAACAATACCTTCCCCACTACCTTCAATTCATTCAAATCACATGAATGGGAAATGGAACCCCCTAGAGCAGTTACAGTAAACACACGGAGAGGTCTATTCAGCCCGTTGGAAATTGGTTGGTCGTTTTATGCTGATGCACATATACTGTAGAGTGAACGTCTCTGAATCCTGAAGGACATCAAGGCTGACAGGGCGCAGGAGAAAATAAGTAGAGCAAAAGAAAGAATAACGCTGGTGGTTTCGGTCTTTTAGTTCTGCTTTGCAATGACGGCAATGTGGACATAGGGGTTAAAACACAACAGTCATGATGAATTAAATCTAAATTAAGTCAGTGGAATTAGATATTTATCAAAAACTAGTAGCTGCATATAAACAATACCTGATTATGAAGAACTGCAAATTATAAATAATCAATAATTGATACTCAAACAGTTATGTAAGGGATAATGTATAGCTACGAGGTCATTGTCGCAAAAGAATTGACAGACACAGCGTTCTGGAACGCAGTGAAGGTAAATTATTTTGCAGTTGTTCTGCTGCTCCTCTGTCATCGGCAGGTGTGGACTTGATTGCACCTGAATGACCTGATGTAGTGCAGCTGTGCGAGATAAAGCTGGGAACAAGGTTATAGCTTTCGTGACTGCGATCAAAATGCTTGATTGTGATTGGTCAATAGCGCTCTGTTGCCCCTAACAGTGGTCATTATTGCTTGTTGCCCCTGACAGCTGTGAATTATCGAGAAATAATTGACCGCTGCTAGGGGTAACAGAGCGCTATTGACCAATCACAATCAAGCATTTTGGCGAATGTTAAAACAAGCAGTGAAGCCAGACCAGCACTCTCAGGTTCAAAATTTAATGGCAGCCTGAAACAAACATGTTTCGGAAATATGTATTCCTTCTTCAGTGTTATAGCTTGCAATGGACTTGCAGTCAAGATAATGGTTATATACACACACGTGGTTAATTACACAGAGGTGGTTAATGATTTGGCAGGAAATGACATCACAGCGCAGGTGTGCCTGAGTCTATTGGTCCTCAATGACAAAAGAAAAGACCTATCAAAATAGAGTCCGTTAGTAAATACAAATTATACAAATATACCATGTATAAAAGACATATAAAAAGACATAAAAAACACAAAAGCAAAAGCAAAAATTGCATCACATTACCATACCAGAAACTTGCTATGTAACATGCCCATAGTTTATAGGGCTAATTTAGCCCCTATACTTTTTTCTTTTTTCTTTTAAGCATCAAAGGATAAACATACCTCTTGGAGGAAACAACCACTTGGATTAAACCATATAGATAAAAGGTACTTAAAGGAAACAGGTTAAAACGTTCTCTTCATTCATTCCTCTAGGTTCTATGCAATCAAACAGGTGGATATAATAACATTCCCGTTGTAACAGTAACTTATGTCTGTCTCCCCCCTGAATGTTAAAACGCCATGTAATAAAATAATAATAATAATAATAATAATAATAATAATAATAATAATAATAATAATAATAATAATAATAATAATAATAATAATAATAATAATAATAATAATAATAATAATAATAATAATAATAATAATAATAATAATAATCATCATCATCATCATCATCATCATCATCATCATCATCATCATCATCATAATAATAATAATAATAATAATAATAATAATAATAATAATAATAATAATAATAATAATAATAATAATAATAATAATAATAATAATAATATAATAATAATAATAATAATAATACACTTTATTTGTATAGCACCTTTAATACAAGAATTGCAGCCCAAAGTGCTTCACAGCAGTGATGTAGACACAAAATAGACACAGGCATAACATGTGAGAGAGAATTGAGAATTGAAAGCAGAGAATTGCTATTAAAACCTCCTTGAAAATGTGTAATAGATTTATGTCATTATCTAATTATAAAGGGAAAAAAGAAAAAAGTTTGTAACAGATTTATGTCATTAAATATATAAAAAGGATTGTGATATATTTCTGTGTTAGAATGTCCAACCCCAAGAGCGGTTCCTGCACAGGTCCCACCCACCTCCAGGCCAGGGGCGGGGCTAGGGGGTGGCTACTTGGGCTCAAGCCCCGAATGTTTTCTGAAAAGCCCCGAATCTACTATTATAAAAAATTTCTTTTTCTTTTATTTAATTTTTTTTTTACAATTAATCATTGTTACATGCAAATATGTTTGCACCAGATTTAGCAGAAGCTAATTTACATCCGTAGTCTATCCAGCTGCTAACTGTATTTGAGTGAGTTAAGTCTTGGTGTTATGGTAGACTCAGACCTAACAACAAGTTGACAAAAACATAATTCTTCCACCTTAGAAACATAGCTAAAGTACGGCCATTTATAAATCAAAAGGACGCTGAAAATCAGATCCATGCCTTTATCTCAAGCCGACTCGACTACTGTAATGCACTCCTTACCGGCCTCCCGAGAAAATACGATGATAATTATTTTATTGCAATGCACTATTGCATTATTTTATTCCATTTTACTAACTATTTTATTGCACTGCACTATTTTACTTTGTATCAGTGATAATCAAACCGTAAACAAAGAGGCCTATTAACACTTTCAGCGCCAGATGCACTCAAATTCACCAGAACGCAGGAAATTAAAGTCTTTGTAACAAAAAATTTCCTGGTGGGGCACCCCCAGACCCCCCGCTTAAAAAGTGGCCTGACTGGGGCTATATTTTGCGCTATATCTCCCGATATGAATTATTTCCCCAGTCCGGCCCTGTGTGTGTGTGTGTGTGTGTGTGTGTGTGTGTGTGGTGTGTGTGTGTGTGTGTGTGTGTGTGTGTGTGTGTGTGTGTGTGTGTGTGTGTGTGTGTGTGTGTGTGTGTGTCATTAGCTGCAACAAACTAGGTCAGTAGTCATGCAATGCTGTGTTTTATTGTGTGAACGTCTCCAGTGATTTATTAAAGCCAATGTTTCAGTTCAAGTCTTTCATCAGGGGTTGATCTGAAATGGTTAGCTTGAACTTGAATAAATCCCTGGAGATGTTTTTGCAGAAACTTTGTGCAGGTGTTGGTTCATCCTCTTCCCCAACACATCTGAGACCTTTTTTTAGACTAACTCCCAACCATTTGTATCAAGGCCCCCTGCTAAAACGCATCGATGAGAGCACAACCACCCGCACCTATAGCCAGTGAAAGCGGATTTTAATGACTTGCTTTTTACAAGGTCAAGCTGTTTTATTATCACCTGGCTATAGATAAGAGGATGAAAAAAAATCTAGTGAAATTGATTGCTAAGATTAATTAATTTGTAAGCTAGTTTGGCTTGAATGCAGCTGGGCAATATCAGCCCAAGGTTGTCAAGATCCAGGTTGATAGTGACAGGCCACGCCCCTTCAGACTAGGAAGAGGGTGGGTAGAGGGTGGGATTGTGTGGAATAATACGCTTAAAAGCTGCAGTATAGGGCAGCTGGGTAGCGCAGTGGACTAACCACTCGCCTACCACCGCAGAGACACTGGGATCGAATCCAGCTGTCAGCGGTACCTCCGGCTTGGTCAGTCATCCCTACTAACACAATTGGCAGTGTTAGCGGGTGGGAAGCCGGCGGGACATGTGTCCTGGTCGTTGTAAACTGTGACTCCTACAGGTCGGTCGGGGCGCCTGGTCAGCAGGGAGGGGATCTAGGGGAAACAGTGTGAACCTCTGCACATGTTACGTTCCCCCAGTGAAACTCCTCAAAGTCAGGTGAAATGAAGCGGCTGGCAACTACTCATGTATCGGAGGAGGCATGTGGTAGTTCTACACCCTCCCCAGGCCGACAGTGGGGGAATGCACGCAATGACCACCAGTAAGGGAATTGGCATAACGACTAAATTGGGATGGGTGAAAAATACAGAAAGGCCAAAAATAAAGAGAATAAAAAACAAAATGTAATAAATAAAAAAAAGCTGCAGTTTAATAGATGTTAGACAGATTTTATTTTATTTTATTACATTTTATTTTATTTTATTTTATTTACAGGAGGTCTATTAAGCTTAATTATGTACTTAGATTAACTCATTTCATAATGTTTCACAGTGATTTGAGTCAAATATCACTGCAAATATCAAAGGAAATGTTAGGTTTTGTAAACAACCCCAACAGCACGACACAGACAGGTAGTTCAGAGTTAGCCAAAAACGAGAGGCGTATTTCTTTTCACAAAAAACAGAAATGTGCAACAAAACAGTAACTCCATTAGAGGGGAATGTCTTCTAGTCAAGTAGGGCTCTGCTGCACTGCCCACAGCAGGGTTGACTCTGCGGCTCTGCAGCCCTGTCCTTAGCAGAGTCTACTCTGCGGTTCTGCGGCTCTGCAGCGCTGTCCTTAGCAGAGTTTACTCTGCGGTTCTGCGGCTCTGCAGCGCTGTCCTTAGCAGAGTCTACTCTGCGGTTCTGCGGCTCTGCAGCGCTGCAGCCTTAGGTTATCCCAACTTGCGGGGAAAAGGAAACGGAGAATCTCATTAGTCCCAGAATGCAGAAAATACAGGGCAGAGTCCAGTAACCAAACAAATCTACACTTCTTCAGTGTTGTAGGAAACACACAAAAAACGGAACCAAGGCGTAGAGTCCAGGACAGAACAAGGATTGCAGTTCATGGAAAATAGTCCTCCAAATGAACTCACCCAAAGCAAAGTCGAAGTGGGTAATGAGGCACGGGTCCACGGAGGCAGAGAGAGAAACACAGCAGCAACTTCCAAGGGGCGCACTGGAGAAACAACGAGAGGGAACAGCAGTAGAGCTGGTGGTGACAAAACGACCCGACACAGAATGATCAGCAAACCGAGTATAAGAGTGCTCCCGCCGAGCTGATTGGAAACTCCTCTCAGGTGCGTGATGGTAATTGGCACTGAGAAGCGCGCAGTACTGGGCCAGCCCTTACAGGAAATATCAAGATTCTACTATAAAGTACCATCCGAGGACATTCAAACACTTTCAAGGTCAATGACTTCTGTGAGGAATTGGGAATAGGCCACTATTCATTAACAATGCCAGTAAGTCAATGCCAGTAGGCCAATGCCAGTAAGTCAATGCCAGTAAGTCAATGCCAGTAGGTCAATGCCAGTAAGTCAATGCCAGTAAGTCAATGCCAGTAAGTCAATGCCAGTAAGTCAATGCCAGTAAGCCAGTGCCAGTAAGTCAATCTAGTTCTGTCAGAATGTCCCTGTAAGACTGTTTTTACAATTCTTACAATTGCAATACTGAGAAATTATGTTAGCATTTCCAGCAAAATGGCCAAAAGGAGGCTACTACAGATTTCTTAAACAATTGCACAGTGTTACACAGGGTGTAATTTGTGTGTGTGTGGAGGGGGGGGGGGGGGTTGAGGGTAGGGGGAGGGGGGGTATTGAACAACGTCTGTTGTTTGACGTCTGCGATCGAATACTATGAATTTTCAACTTTTTGTATATAGTTGAATATGCAACTAACTGCAACCCCAGCGCTAATCCTAACCTTAACCCTAACCCCCATAACCATAAGCTAACCCTAACCCTAAGCTTAACCTTAACCTTAACCTTAACCCTAACCCTAACTGTAACTGAGGGGTACAATTCCCTGACTGTATTGAGAGTATGGTATCATTAAACCACTACTTAGTTATGTACTTTAATTACTTGCCATACAGTACACGGTATATATGGTGAACACCCACACAAGAATACGGCTTGACAAAGAAAGTTCTATTTAGAGGTATTTATTATTAGAGCAGCAACGATAGGTTACAGAATTGAGAATTGTGAATGCGCTTGTAAGGCGAAGAACACTTAAGTAAGTCAAGAGCGTAAGTCCATGAGCATAATAAGATGGGTATAACTGACGCCACCTGTAGCATAAGAATTACATAAGGCACACTCGTAGTCAGCTGGAGATACTAAGGGGTTCCCTCCGGTTGTAAGCCAGCAGGGTAGAGGAATGGTCGGGAGCAAAGTCTGGATCAACGCGGATAACGAGGCTCCAGATACAGGAGCCAGTGCAATAATCCCTTGGTCCGTAGACAAAGCAACAGCTATACTCCAGTATGCATGACAGCATGGATGAAAGCTAGCCAGCCTCTGTGGTCCTAGAGGCGGGCTCGATGGTGCTCCTCACAGGGTAGATCCCACACAGCAGTGGGGTAGACGGTTCTCTGCTCCAGCAGCCACAGTACCAAAGCAATATAATCCAGCCGGAAAAGGCTCTGCATTCGCCGGTGTAGGTTCTCCGGTGTACATATCCAACGGTTCTCGTCTAGGACTCCTCGGATGACGGCACGAGTTTAGGCCGCCTAGCCTGGATAAGTGCACTAGCTAGAGTACGACGAACCGGTGGTAATGCTGGTCACTGTAGAACGGTAGCCGCACGATACACTATAAATAATAGACTATTACTTCACGATAGAATAAGTCGAACTCGACTATACAGCGTTAAACTCTGACACTTTAGCTATCTATTCGCACGCGGTTCTCAAGGCTCTATTTAGGGGCAAAGAGGCCCACTTCACAGCACGTTGTATCGTGGTGAAGGCTTCAACGTTTGGGTCAACTAACTGCTGTATCCACCTGCGACGTATTTATACGTAAGGTGAATAATCTAGTGCCAACCTCAGTTCTGTCTCGTATTACTGCGCAAACCTGGACATGTTGAGACATGTCTTGGTGGTGGCTTTGAACTTGCCATTGGGGGTATGGCCGTTAGCGCCTAGGGGTCGCTGTCCAATAGGAGAACGAATATTATGGTCTGGCCTGTACCTAGGTAAAGGGATATTCCGTGTATATGTACAAAGAATATACAAGGGATATCAGACGATATACAAATATTATACAATATATCTCAAGTAATAAATATATATATTCGGTTTAATCTGACCCTTTGTAACACTAACCATACTGTGGTTAGACTATCCTACTGAATCACACCTTTAAAGAAGACTGATGGAGGACGAGCAGCAGCAGTCTACAGGCTATATCCCACATCACCTTCAGATAAAGACAGATCCTTCAGTCACACACACATAAATGTCCCCGTTTACTGGCTATACACAGCCACTCAGCACCCAGGCTCTTTACCAGCACATAACCTGTCAAACACACACACACACACACACACACACACACACACACACACACACACACACACACACACACACACACACACACACACACACACACACCACACACACACACACACACACACACACACACACACACATAAATGCATGCACACGTACATGCACACGCACGCATGCACACACACACACACACACACACACACACACACACACACACACACACACACACACACACACACACACACACACACACACACACACACACACACACACACACACATTCACACAGATGCATGGGTACATTCATGCATGCGTGCACACACACACACACACACACACACACACACACACATACTATACTGTACCAGTACAGAGAGAGAGAGAGAGAGAGAGAGAGAGAGAGAGAGAGAGAGAGAGAGAGAGAGAGAGAGAG
This sequence comes from Notolepis coatsorum, assembly GCF_963971535.1. Classification (NCBI taxonomy): domain Eukaryota; kingdom Metazoa; phylum Chordata; class Actinopteri; order Aulopiformes; family Paralepididae; genus Notolepis; species Notolepis coatsorum. The sequence continues at coordinate 129,757,919 of NC_140165.1, read as the reverse complement.
AGAGAGAGAGAGAGAGAGAGAGAGAGAGAGAGAGAGAGAGAGAGAGAGAGAGAGAGAGAGAGAGAGAGAGAGAGAGAGAGAGAGGGGGAGAGAGAGGGAGAGAGAGAGAGAGAGAGAGAGAGAGAGAGAGAGAGAGAGAGAGAGAGAGGGAGGAGACAGAGAGAGAGATAGAGAGAGGTGCACACACACAGAGGAATAAGAGAGATGTAGTATTGCAAGTCTTGACTCAGATGGGGGTTATAAAGACAGAGGCCTGCCCTGGTGAGTGTGGGTGGGTGTAGAGTAGCATGAACCCCTGATATCTTATTATTTTTTTTATTATCTTTTTTCCCCCTCCTTTTTTCCAATTTTTCTCCCATCCCACTTTTAGTCGTTATGCCAATTCCCAACCCCCTTCCTGGTTGTTGCGCACTTTCCCCTACTGTTGGTCCGAGAGGCCGGAGACTGTCACATGCATTCCTCCGACGCATGTGCAGCCAGCCGGCAGCCAGCCTGGCCACGCAGATTCTCACTGGGAGAGTGTAACGTGTGGGAGGCCGCACTACCTCTCTCCAGATCCTACCCTCGCTGAGCAGGCGCCGCGACCGAACTGTAGGGGTCGCTGTCCACAATGCGTGTATCGCTTCCGCAACGGAATTCGGTTTCCGGGTTCCCCTGATTGGCCGCGACGGCCACGTGACACGCGTGGCCCGCCCCCGCATCCAGCGCTCTGCCGCTGCCGCTACGCGCTGCTGTGTTGACGCTCGCCTGTGTGTATGGTAACAGTCTCTGGAGCGCAACAGTAAGAAGCATTTGCAGTGCAACTCGTACACCTTACTGTAAATTGTACCTCATCCCATTTCTGCTTTGCACTATAGCGTATTGTATATTAGTACATTGCATAGTATATTGTATATTGTATGGTAACAGTCTCTGGAGCGCAACAGTAAGAAGCATTTGCACTGTAACTCGTACACCTTACTGTAAATTGTACCTCATCCCATTTCTGCTTTGCACTATAGCGTATTGTATATTAGTACATTGCATAGTATATTGTATATTGTATGGTAACTCAGTTACTTCTATTCTGCATCGAACATTGTACATATGTCTATACTGAACACTGTGACCTCTATTTTTACTTCTATTTTACATGCTATACTATTTTATTTCATACTTATCTTGTCTAGCACAGTCTCTAACAGTAACAGTAAGAAGCATTTTGGATAAAAGTATTCTGTACTTCTGTATGACAACAATGTATGCCTTTCAAATGTTAAATGATAAATGATTAAATGATACACACTGAAATCTACGCTCTCTCATCCTGCTTTCCACAACGCGACAATATTATTAAACAAGAGAGCTGCGTCATTGAAGTGGGAAAAGTGATTCTTGAATCAAGATGACTATGTGAAAAGCGACAATAGCATTAAACAGCAGCGTTTCTGCACTCAGAAGATGGCGCGACAATATTATTAAACAAGCGAGCTCTGTCATTGAAGTGGGAAAAGTGATTCTTGACTCAAGATGACTATGTGAAAAGCGACAATAGCATTAAACAGCAGCTCTGTCATTGAAGTGGGAAAAGTGATTCTTGACTCAAGATGACTATGTGAAAAGCGACAATAGCATTAAACAGCAGCTCTGTCATTGAAGTGGGAAAAGTGATTCTTGACTCAAGATGACTATGTGAAAAGCGACAGCAGCATTAAACAGCAGCGTTTCTGCACTCAGAAGATGACGCGATGAAGAGTGCTCTGGCGTTGAAGTGGGAAAGTGGCAGTGAAGTCCATGCCGCGCGCGCGTCAACACACAGGCAGCGGCAGAGGCAAAAGGGCGGATAGCGGCGTGGGTCACGTGGCCGTTGCGGCCAATCAGGGGAACCCGGAAACCGAATTCCGTTGCGGAAGCGATACACGCGTCCACAACGCCCAGGACCCACCCGCCAGCTTTCCCCACCCCCTAATACTGCCAATTGTATTAGTGTGAACAGCCAGCCAAGCTGGTGACAACGCCGGGAGCTGGATTCGAACACGCGAACCCAGCGTCTCCAGCGAACTCTACACACACAAGCACACATGAGCACACACACGACACACACACTGTACACGCTCACACACTAGCAGCCACTTTACATGAGCAAGCACACACTCATGCTGCACACACCCACACTTATGGCCACTAAGGAAAGGTCACTTTAAAAATAGTATAGCATAACATGAGATTGTATAAAATATGTAAATAACTATGTACAAATACCGATATGCCCTACTATGTTACTTGTTTATTGCACAATGTTGTTTTATTGGATTCTATTATATGTTGTTACTACTGTATTGCACATTGTTGCGGGCAAGACCACCCGCATTTCATTGTATACTTGTATGCCGTGACAAATAAAACTCTTGACTTGACTTGACTCCAGCGTTGGTGACGAATGCAATCTCCGCTACGCCACCTGACCGCCCCTCTGATATCTTTTTCTAACGGAGTTGTGTTTCCGCGGTCGGTTTGCGCGATCTGATTGGCCCGCAGTTGCACTTCCGCGTTCGGTTGCGCGATTTGGTTAATGTTAGGGTTAAGGTTAGGGTTAGTTGGTTAAGGTTAGGGTTAAGGTTAGGGTTAGGGTTAGTTGGTTAAGGTTAGGGGTGGGTTAGGGTTAGTTGGTTAAGGTTAGGGTTAAGGTTAGGGTAACAGCCTGCTGGCGCGATTGTTAGAAGTAACGCGATAGGTGCTGAGATAAACGTCAGTGGCCAATCAGATCGCGCAAACCGACCGCGGAAACACAACTCCGTTAGCATACGAATAGACGCAGCATGAACACATTGGCTGAAATGAATAGATCAAAGTAAGTGGATCCTGTTACACTGGCTTTAAGACACATTGTATAAATGAAAAACCTTATGGAAAGGATTTAAGAATATCTGCAGTGGAAGAGGAGAATGAGAGTAGATGGAAGTGAAAACAGAGGAGAAGAGTGTAAAGAGTAATGAGTAGCAAAGAGAGTAGAGTAAAGTAGATCAAAGTAGAGAAGAGAAGAGAAGAGAAGAGAAGAGAAGAGAAGAGAAGAGAAGAGAAGAGAAGAGAAGAGAAGAGAGGAGAGAGTGCTGTGTGGGGATAGAGTCTGCGTGATAAGAGACCTCTCTCCCTGGCAGCTTTTGGACACCACAAGAAGCAGGATTAAGCTCCTCCCTGAGACCTTTCTTTCACTCTGTCTCCTCTGTCACTCACTTTATCTCTCTCTCCTTCTCACCGGTGCTTTTCTTCCTCACTTCTTATTCTCCTGCTCTCTCAACTCTCACTCTTGCCCTCAAATAGACCTGCACCGCCTCCAGAAATACAGACAACTAAATCCTGGGTCTCTCTTCCTCCATCTCTATCTCTCCCTTCTGCCCCTATCATGTATTCCTCTCTTCACCCGTTGCTCCCACTTTGCCTCCCTCTTTCCCACAACCCTCTCTCTTTCTCTCTCTCTCTCTCTCTCTCTCTCTCTCTCTCTCTCTCTCTCTCTCTCTCTCTCTCTCTCTCTCTCTCTCTCTCTCTCTCTCTCTCTCTCTAATGAGCAGATTCCTCCCCATCACATCGTATGTTGCATCATAATCATCATCATCATCATGACTATAGTATGTTGTATGCTGCCACTGTCATCATCATCATCATCATCATCCATATCATGAATAGTCTTTCGTATGCTACCATTGTTATCATCATAGTAATCACCTTCATCATCAGTATCATCATTATCACATTCATGATCATCCTCACATTCATCATGGTTATTACCTTCATCATCGTCATCATTATCATCATCGTTCGATCATGATGTCATAGTGCAACATGATTTTATTCATGGAGATTGCAGTAGGAAAATGTTATAATGAATTAACAGTATATTGTCATCTTATTAGAACTGCCTTATCTCCCAGTTGTGTGTGTGTTGGAGAGTTTAGACAGCTGTCTACTGCTCTATTAACTCTCCTGACAGCTGATAAAGATGTCGCTCGCACATTTACACACACACACCAATTATAAAATGCCCCCCCCCCCCCCCCCCTCACCCCATCTCTTCCTGACTCTTTAAAATATGCACTGTTGTACAAGAGGTGTGATCAGGGCCAGGCCAAGCCTTTATAGGGTCCTAAACAATTGGATTTGGTGGGCCCCACATAGGGGTGCAAGGCAAAGTTCTGGGTCAATAACTGTGTTTTTTTTTTTTGTGCCTTGCTTCGCTTGCTTTTTGTCTAATGAAGTTTTATCTTGGAGGCCCTCTGGTGGCCACGGGGCCCTAAGGAGCCGCTTAGTTCACTTATGTGTCGGGCCGGCCCTGGGTATGATGATTATTGGCATGTAGCTATGCCAATACTAGATGCAATCATCAATGCACAAAATCTAACTTGCACACAGGAGCTAATGTCACAGGTCGACCTGGATGTAAATAAAATGCGGTAGTAGGTTCCCAGACAGTGGACAGACAACAGGCACAACGGGTGAAACATTTACAAAACTTTATTTTACATTAATCAGTTAATACATCAACATGAAATGTACAGCAACAGGGGAAACAACAAAGGGAATGGGGAAGGAAAGATACAAACACCAGGGAGACATTAGGGAAAGGGGAATTGAGTTTTAAAACAGGCTCTGCTGATTCTGGGTTAGTAAAACATCACCTAACAATGCTGGTGACCACAGGGGAAGTGGGGTGGTGTGTAACAACAACATTCAGTATGCATGTCAAGGGATAACTGAATCAGTGGCACATTTGTTCACAGTTCAATATCCAACAAGCAATTTGCAAGTAGAAGGAAATGTTACATAACGTGTTAATGTTACATGAAGTGGAGAAAGTTCCCAAGTCAAGCCGTTTAGCTGGTTCTGTTTCGTTAAGGCTTCGCTCAGCACCAGTAGCACTGTACTTCACTTCGTGCACGAGCACTGAATAAAAAATTCCACCATGTACCTTTACATCCCCATATTCGTCTGACCACACCCCCTTCCGCTTATCTTCATAAGCAGGTGTGTGGTCACCTACTCGCCTCCTTCTTCACTTTCACCACAAGGAAGTGCCTTCAGTAGATCCCCACTTGACGAGGTTGTTACTAGAAGAAAGTTGGAAAACAAAAGAAGATATGTTGACATCATATCTTTATTTTCTCTCTCACTATTTTCGAGAAAATACGGCGATATTGTCTTCGTTACTGGAGGTCATTCCGACCTTCAACGGCTTTCTCGTATTAGGAGCTCACGCCGCTGACATGCTCCCCAGCTACAGTCCTCCTTGCTGCGGCTGGATGGGGTTGCCCTCCAGTCACACAGCTGGACTGTGGGAAGCACCGATTGTTGTGAGAAGCGGTTGTTTCCAGGTTGGGTACGTACTGTTTTGCTTGCGAGCTCTGGTTGTTGTGGATGCTGTGGGGGTTAGCTGACAATTTACGAAACGCCGACTTCAGGCTGGGGTCCTCTGCTCGGCTTAAACGGCGGTCGGAGGATCTTGGTCTGACGCCCATGATGGTCAATCTAGTGGGCCCCGACCAGGACCTGGTGATCCCAGGATTCTCGAGTGGATGCTTCTCTGTCCCGTGCAGGCCACATCTTTCATATACAAATGAAAGTATACCCTAACGAGGAAATGTGGGCATAGGATCTTCTTTATCGGGAGTTCCATGCTCAAAGACGGCTGCAACCCAAAATGGGAACTGTGCTGGCCCCGCTGCATGTCTGGATCACCGTTGACAACTGCGTTCTGACATTCTTTTTCTTTTCCCTCTTAGGGGAGGGACTTGGACAGCGGCCTGTCTGAAGTGTGGCTTGTTATGTGTGTACAGTTCAGGTGATAGCTGCTTAGCTTGCGTGCTAGTTGTGGCCTACTGTGTTAGCCAGTCAGCTGTTAGCTACGGCGTTAGCTCGCTGTGTTTACCAGGCTAGTAAACGTTAGCTTGTTGCTATCAGTCGATCGGCTGTTAGCTTAATGCTACACTGTTGAACGTTTTTATGACTATAACATGCCTTAAACACTCTGACTACGACGTCATCTTTGACAGAGGATGTTAGTCGAACCTAGACCGGAGCCCTGCCAGCGAGGACTGCGTCAAACATGGAGAAACGTAGCGGCTGGGTGGCGCAATGACGTTACCCTCATCGTCAACACAGGGATGCTGTGTTAAACTTCGGTGCCCCGTTAGCCAGTTTGCAGTTCGCTTGGCCTGCGTTCAGGGTAGGAAGGTCCCGACCGGACCTTAAACACTTCTTTTTTCCTTCCCTTCTAAATGTTTTGTAATAACGATGTTTTCCAAAACGTGTGTTGCTGCAATACATTGAGGATACGACGCGTGTTGTGTGTGAATTGTCTTGTCACTGGTATAGCTTCTCTCTCCATAGAAATCGGGTTGTTGTTTTACATGTGTAAAAATGATCTGGTTAGTTGATGTCATCATCCTCCAGTAGGAGCTCGTAAAGAGGTGGCAGGAGGGAAGAGGGGCAGGCACAAAACATAGTCAATGTCAACGTTTTCAATGAGGCCTGGCACAAAATGGCCACCCACACAGTCTTAGAAAAGAAAAGTCAGAAGAAATACAACCAATATGATGTCAACATGTAACACTAAATGTTTTGTTGTTAAACTTTTGAAACACCTGAGTAAGAAAGTTTTAGGATAGAAAATAACAGCCTAATACCTTTTTCCCCTAGAGACTTAAAGTATAACTGGCGCTTGGCCAAGGATACATTGAGAGCGCACACACACATACACACATGCACACACACATACACACACACACACACACACACAAAGAAACACACACACACACACACAAAGAAACACGCACACTTTCACTCACTGAACAGCTTGTCTTAGTGACTGTAGTGCACGAGTCTTCAAGGACCATTAACTTCTTCCAATTAAAACATGAAGCAATATGTTGCTCCTTCATCAACCCTCTGAGACGGCACCTAGAAACCTCTCCCGCTCTCAGGATCTCTGGTGGCTCACATATGGTTGGGCGACACCTTGAATCCTTTCTCCAATGTAAATTTTTTTTACACAACAGAAACATTTTGGTTAAAGGTTATATTAACCTCTTAACTGGCGCCCAGAAAAGTGGGCATTTTTAAAGGCAAAATCATGAAAAACTAAATACACCTAATATACTCTAGAGCTTTGGGAGAACAAATACAGGTGACAGTCAATTGGAAATAGCAATCTTGCGCGGATATTCCCACAGAAGACTGAAGGCTGGGAGACGACACGAGAAATTACCCCAAACCGTGTTCAGTTTTCCAAAATATCGCCCTAGCATTCTTTTCTGTGAGTCTGTATGTTCTCCCCATGTTTGCATGGGTGTCCTCCCACACCAAAACACATGCATGCTACTGTATAGGTAAATACTCCTGTCATTGCCCTTGACCAAGATACTGGCATTACAATTGGAGTTGGTCCCTGGGCACTTGTGGCTGCCCACTGCTCCTACATGGTTAAGATGGATAACTATTTTTGGTGCCTATGTGTTGAACGCCAAAAACTAGTATACTAGTTTTTATCTTTTTTTTTTATTATTATCATACTAAACAGTCCGCCCGACCTTGTGTGTGATCCTGCCTGGTAACCCTAACATAATTAGAATTGAAATGACGATCGAATCCCGATAGGTGGCAGTGATCTGCAGTGATTTTGATCTGGGCTAGTTTCCTGTGGCGGGGGGTTTGCTCACTGGCCACAGTAGCCACTAGCCTGAAAACGAAGGGTTATGTATATAACCCAGTTCTATGAGTTAAATGGTGCGCTCAGCACCTGTTCTGCACTGTACTTCACTTCGTGCACAAGCACTGAATAAAAAATTCCACCATGTACCTTTACATCCCAACATCCGTCTGACCACACCCCCTTCCGCTTACCTTCATAAGCAGGTGTGTGGCCACCTACTCGCCTCCTTCCCAAACTTTCACCACAAGGCGAGATCAAGGGCCGCAGCGGCGTCCAGGTGCTGAGCGCACCATTTAACTCATAGAACTGGGTTATATACATAACCCTTCATTCTATGTCGTTAATGGCTTGCTCAGCACCTGTTCTGCAACAGGGGCTGAGCGGGAGCCATAGCCCGACCAATGTACCCCGCTGAGGCCCCCCACAACCATCAGACCGGGGAGGACCGAGCCCCCCCGACCCTCCCTAATGGAGGATACCCCCCCTATTGGAGGTTCATGGGAGGGCGACGGATCCAACCGTGCGAAGAGGCACTCAAGCAACCCAACGCACAGGGTGAGCAGACTGTGGCTTGACCCCACGACTACACACACGCACAACCCGCATGCCACCCGGGAACGAATGAGGGAACAACCACGTTACTGCCCCCAAAATCACGGGGTCAAGAGCAAACCCAACCCCGTGGCAAGGCCGTAGCAGCGGAGCGCGAAGGAAGACCCAGACCCACTGAAGGGAATGGATCCCCTGGAAAAAGGGGGCCCGGAGAGGTCAATGACGCCAGGCATCAAGACCCCACCAGGTGGTCACTTAGTGACACCGCCCCCCACATCACCAGCGTATTCGGATAAGGCCCCTCCAAGAGCGGCCCCTTACCCCCCAATAGCACACCGCCCGGCATACTGGCCCTGTAGAACAGGCAGTCAGCATGGCCGTAAGCACTCAAAAGGTTAACCAACGGAAGCAGGCAGCGTACCGGGGAAACCAGGCAACAGGCTGTAACCCGAGCCTGGAGCACTATGGACGAGACAGGCGCCAAAGGAGTCAGCTGGAAAACAGCCCTCCCGGCGGAAGGCGCGGACGCTGGCGTTGTTGACCACCATGACGAAGCCTCCATTAAAAAAAACCCACCCAGAGGGGTCGAGGCAGAGAAGGCTGACACGATTGGCAGACGTCATGAACGTGCAGGGGCACACTCAACCGGGTAACCCGGGAGTTGACTCTGCTCCAACATCACCAGGGAACCAACCACCCTGTCGTTACCAGATGCGGTGGTTGTTCCTATAACCTCTCAAGAAAAAAGGGTTATCCCAGGTCTACGGTATCAACGAAACTTTACTTCGGGTCGGGCCCGGCGGCCCAGGAAGCACACAGGGTTACCAGAGGAGGTCCAGAAGACCACCCCAACAGCCCCCTCTCCGCCATGCGTGAGAGAGGTGCGGAAAAGAGAACCAGCCCCTTATGATAGTGCCAGGTACAAAGTACCCAACAAGGGTCTCTATAACGCCTAACCTTGTGACGCCCCGGGCCGACCCGCCCTTTTTCCCCCCTGGAAAAAAGCCCAAGTCCCTCAGGGTACCAGAACAGCAGATCTGCATCCCCGGCGGACAAACGGGTTAACTGACCTGGACCAGCGTGACCAGAACCAGTCCCGTGCCCTAACCACGCCGACATGCCTACTCCAGGAGAAGGGGCAGATATGCGTGTTGATCTAAAACATGAAAAGAGGGCGCCACCCAGACGGGCCGGTGTGAACCGCGCTCGGTGGCCCACCCCAAGGGCGTGCCCCTCTACATATGTTCAGATCCATTCCGTTATCATCCCCCAGATATGAACGAGAATCCGTCGAGAACCAATAACCGGTTGTCGGAAGAGGAAAAAAACCTCCATCCCAGTTGCTTTATAAAAACGCTGTTTTAACCACAAGCAACCAAGGCGTACTAGCTACCCGCATGATCCTTAACAGAACACCCCGAGCTAGCACTAAGCGTGCGTCGGGACACAACCACAACAATGAACAGGCTATTTAGACCTTTCAGTGAATCCCCAAGGCGCCCAGGGGAAACGACAAGAGGGGTGTGGCGCTTCCTATACTCCAACTCTTTTTATTAAAAATAAGGAAGCACCAACAGACATGAATCCCATTTTACACAGCCGAGGGTAAAAACTCTTTACATTTTTACATCCAGTCACCCCTATCACAGAGGACTTCAGACTGAAATTCCCCAGAGAGCCTTCCCACGTGAGTCGTAGAATGAAAAAGCCATGGTAACTACGAGTCATGTGACCAACTGACTCAAGTTACACATAAAATCGAGCGTAGTGGACCCGTAAGTCCTACGCTCTATCCCGACACTTTGACACAACAGATCGTACGTAAAGATCCAACTCACGGAAGCCATCGTCAAAGCAACGTGCGTAGTGACGTATGCTATGACTGGGGGAAACCCAACACTCAACGCCTGTTTTTAATAGGAGCAGAGTCAGGGCAACACTTCCCCCCCCCCCCCCCCCCCCCCTCCCTGCCAAGTCGCCTAACGGCTTGGCCCCGACTGGCCTAACAGGAGATGAGTAAACCCCCCTGACCAATCAGAAGAGGGAAGGAGGGGTTTATTCCGGCACCCCCTCACAAACCATTCCCCCTGCACACAATAGCAACTGTAGCGTATGATACCTTTGGTAAAATGCTAATGAAATAGCGCAAGCTAATACAATGCACGCTACCCACAGATAACTGTAAACAGGGTTTACAACAAAACCAAGTCGCGCGTGTGTGTGAATCCTACACCCGCATCCTATGTTGTACATAGAAAAACACAGATAGAGAGAGCGAACGGCTGGGCCGTGGAACGTGTGTATACGAGCATTACTGCAACTAACACAACAGTGTTGTAGCTCAACATTACTTGTGTAAGCAACAGACCATACAACTAGCCTCTACCTGCAGATTACTGCAACAGCATCCTCTACGGCTCACCAAACACTATTCTCAATAAACTCCAATATGTCCAAAACTCTGCTGCCCGCATGCTCACCTCCACCCGTCGCTCTGATCACATCACCCCTGTCCTCCACGACCTCCACTGGCTTCCAATCAAATACAGGATACATTTTAAAATACTACTCATCACATTTAAAGCCCTCAACAACCTTGCCCCTCCCTACCTGTCCGACCTCCTCCACCGTCACACGCCCACCCGTCGCCTTAGGTCTGCAGATGCCAACCTCCTAACACCTCCCACGACCAAGCTCCGGACCTGGGGCGACAGGGCCTTTGCTGCTGCTGCCCCCTCCCTCTGGAATGCCCTCCCCAGCCATATCCGTGATGCAAACACCCTGACATCAGCCCTCAAAACCCACCTTTTCAATCTTGCTTTTGACCTCTAATTCTGTCGGTTTTATTTTATTTTGTCATGTATTATTTTTGTTCTGTTTTGTTCTGTTTTTTTGTTTTGCCATAGTTTGTCTCTCCTGCCCATGTGAAGCGTCTTTGAGCACCTGGAAAAGCGCTATATAAAATAGATGTATTATTATTATTATTATTATGTGGAGTGTCAGGCCGAGGTAGAAACCATTCTATAACCGAGTGTAGGCTGCAGACCTTGCTTAAGCTCATAACACGAACGCAACCCTTCTATCAATGTATACTAGTGAAGATTCACACTTTGCAACCTCATCATATGTTTTGGTGAAGAAACACACAGTTTGTTAACAAAAAATACAGTCCCCCTTTAGAGGGGACTTTTTATTGTCGAACAAAATTATATGAGAGGCCGGGGAGGGGATTAACAGAGGGGACCACAGGGGAAAAAAGTCACTGGGCTTAGCGACGCCTGCCGCCTCGAGCCGCTCGGGATTTGCCACCCCGGGAAGCCCCGGAGGGACGGTAGACAATCTGCGGCTGGTCACGGCGATCCCTACCGTCTCCTCCAGGCGCAGATGGGCCAGCTGCAGCGGCGGCGCCCTCTCTCTTCCTGGCCTTCTTCGAAGGGCCAGCAGTGGCGGTGGTAGCAGCAGCAGTCACGGTGGAGGAAGCTCGATGACGTGGCAGCCGTCTGACTCCACCAGCGATGTCGGGAGGGGGAAAATGAGGTTGAAGCACGGAGCGCTCCTCCTGCATTTCTCTGCACGTCGAGGTCATCAAGTGCAGGGCCTTCCCGAACAGTCCAGCATCGGAGAGGGTGGCCGTTAGAAGAGGACCTCTCTTCTTCTCCGGCACACGGGCCTGCTCCAGCCAAAGGTGGCACTGGGTTAGAGTCGCCAGGGCTCGCACTTTCCCAGCGGCTATGGCCTGCAGCTGAGTCAGATGCAGGACAGCTCCTGCCGCCTGGGTGAGTTGGTCATGTTGGACATCACTCAGCTCCATGCCGCCCGTCAATATCCCGGATATGAATCTTGCCAGCTGCGCGACGTTAGACGCGGCAGCCAGAGATTGTGTTCCAGAGATGAATGACTGGTCGCTCCAATAAGCCAACCGCCTCGCCTATTTCCCTTGAGGAACCGGCTTGCGTAACGGCTCCCACACCACCTCCGGACAGAGGAGAGCGGCCATCGGCCTATCAAGCCGTGGCACGCCCTCTCTCATACCTTCGACCAAACCCGCCACCCGCGTAACTTGTATGTAGGCGGGGGTGAGGCCAATGATGTGGGACACCACCTGGCCCGACGAACATAGGCCCCCATTGAGGGGAAAAATGGGTAGACAACGTCCACCCCTCTCACCGGGCGACGCTGCCAGAGATGACCTATTAGATAATCAGGGACAGGAACAGGCAGTGGCTGCGGCAGCGGCACGCCGTTTGCAACGGCCGCCACCGCCATAAGCTCGGGAAACAAAGCCTGCAGTTCCCCCTGCAGACTTTCCTCCACCGAGCCCGCATCCCTCACATGCAGCAGGCTACGACTGGTCAAGGAGCCACATTCCGATGTGGCTGATAGTAGGGCATCCTGCTGACGAGTCAGAGGGTCTTCCCCGACGTCTTCAAACAAGGCGCCCCAAGGAGACATTTCACCCCCCTCCAGTGTTACCTGGACGGGAGGGATACATGTCTCCACCGGGCCTTCAAATAAGAACCCGTCTGCCTCTACCATGTAATCCTCTGTTTCCATCGGGCAGGTAGAGACCGACGCATCCTCACTGGGCTCCAGCAATTCACCAAACCCAGGCCGCTCGCGTCTGCAAGCCACCATCTTGCGACGGGAGCGAGCAGACGCAAAAAGTTTGCGTCTCAAATCCTCTGGAACCAAAGGAACCGGCCGCTCAACAGTGGACGATTCCCCAGAAGCAGAGGAACCAGAGCCATGACCAGGCCATCGCAGAGGCGACGGCACCGGTGCACCAGCTCCTTGGAGAGGCAAACTACCCATCAGACGCCTACCGGGCGTGGCTGTCAACCACGAGAGAGGAAACAGCCCCGCACCAGAACGCACGACGGAGGCGGAAATGGAGAACCGCTGGTGGAGAGTGGCTCTGCGACTCTCCGAAGTAGACATTATGACTTAGATTTTTCGATCGAATATTTATGAGAGAAGAAAAAAATAAGCACAATGTAAACACGTCTCAACTTTCTTCAGCTAACAACCTCGACAAGTGGGGATCTACTGAAGGCACTTCCTTGTGGTGAAAGTGAAGAAGGAGGCGAGTAGGTGGCCACACACCTGCTTATGAAGGTAAGCGGAAGTGGGTGTGGTCAGACGGATGTTGGGATGTAAAGGTACATGGTGGAATTTTTTATTCAGTGCTCGTGCACGAAGTGAAGTACAGTGCAGAACAGGTGCTGAGCAAGCCATTAACGACATAGAACTGCCTCTGCAATGGCAACGCGTGGAGCGAACTATTGGAGATTATTATGAAGAGGACAAAATGATCACACTTATGGATGACCAGGACTTCTGGTAAATCATAAAAATACTATAGTCAAACCGGCAGAGCATGTAACGTTATCTGTTCACCGCTCCACGGTAGTCGCCGCCACCAGAGTTGAGAGCATTCCAGATTAGAGCCAACTAACGTTCGACAATGGCGATTGCCTAGAGCGAACTATTGGAGATTATTATGAAGAGGACAAACGGTGACGATCCATCCATAACATAAGGTGCATTTTCTCCAGGAAACAAGCCTGGATTATTTTGAAACGGGACGCTTTTTAGCCTGGGATTGCGCAGGAACGAAGGTATGTAGAAATAAACGGTTTCTTCCCTGTTGGAGTATAAATATTGCCTTTCAAACGAGTAATACTATTGTCTCCATAGCTATAATATAGAATATACGATGGGTCTGCAAACATCGTCAAAATGGTCAAAAATGCTGGCGCCAGGGAGTACAGATGGAAAAACAGCGTGTCAGTCAATAAGTTAAGAGTGATGACAGGGAAACTGTATCATCCCTCTCAGATGGCACAAAGTTCTTCTCCCACTCTTTAGCCCTTTGGTCATTCACATATGGTTGCAAAAGAAGTGGCATCTCTCTCACAATATGGTAGAATGTTCATTTTAATAAGCGTAAAGATTCTGAAGTTTTCTTATGGATCAAGACGGCCTAAGAATGACATTTAATTGAAGTCCTTTCCCAGATACGTTGTACTCTGGTGGCAATAATATGATTGGGTGACATTTTCTATCCCGCTTAGAATAACATAGCATAACATGAGAGGGCTCTTTACATTACTTTTTCTTTTTTTAAATGGGCACTATGGAAAGTTGACTCCCTGTGGCAGTGAATAGTAACTGCACCTTCTTTAAACATGATGGATAAATAATGGCAACAGAAAATACATCTCTTCAAGCAAGGTAACTTGGCTCTGTTTTGTTGTTCTCAGAAATGAGACGATAGGCTTTTACAGATTTTGCTGTGCGTGTCATGCCCAACCAAAATAGCTTGTGTGGGCAATATCACTGTGTTTCATACATCATTGTTGGGAGGGTTTTCTCTTGTTAATAACTTTATTTGTATTTGTATAGTGTAGGGGATGCAAATAGATGGTTATTCTACCATCGTAATTCTACACATAGTGGAATCATTATGAACAGGTACATGGTCCTATCACAAGCGGGGCGGGAGTTTTCAGAACCAGCCTATCAGAATGGAGTACCTGAGAGGAGTCCCACAGTGACGGGCGTGTCCAGGCATGTTGGAACGAGACGGGATGTTGAGACAAGACGTTGCCCAAGAGAGAAGCACGGAAAGATACTGTCTCTTCACAAAACTACTAGAAGTTGACGATTAAGCCAACACAACTTCTAAGAAGAAGTACCGGACATTAGAACGGACAGTCTAATAACCGTGTGTGGTCGCAGTGTTATCATAACGTGAGTTTTATGCGACAAGTACCCTCGTGTCTGAAGAGAATATCATGCTAACTATGACAATGGCGGCGTTCGTTTCTGAGAAGTAACATTCGACTGAGAGCGAAAGAGGCTTCGTCAGTGCCGTGAGTTTCAAGAAATTGAATGACATTGTTGAAGAAAGGAGCAGATGAACTGTACAGCAGGATCTTAAGATTGCTCCATCCGCCCGTGTAACATGTGTTGTAAAGCCCTCTCCCATCTCCCCTGAAGCTCTGGATATTCACATCACATATGGCTGGATGACACATTTGAATTTTACAATATGGTAAGGCATTTAGATTATGTACAATATGGTCTCAGATTCACAAACCTTGGATACAGCGTTTTGAGTCTTATCCCGTTCTTCAGCCCTCTGGTGATTCCCATATGGTTGGATCTCATCGCAATATGGTCCGAGAGACCCTTTATTCACTTGCATTCACGGTGCAATGCTGTCTTGCAGAGGACAAATCCTCCTCTGGCTACTGATCTGGGTTCACATGTTCAGGTGAATATGACTTTTAATCTCACAACATGGATGAAAAAGGTGTTTGGATCACTTGTACAGGGCAATCTTTTTTTCATCAGCTCTCTGAGGAGGAAACCTTGAGACCTCGTCTGTTCTGAACAGATGGTTGGATGAGTCTTGGTGTCTTTTACAATGTGTTAAAATGAGACCATTTTGAAACGGTATGCAAAAAGACCTTGGATATTCTCGCCAGCCACCCCCCCCCCCCCTCAGAGACAAGATCTTGGGTCTACCACTGCTCGATAGCCATATGGTTGGACATTACATTGGTCCTCTGCTACACTACATCAGTGGTGGAAAGTAACAATGTATTTTTACTCGAGTACTGTACAATTTAGAGATACTTGAGTATTTTCATTTTAGGGGCACTATGTACCTTTACTCCACTATATTCATCTGAACCCATCAGTTACTAGTTACTTTGAAAACATGGCAAACATCTATCAAGATTATGTACTTTCAAATTTGAAGGCTGCCAAGAGGACGTAATCACATCCAGCATAACTGGACCACATACCACTTTAACATTATTATTTAGAGTTCCCAAAGACTAGAATACACAAACATCAAGTTGAAGCTGTACTTCCTAAAGCCTCCGCTAGGGGTGCAGTTCATATAATGCCATGTTGAGCATACAGGTGAGAACAGAAGAAGTCTGTGTACCATGCTACAAGTTAAGTAAATATGCTAAAGGCTAAAGATTGATCCTGTATCCTGAGTCTTCTTACTTACCTACTACATCACTACAAAGTATTATTACTACGTACAACATAACATAATGCATAATTTTGCTTTTGATACTTGAGTACATTCAATATAGAATACTTCTCTACTTTTACGGTTCCGAGTCGCTGATATCGCAGGCGCGATAAAAAGGTAGCGGCCGGGGATTCAGGTCCTATTTGTCGAGTTTTGGTCGGAAGGACACTATCTTTTCAGGCCTTATATGGAAGACCTACCACTACCATCACACCAAGTATTAATCCGCAGGTCTTAGAGGATCTCTATAAAAGCCCCGCTTCACGGCGCACCAAGTTTTTCAGTATATTTTCCCAGAACGGTCAGTCATAGAATTTACACCCACGATATTTAACGCATTGCAACGAGAACAGACAGAGGTTATTTGTTGAGTGTATGTGTATACAAAACCCTTGCAATAAATGTGTCTTACATGAATGAAAAGCATACATGCTCTGGACACAGAGCATATATCGTGTGGATGATATCATGACTTCTATTCTGTGTCAAAGCCTAAATCAAAACATTCCCGTATTTCTGCAATCTATGCGCAAAATAATAACGAGTTGAGTTCTAACAAAGAACGTATTACATGCTGGTAGGCTGATAGAGTAAACTATGATATGAATATGAATATGATATGATATAAAGGTATACTGGTCCGTCCGCGAGGATATCGAGGACTGTAAAATAGCGACAGTAGTGTAATTATAACGGGCTCATGCGGGAACAAGAGGTTGGCTTGCTTGTTTGGCACGGGGGGCAGAAGCAGAACACCCACCTCCAAACGCCATTAAATATTGTTTCAAATAAAAAGCGACATACTATTATTTTGTGTCATGTTTCCAAATAAGATTGGCCACAACGGAATGCTTTCTACTTCAATTTGTTGATTAGAATAGATTACCTCGCTCCGTTGAAACTTCACTGAGCTCAGCACACAGACATGATAATAATAATAACAACAACAATAATAATAATAGCTTCATTTTACATAGCGCCTTTCAAGAGACCCATGCAAGGTCGCTTTACATAGATGGGGGGGGGGGGGAATAACAAAGTAATAAAGATAGTGGACAGACTATGTAAATATGATAATGGGATTCAAGTTCGCGTTTTTATTGATCATAGGCATGCTGTCAGAGTATGATATCTTAATCAAACATTCTAGAACATTTGTCGTCACAGATCATGTCATAATAGAACATAGGCTACATGGCATGGTCCATCGTGATGTTGTGTAGACTGTTATTACTGTACCACCCATTGTGACAACAGCCTTGTTAGCTCCCGCACACAAACATGATGGAATTCAAGTTCATGTATTGAGGCTACATCATACATGGCAGTGAGATTCATTGTTCTTGTATATGCTCTCGTATTATTATTTATATAGGCTACCCAATACTGACATCAAAATAGATTGTATGCCTCTAGAAATCATATGCAGCAGGTAGAAAATTTACGGAAAATCCGTGGCAATTTGGAATAGAATTGAGGAGAACTTTAATCCCTGGGTATTAATCAAACAAAACGGAAAAAGGCAGTCATATTCCAGCACGGTCTTTATTAGTGTTTGCGCTGCCCAGGCAGCAATGGTTAATAGATATCATATCCGACATCACTGTACGTGTACACGTCTGTCAGCCTGTCTCATAACACGCTTCCCTCGGTTTAGTCCATTTTTCCATTACCGTATATGGTTAATCGGGGCGGTTTTGGTATGCAAATACGTGAAAGTGTGCACAAGCCTCAGCGTAGAAGCAAGGTGATATTTATCATGACAGGTGTGCGTAGGACCTGTGTACGCACGTGTGATAAATCCCGTTTTTTTTGTGCGTGCACACATTCTAAATTCTGTGCTTACGTGTGGAAATAGAACATTTTCGGAGGAAATTTGATAAATGAGGGCCCAGGAGAGTATCTCGCCAAAAAGAGCATTTCCCATACAAACTTATTCAAAACAAACAATTCCCATAAAAACTCTTTCAGTAGCGAAGAACAGATAACAGCAAGAAACAAAAACAAAATTTTCAGACTCTTCACAAAGAATGAAATATAATCTCAGGGAAGTCACACATAACCCAAGTTTACCATTGCAATGTACAGCATATTCAAAAACATCTTCATTCTGAACAAAGTTCAGTACATTATTACCTAATATCTCTTAGGATGATACCGTAATATCTGTATGTGTTTTGGTTCAAACTTGCCTCATTTATCATCTGTGACGAATCCCGGAACGGTCTCTCCTCCTTCCTCTGCCCGCAGTCCAAACACCCCCCTCTGCAGTCCATGGCTCCTATGCAAGGAGCGGCCCGGTGAATGGCTTAGACCGGCTGGCTTAGATCTTTGTCATCAGCTGATGCTCAAGGAGTCTGGTCAAAAGCCTGACGGAAGCTGTCTCTTAGATCTCTATCTCTGGACCAATGATACTGCGGCATGGTGGTGTAGTGGTTAACACTGTCGCCTCACAGCAAGAAGGTCCAGGCTTCGATTCCCGCTTGGGGACCAGGTTTCCATGATGCCAGGTACCCAGGTGGGGTATCTCCCAGGCCTTTCTGTGTGGAGTTTGCATGTTCTCCCCGTGCTCGCAAGGGTTTCCCCCCCGATAAGATAAACCCAATGGAAAAACATGCACAACAACAGATCGCTAACGCTGTGGCGTCCTTGACGAAGACGGGCAGGAGCACTTGGATTGGTCCCCTGACGCGGCCCTCGCCGACGCCTGTCTGCTCCCGGCTGCCCTTGGGGGGAAGGGCGACGGGATGGGTTAATCGCAGAGACGAATCGCATCGGCGATCCTACAAGAGACAATGCATGCGTGTGTGTTCCGGTGTGTGTGTGTGCTAACCGTGTGTGCTAATCGCTAAACGTTGAGGATAATTGCATGCCAATTAAAGACTTCTGAACAGGTCCTGCATTATTATTATTAAAAAAAATATTATTATTATTACTATCAGGCTGGGGTCAGCTGTCGGATGATGTTCTTGGCGTCCCATCAGCTGGGTGTATGTGGCGACCAGCTGATAGGCCCTCTGCCTCCTAGTTCTGGAGCAGACAGGGACAGCTTACTTTCCCCGTAATCAGCTGTAGTCGGTTCCCCCACTCAGGTTATCGGTTGTGCCCCTGATGGAACAGGCCTGCTGGAAACCGTCTCACAGATCTTTGTCCCTGGCTGATGGTCACGGAGAACTGTCCAGTGTCATAGCTGTAACTGCAGAGCAGAACCCCGGTTCAGTAGAATAGCTGGGCCAGCACTTGTCAGTGGTCCTCTGCGCCCCATAGCTGTGTGTCCTCTTCTCAGGCAGAGACGGGGTACATCTCAGCTGATATCCATAGAAAACGCACATTAATCGAAAATACCACACAATTGTACAAACACTGTACCAATAACAGTTAAATAATCAACAGAAAATCATAATCATTACATTGCAAAATAATATGTCCATGTCTGTAGTGTCGCTTGATGATGCTGCGATGCACACACACTCACACACACACACACACACACAGCCGTGCGCTCCACTCAATAAAATGTTCAGACAAATTAATTCAATGAAGTAAACCACAGCCGTATATAATGTAATATTTCTTATTTTCCATTTAAAATGTATTATGATATAGAACGATAGTTCACCTCATGTCGAGCGTGATCAGTTATCCCTCTCTCCACCGTGTAACTCGACTCTCCCTACTGGCTGAACCAGGCAGTGCTGCATCACCTCCCGTCAACTCGCCTCACATAAGACTGAACCAGCGTCAACAAGCTTGGTGCCGGCGGGAGAGGTTTGATTTTCCAGTGCTCCATCTGTACAGTGCTCACGCTGCCCCCGTCACTTCCTGCTTCCGTCGCACCGGTGTCACCAAACCGACCTGTAGGAGTCGCTGTCCACAACGTCAAATCCCCACCCACCGGCTTTCCCACCCTCTAACACTTGCCAATTGTGTTAGTATGACCGACCGGCCAGCCGGTAGCAACACCGAGAGCTGGGCTTGAACCCAGCGTCACCTGCGTTAGAGGCGAGCGCCTTGCCCACTGCGCCAATCAGCCACCCCGGTTATAAACGTTTTTCTCAGGATGTTTAGGTCCAAGCATCAAGCACTTATTCAAAGTCAGTAATTGTAGATCATTGGCTGAACGATTATCCAGTTTGACTATTGGCTACTACGGGCCACCGTACCGCTAGTGCGACGGCGTACAAACTGCCTCGCTACTATGAACCTGCTCCCACCGTCACGTCACAACTAGATGTTTAATAAACCTACGGTTTGATATACCCAAGTGTGTTCATTGACTCACACGCAACTGAGGTACATATTAACACAGTTTACATGGTGTCAGAAGACAGAACGGACTTTTCGCCTGTGAGTAACGTGTTTTTCCGTCGTGTTTTTTTACTAGCCTTTGATAGCCTAGCCTAGCTAACCTAGACGCGGCCGCGCTAGTAGAGACACTATGGCGGATGGATTTTGCAGACCCGACCCTGTTGTATTTGATGAACATGTCGCCGAGAATTGGCACATTTTTGAAGGGGAATATGACATTTTTATTGCCGCAGCTCACTCAGAGAAACCTGCACGGATAAAGGCTTACATACTCCTCAACATTGCTGGACCTGAAGCCATAGAGCGAGAGCGCTCGTTTGTGTATGCAGCTGTGGTGCGCGCGCCCGGTGACAACGGAGCAGTAATTACACCGGCGGAGTCCAGAGAGGACCCGAACTGCCTGAAAAGAAAATTCAGAGAAATATGCAATCCCCAAAGCAACAGGACGATGGAAAGACACAAATTTCATTCGAGAAACCAGAAGCAAGGTGAGAGTATTGAATCCTTCATCAGTGACTTGAAGATCAAAGCTAAAAATTGCCAGTTTGGAACTCTGACTGAAGAGCTTATCTGTGATTGAATCGTGTGTGGCATCACACGGGACGCTTTGAGAAAATCTCTGTTGAGGGATAGTGAGTTAACACTTGCCAAAGCTATCACAATCTGTCGTATTCACGAGATGACAGAGGAAAACAGCAAAACACTAGCCACACAGGCTACCAGTGTTGATGCAGTGAGGCCTGTTTACAACAGAAAGTACCAGTCTAAACCCCAGGTATTTTCAAACAATGCCATAACAAAGTGCAACAATTGTGGTGGTAGTCATGAGGCTAAAAGAGAAAAATGCCCAGCCTTCGGACAGCAGTGCCATAACTGCAAGAAAGAAAACCACTACAAAAGCTGTTGCAAGTCTAAGCCACAGAGTCAAAGATATCCACAGAAAGAATCTTACAGACCGTCTGTGCATGAAATGTCAGTGGACCAGTCTACACATGAAGATGACACGTTCTATGTGGATGGTGTCAATATTGACAGTGTCAATTCTCAAGTAAATGAGAAAGATGAAGGATTTGTCACAATGCACGTAAACGGAAAATCTACAGAGTTTAAAGTTGACACAGGAGCTAAATGTAATGTTATGTCAATAGAGACTTTCAAGAGAGTGACTAATGGGGAGCAATTTGTGCAGCAAAAGAAAACTGCAAACCTTGTTGCTTACGGAGGCACTAAAATTGAGACCAAAGGTCTGGTCACACTATCGTGCTGTTTAAAGGAGCAGCAACACACACTGCCTTTCTTCATAGTGGACAGAGATGTGCAACCACTACTAGGTTTTCGTGCATGTATGGACATGGGAATTGTTCAAATGAGCCTAGACGTCCACCAAGTCACCATGGAGAATAACACAGATTTCAAAACACAGATTCTAACACATTATAAAGATGTGTTCAGTGATGAGCTTGGAGAACTCCCAGTTATATATTCCATGACGCTGGATCCCAGCATACAGCCTGTGGTCCGACCAGCCCACCGCATCCCCGCAGCGATGCAAGAGAGGGTTAAAGCCGAATTGGACCGCATGCAAAGCATAGGTGTCATAACACCTGTCTCTGAGCCCACAGACTGGGTTTCATCTATGGTGGCAGCACACAAGAAAGACAAACAAGAAATCAGACTGTGCATCAATCCAAAGGACCTCAACACAGCGTTGAAGAGGCCCCATCACCCCATGCGTAGTGTTGAAGAGGTAGCAGCACAGATGTCGGGAGCAACAGTGTTTTCCGTCCTGGACGCCAAGAACTCATTCTGGCAGATACGTCTGGACGAGAAATCCTCACTGCTGACCACATTCAGAACGCTGTTCGGGCGCTACAAATTTAAAAGAATGCCTTTCGGCATCAACTCCGCAAGCGAGGTGTTTCAGCGCTCCATGGAACAGCTGTTCACAGGCTTACCATGCTCCGTGATAGTAGATGACATCATCATCGGAGGCCGCGGAGTGGCTGAACACGGTGCCAACCTGAGAAAAGTGCTTGATCGGGTGAGAGAGGTCAACCTCAGGCTAAACTTAGCAAAGTGCAGGTTTCGCCTAGACCGAGTAGGTTATGTAGGCCACATCTTCACGAGCGAAGGCCTGAAAGCAGACCCCTCTAAAACTGCAGCTATAACTGAGATGCCAGTCCCCACAGATGTCACTTCACTACAGCGTTTCCTAGGGATGGTGAACTACCTGGCAAAGTACATCCCCAGTTTCAGTGACATAGCAGTGCCACTGAGGAAGCTGACCCACAAGGACACAGTGTGGTGCTGGTACCAGCAGCACCAGGAGGCATTTGAGCGCCTCAAGTCGTGCCTATCCAGCCCACCAGTGTTGATATACTACAACGTCAAGGAGCCAGTCACACTCACATGTGAGGCGTCATGCTATGGACTCGGAGCAGCATGCATGCAAAGTGGCAGGCCAGTAGCATTTGCGTCGCGTACCCTCACAGATACGGAGACAAGGTACGCCCAAATAGAAAGAGAGCTTCTAGCTCTCGTGTTTGCCTGCACAAAATTCAAGGACTATGTATATGGAAAGCCCACAATCGTGGAAACAGACCACCAACCTCTGGTGACGATCATAAAAAAGCCCATACACACAGCCCCAGCCCGTCTTCAGAGAATGCTACTCTGTCTACAGAGCTACGACATCAGCCTAGTGTACAAAAAGGGCAAGTACATGTACCTGGCTGACACCCTCTCCAGAGCTCCAAACAAACATGTCACCCAGAGCCCTGCTGAAAACGGTCCTTATGAGGTCATGTCGGTGAGTTGCATCTCCACCGCTCGCCTAGAAGAACTCAGAAAGCACACAGCAGAGGATGAGATGTTACAGACCCTCAGCGCGGTCATTCAGAGAGGATGGCCCAACAGAGAAAGCCAGCTCCAGCCTGCTGTCGTTCCCTTCTTCCCTTACAGAGACGATCTCGCAGTGGAGGATGGAATCATCATGAAAGGCCACAAGACAGTCATCACCCAGTCTCTGCACAGAGAGTACATCAACATGGTGCACAAAGGACACCCAGGTGTTGAAGCCACAAAGCGCAGAGCCAGAGGCATCATATTCTGGCCGGCAATGTCAACTGACATCGCTGAAGAGCTGCTCTCATGTGCAACGTGCAACAGCACCAAGTCCCACCAGCAAAAGGAACCTCTGAAACTTCAATCAGTTCCAGACATCCCATGGTCTACAGTTGCCACGGACATGTTTGAATGGCATGGTAAACACTACCAAGTGCTGGTAGATTCGTATTCTGGCTGGTACGAAATTGACCTTCTCCACAGCCTGACATCATCGGCTGTGATATCTAAGTTGAAAAGACATTTTTCAGTCCACGGCTCACTGCACACCCTCTTCTCTGACAATGTTAGACAATACACCAGTCAGAGTTTCAAGGACTTTGCCAAACAATGGGATTTTGTACATACCACCAGCAGCCCAGAGTTCCCACAGTCTAATGGGCTCGCAGAGAGGGCGGTCAGAAGTGCCAAGCAACTGATGGAGAAATCTCATAGAGATGGAACCGATGTTTTTTTCAATCTCCTAAACCTCAGGAACGTCCCCCGTGACTCAACACTAGGCTCCCCTGCTGAACGTCTGATGTCACGGCAGACACGCGCAGCCATTCCAGTGTGTAGCAAACTACTGGAACCAACCCCCAAGGACGCCCGGCTAGTCAGCGCCCAGCTCCTCAACAGGAGGCTCACTCTGAAGCACCACTTCGACAAGTCAAGTCGCCCACTACCGCCTTTAACGGAGGGACAGGTATGCAGACCCCGAAAGGATACGACCGACTTGGGACTGTGAAGGAGAAGAGCAAAGAGCCGCGCTCCTACGTCATCCAGTCCAACGGGAAGACAATCGCCGTCACATCCTTCCTGTCACAGAACCACCACCACCACGGTTCCACGCAGAGGACCCAGACTCCCAGAACACCGGCTCCTCTACAGTGAACAATGCACCCTACACGCTAGGCATGGGCGGTATGACGGTATTAAGGTATACCGGGGTATTTAGAGTTACCGACGGTATTGAAAATCAATACCGTCAAAATCACAGATCCATTTCAGTTTATATTACAGTGAAACGGAGTTTTAACAGTGGTTGGTTGTAGTGCACTGCACACACGCGCCAGCAGAGGGCGAGACCAGTCCTCGAGTCACTAGTGGAGCGAGGCAGCGAGCCGCAGAGCTGGTTGTCTATACACAGGAGGAGGGGAAACCCCACTTCACTGGAAATTAAATGAGAGTCGAGACACGCTTACCGTTGCTGCCTGGTGCTGCGGGCTAACTGGCTGTTCTGAGAGCTAACTGTTGTGTATGTGTATCACAACGGTGGTCACGCTTTACGGTAATGTTGCGACAGTGCTGTGAAAATACCGTAAAACGTTGTGGTAACGAGAGTGTGTGTTGTTGTGGACTGGTGGAACAAGCAAATAAACGGTAAAACGTTACGTCGCAGTCCGGTGTGTTTTTGAATACACAATACTAACGTTACTAGTACTAGGGTGCTGCGGGGCTCCTGGCTACCATTCTGAGAGTTAACGTTAGTATTACTAGGATGCTGCGGGCTTCTGGCTAGTGGCTCCATTCTGAGAGCTAATGATAGTAGCACTCGGATGCTGCGGGCTAACTGGCCATCTCCGCGATCTGTTTACTTGGTAACACGGGTTGCCACCCCCCCCCCCCCCCCCCCCCCGCTGATGAAAATGAAAGTCATACCGTTCAATACCGTACACCGGGGTATTATATAATCATGGTATAACGGTATGAAAAAAGTGATACCGCCCAAGCCTACTACACGCCACGATCACCAGGGCCAAACAACATGCAACTCCGACACACCCAGCACGCTTCCCAGCTGAGAACAGTAACGCACAATATACAACGCGTGCAGGCCGCATCTGCAAGCCAAACCCCAAGTATATGCAGTAGAGATTGTATTGAAAAAATAAAAATAAAAAAAAAGGAGTAAAGAAAACTGATGTAGAATGCTATGCCAATGTGTCAATATTATTTGCACTAAGTTGTTCCACTTATGGTGATTCCAAGTTTTATGAATGCACTACTTCTCAAAGTGATATATACTCGTCCACCTTTGTCTACAGATGGATAGTTTTAAGTTTGTCTAAGAGTATCTTCATTTAATTGTTTACTGGAAATTGTAGAATTCAAAGTAAAAGAAAAGTTCTGTGATGTTAACATTCACCTAGTGATACAGTATTTTGTTATACGAGATTTGAGCTAAAGGGAAAGGATGTAGATCATTGGCTGAACGATTATCCAGTTTGACTATTGGCTACTACAGGCCACCGTACCGCTAGTGCGACGGCGTACAAACTGCCTCGCTACTATGAACCTGCTCCCACCGTCACGTCACAACTAGATGTTTAATAAACCTACGGTTTGATATACCCAAGTGTGTTCATTGACTCACACGCAACTGAGGTACATATTAACACAGTTTACAGTAATGTAAGGAATTTTTATCATAGCTATATGAAGAGAAAATTCAAGTTTCTCAGAGAATATGGAGCGGAGCACACAGCACAGCATGTGGTCCAAAACCATGGGAAGGAGAACGCTTGCTTGCATGTTCTTGTATGTGTGTGTGTGTGTGTGTGTGTGTGTGTGTGTGTGTGTGTGTGTGTGTGTGTGTGTGTTGTGTGTTTGTTTGTGCATAGTATGGTATATATATATGTTATATGTGTGTGTGTGTGTGTGTGTGTGTGTGTGTGTGTGTGTGTGTGTGTGTGTGTGTGTGTGTGTGTGTGTGTGTGTGTGTGTGTGTGTGTGTGTGTGTGTGTGTGTGTGTGTGTGTGTGTGTTTGTTTGTTTGTGCTGTATACGTTAATGTTCTGAAGGGATGAAGCCGAAGGATTTGCCCCAGAGTGCTGCTCTGCAGGGAGGCAGTGGAACACACAGACTGAACACCCCTGCAGCTCGGCCTGTCCTGATAGAGGAGGCCATTTGAAGTTACAATCTCATTTGGCTGTCGAGCTGACTGTGCAAGGGAGGAGTGGACACGCACAGTGGATTTTACACAAATGTGGGTAAGCGGAAGAATAGGTGGGGGAAAAAGAGAGAGAGAGAGAGGACCATGAGAGTGAAAAGAAGACAAAGAAGACAAAGAAGATAATGAAAGCGAGAGAGACAGACAGGAAGAGAGTGAGGGCAGGCAGACTAGGACTGAGTTACAGTAATATAGCAGGGGACAGGCAGACTAGGACTGAGTTACAGTAATATAGCAGGGGACAGGCAGACTAGGACTGAGTTACAGTAATATATCAGGGGACAGGCAGACTAGGACTGAGTTACAGTAATATAGCAGGGGACAGGCAGACTAGGACTGAGTTACAGTAATATAGCAGGGGACAGGCAGACTAGGACTGAGTTACAGTAATATAGCAGGGGACAGGCAGACTAGGACTGAGTTACAGTAATATAGCAGAGGACAGGCAGACTAGGACTGAGTTACAGTAATATAGCAGAGGACAGGCAGACTAGGACTGAGTTACAGTAATATAGCAGGGGACAGGCAGACTAGGACTGAGTTACAGTAATATAGCAGAGGACAGGCAGACTAGGACTGAGTTACAGTAATATAGCAGGGGACAGGCAGACTAGTTCTGAGTTACAGTAATATAGCAGAGGACAGGCAGACTAGGACTGAGTTACAGTAATATAGCAGGGGACAGGCAGACTAGGACTGAGTTACAGTAATATAGCAGGGGACAAGCAGACTAGGACTGAGTTACAGTAATATAGCAGGGGACAGGCAGACTAGGACTGAGTTACAGTAATATAGCAGGGGACAGGCAGACTAGGACTGAGTTACAGTAATATAGCAGGGGACAGGCAGACTAGGACTGAGTTACAGTAATATAGCAGAGGACAGGCAGACTAGGACTGAGTTAATATAGCAGGGGACAGACAGACTAGGACTGAGTTACAGTAATATAGCAGGGGACAGGCAGACTAGGACTGAGTTACAGTAATATAGCAGAGGACAGGCAGACTAGGACTGAGTTACAGTAATATAGCAGGGGACAGGCAGACTAGGACTGAGTTACAGTAATATAGCAGAGGACAGACAGACTAGGACTGAGTTACAGTAATATAGCAGAGGACAGGCAGACTAGGACTGAGTTACAGTAATATAGCAGGGGACAGGCAGACTAGGACTGAGTTACAGTAATATAGCAGAGGACAGGCAGACTAGGACTGAGTTACAGTAATATAGCAGGGGACAGGCAGACTAGGACTGAGTTACAGTAATATAGCAGAGGACAGGCAGACTAGGACTGAGTTACAGTAATATAGCAGGGGACAGGCAGACTAGGACTGAGTTAATGTAGCAGGGGACAGGCAGACTAGGACTGAGTTACAGTAATATAGCAGGGGACAGGCAGACTAGGACTGAGTTACAGTAATATAGCAGGGGACAGGCAGACTAGGACTGAGTTACAGTAATATAGCAGAGGACAGGCAGACTAGGACTGAGTTACAGTAATATAGCAGAGGACAGGCAGACTAGGACTGAGTTACAGTAATATAGCAGAGGACAGGCAGACTAGGACTGAGTTACAGTAATATAGCAGAGGACAGGCAGACTAGGACTGAGTTAATATAGCAGGGGACAGGCAGACTAGGACTGAGTTACAGTAATATAGCAGAGGACAGGCAGACTAGGACTGAGTTACAGTAATATAGCAGAGGACAGGCAGACTAGGACTGAGTTACAGTAATATAGCAGAGGACAGGCAGACTAGGACTGAGTTACAGTAATATAGCAGAGGACAGGCAGACTAGGACTGAGTTAATATAGCAGGGGACAGGCAGACTAGGACTGAGTTACAGTAATATAGCAGGGGACAGGCAGACTAGGACTGAGTTACAGTAATATAGCAGGGGACAGGCAGACTAGGACTGAGTTACAGTAATATAGCAGAGGACAGGCAGACTAGGACTGAGTTACAGTAATATAGCAGAGGACAGGCAGACTAGGACTGAGTTACAGTAATATAGCAGAGGACAGGCAGACTAGGACTGAGTTACAGTAATATAGCAGGGGACAGGCAGACTAGGACTGAGTTACAGTAATATAGCAGGGGACAAGCAGACTAGGACTGAGTTACAGTAATATAGCAGGGGACAAGCAGACTAGGACTGAGTTACAGTAATATAGCAGAGGGCAGGCAGACTAGGACTGAGTTGCAGTAATATAGCAGAGGACAGGCAGACTAGGACTGAGTTACAGTAATATAGCAGGGGACAGGCAGACTAGGACTGAGTTACAGTAATATAGCAGGGGACAGGCAGACTAGGACTGAGTTACAGTAATATAGCAGAGGACAGGCAGACTAGGACTGAGTTACAGTAATATAGCAGGGGACAGGCAGACTAGGACTGAGTTACAGTAATATAGCAGGGGACAGGCAGACTAGGACTGAGTTACAGTAATATAGCAGAGGACAGGCAGACTAGGACTGAGTTACAGTAATATAGCAGAGGACAGGCAGACTAGGACTGAGTTACAGTAATATAGCAGGGGACAGGCAGACTAGGACTGAGTTACAGTAATATAGCAGAGGACAGGCAGACTAGGACTGAGTTACAGTAATATAGCAGAGGACAGGCAGACTAGGACTGAGTTACAGTAATATAGCAGGGGACAGGCAGACTAGGACTGAGTTACAGTAATATAGCAGGGGACAGGCAGACTAGGACTGAGTTACAGTAATATAGCAGGGGACAGGCAGACTAGGACTGAGTTACAGTAATATAGCAGAGGACAGGCAGACTAGGACTGAGTTAATATAGCAGAGGACAGGCAGACTAGGACTGAGTTACAGTAATATAGCAGAGGACAGGCAGACTAGGACTGAGTTACAGTAATATAGCAGGGGACAGGCAGACTAGGACTGAGTTACAGTAATATAGCAGAGGACAGGCAGACTAGGACTGAGTTACAGTAATATAGCAGGGGACAGGCAGACTAGGACTGAGTTACAGTAATATAGCAGGGGACAGGCAGACTAGGACTGAGTTACAGTAATATAGCAGGGGACAGGCAGACTAGGACTGAGTTACAGTAATATAGCAGAGGACAGGCAGACTAGGACTGAGTTACAGTAATATAGCAGAGGACAGGCAGACTAGGACTGAGTTACAGTAATATAGCAGAGGACAGGCAGACTAGGACTGAGTTGCAGTAATATAGCAGGGGACAGACAGACTAGGACTGAGTTAATATAGCAGGGGACAGACAGACTAGGACTGAGTTACAGTAATATAGCAGAGGACAGGCAGACTAGGACTGAGTTACAGTAATATAGCAGGGGACAGGCAGACTAGGACTGAGTTACAGTAATATAGCAGGGGACAGGCAGACTAGGACTGAGTTACAGTAATATAGCAGAGGACAGGCAGACTAGGACTGAGTTACAGTAATATAGCAGAGGACAGGCAGACTAG
The DNA here is from genome assembly GCF_963971535.1 of Notolepis coatsorum. Taxonomy (NCBI): domain Eukaryota; kingdom Metazoa; phylum Chordata; class Actinopteri; order Aulopiformes; family Paralepididae; genus Notolepis; species Notolepis coatsorum. The sequence goes on along the minus strand of NC_140165.1, from coordinate 129,727,801 downwards.
GACTGAGTTACAGTAATATAGCAGGGGACAGGCAGACTAGGACTGAGTTACAGTAATATAGCAGAGGACAGGCAGACTAGGACTGAGTTACAGTAATATAGCAGAGGACAGGCAGACTAGGACTGAGTTACAGTAATATAGCAGGGGACAGGCAGACTAGGACTGAGTTACAGTAATATAGCAGAGGACAGGCAGACTAGGACTGAGTTACAGTAATATAGCAGAGGGCAGGCAGACTAGGACTGAGTTACAGTAATATAGCAGGGGACAGGCAGACTAGGACTGAGTTACAGTAATATAGCAGAGGACAGGCAGACTAGGACTGAGTTAATATAGCAGAGGACAGGCAGACTAGGACTGAGTTACAGTAATATAGCAGAGGACAGGCAGACTAGGACTGAGTTACAGTAATATAGCAGGGGACAGGCAGACTAGGACTGAGTTACAGTAATATAGCAGAGGACAGGCAGACTAGGACTGAGTTACAGTAATATAGCAGGGGACAGGCAGACTAGGACTGAGTTACAGTAATATAGCAGGGGACAGGCAGACTAGGACTGAGTTACAGTAATATAGCAGAGGACAGGCAGACTAGGACTGAGTTACAGTAATATAGCAGAGGACAGGCAGACTAGGACTGAGTTACAGTAATATAGCAGAGGACAGGCAGACTAGGACTGAGTTAATATAGCAGGGGACAGACAGACTAGGACTGAGTTACAGTAATATAGCAGGGGACAGGCAGACTAGGACTGAGTTACAGTAATATAGCAGAGGACAGGCAGACTAGGACTGAGTTAATATAGCAGAGGATAGGCAGACTAGGACTGCATTAATATAGCGCTTTTATCCAAAGCGTTTTGCAACTTATGCCTCACATTCACCCATTCACACACTGCAGAGGAAACCACTCTATGAAATCCAATGGTAGGAGTCGGTGAGCCAATACATCACAACAAACATCTCACCAATCATTGAGGTCAAAATGTACAACTTGTATACCGTAGGTCTGATTGACACACAACGTTGTACATGTTGAAGGAAATCACTGGTTTTCATTTGGTTATAATGTGGCGATAAGAAAGTAGTGAGCCAGAGACGTAGGTCGAGTTGAGTACTTTTCTTATCCTTGCACATAGCATTTACAATAACAACAACCGTCACCCGGAACCGGAAGTGGCATTTAACCTTTTTCTTAACCAGTACAACCCACACTCTTAAAGGCACAAGCCCACCTTGGTGAATGTCTCTTAATATAGGTCACCACACAGGCCCCCCCAGAATTCACCAAAACAAAAACTGCTTGGCCCTGTCCCCAAACCTGGCATGGTAGTTTCAAGTTTTCAAGTTTCTTTAATAGTTGTCATACAGAAGTACAGAATACTTTTATACAAAATGCTTCTTACTGTTATGCTCCAGAGACTGTGCAAGACAAGATAAGTATGAAATAAAATAACATAGTATAGCATGTAAATTAGAAGTAAAAAAAATGAGGTCACAGTGTTCAGTATAGACATATGTACAATGTTCGATGCAGAATAGACGTAACTGAGTTACCATATAATATACAATACTATGCAGTGTACTAATATGCAATACTATATAGTGCAAGGCAGAAATGGGATGAGGTACAATTTAGGTACAATTTACAGTAGGTGTACGAGTTGTAGTGCAAATCCTTTATCAATAAATATAAAGTGTGTTTGTGTGATCTAAAGTGTGGAGAGTGGGTGCTGCAGTGTGTTGTTTGTTTAAGTGAGTGTGTGCGTGTGGGTGTGTGTGCTGTGTGCATTTGATGGTTGTTGCATAGTGTTTATTGTTCGTTTAGCAGCCTGATGGCCTGGGGATAGAAGCTTCTTCTGAGTCTTTCTGTGCTCGCCTTAAGACTCCGGTATCGCTTGCCTGACCGCAGCAGTTCAAAGAGGCAGTTGTTCGGGTGGCTGGAGTCCTTGATGATTCTCTTAGCCTTCCCCCTGCACCGCTTGTTGTAAATGTTCTGGAGGGTGGGAAGCCCCCCTCCAATTGTGCGTTCGGCTGAACGTGTCACTCTTTGTAGTCTGCTACGGTCTTGTGCAGTGCTATTCCCAAACCAGGAGGTGATGTTGCCAGTCAGGATGCTCTCTATTGTACATGAGTAGAAGTTCCTAAGGATCTTCTGACTGACTTGGAACTTCCTTAGGCGCCTGAGGAAGTAGAGGCGTTGTCGTGCCTTCTTCACAACACTGTCAATGTGTGTGGTCCATGTCAAGTCCTCGGATATGTGGGCTCCGAGGTACTTGAAACTGTTCACTCTCTCAACCGGTGCCCCGTCGATGCTGAGGGGGCTGTAGTCCTTGACCCCCGACCTCCTGAAGTCCACAATCATCTCTTTTGTTTTGCTGACGTTCAGGGAGAGGCAGTTCTCCTGACACCACTGTGACAGATTCTCGACCTCTTCCAGGTAGGCACTCTCGTCTTCGGCAGAGATCAGGCCCACCACTACTGTGTCATCAGCAAATTTGATGATTGTGTTGTTGTTCCGCTGTGCCACGCAGTCATGTGTGTACAGGGAGTAGAGGAGGGGGCTCAGAACACAGCCCTGGGGGGCCCCTATGTTGAGCGTGATGGATGAGGAGGTGCAGTTGCCTGCTCTTACCACCTGGGGTCTGCCCGTCAGGAAGTCCAAGACCCACTGGCTGAGGTCATAGTTCAAGCCCAGGTCCCTGAGCTTGGCTATGAGTTTGGAGGGGACTATGGTATTGAATGCTGAGCTGTAGTCGATGAACAGCATTCTCACGTAGTTCCCCTGCCTCTTGTCCAGGTGTGATGCTGCTGTGTGCAGCACATGGGCTATGGCGTCCTCCGTGGACCTGTTGGGGCGATATGCAAATTGCAGGGGGTCCAGGTTGATGGGGAGGGAGGAACAGATGTAGCCCTTCACTAGCTTCTCAAAGCACTTCATGGCTATGGAGGTGAGGGCTACAGGGCGGTAGTCGTTGAGGCAAGCGGGCGTAGATTTTTTGGGTACAGGGATGATGGTGGACTTCTTCAGACAGGTGGGGATGACAGCCTGTTCCAAGGACAGGTTGAAGATGTCAGTGAATACCGGGGCCAGTTGGTCGGCACAGACTTTTAGGATGCGGCCGGGGATGCCGTCCGGTCCTGCTGCCTTCCTGATATTCACTTTTTTAAAGGTCCGCCTCACCTCATGCTCTGTTACCCTGAACACTGAGTCTCCGTCAGCAGACCCCCCCCCCCATTGCCGTGGTTTGTAGGCTGGTGTTGTTATTCACAGCCTCAAACCTTGCATAGAAGGAATTGAGATAATTTGCTAAGGAGATGTCACTGTTCAGTTTGAGGGAGGTGCCTTTGTAGTCTGTCATTGTTCTGAGGCCCTGCCACATGCCTCTAGAGTCAGCCTGTTCAAACTGAAGTTCAACTTTATCCCTGTAACGCCGTTTTGCCTCTATTACTGCTCTCCTGACGTTGTATCTTGCCGTCTTGTGTTCTTCCATGTTGCCTGTCACCAGCCCGGTGTTGTAGGCTGATGTGCGCACTTTCAGAGCATGGTAATAACAGAGCCCGTCGTCGGGTTGGCGTCGGGCTGTCACCGCAGCCGCGGTGTCTGTATAAGCATCCAGTGGTGGGGTTGAGATGCCCTGGTGGGGCAGCAGTGCATGGACAAACTGCTGCTGCCTGTTGGCCAGGAAAACCCTGTCTGCTTCTGCAGCCAGGCCGCGATAGTCTTTGGTGGAGGAGAGGAGGGAACTGGCCAGTGCCGTGCGCACAGGCACTGGAAGCTGCCGTAGGAAAATGTGCGTGAACAGAAAGGAGGGATCAGCTGATCCCAGCACAGCCAGCATCTTCTCCATCAACTCTGATGGTTTGCCGTCGCCGAGGCCGTTGAGAGACAGCAGGCGGTCCGCTTTCTCTAACTCTGACAGTTCATACAGCTTCAGAAGGAATGTCTTTAGCGCATTGTACTTGTCAGCTGCCGGTGGACCCTTCAACAGCATCATCGCCCGTGCCGCCGTCGAAGCATCCAACGGCGCCACCACATGGAAGTATTTGGTTATGTTCTGCGTTATTCCTCTCAGCTGGAATTGGGCTTCGATGTGTTGAAACCACGGCTGGGGATTATGCTGCCAAAAGTCGGGCAACTTGACGGTTGCAGCGTAAATGTTCGCTTGTAACATATTAGCGTCGTTAGCATTCGGCGCGGGTGCTTGAGGTTGCGCGACGCCGTTGCCTTGAGACATAATGCTAATGTTGTTAACGTTAACAAATGTTCTTCACAGGGTCACCAATGTGGCGATAAGAAAGTAGTGAGCCAGAGACGTAGGTCAAGTTGAGTACTTTACTTATCCTTGCACATAGCATTTACAATAACAACAACCGTCACCCGGAACCGGAAGTGACATTTAACCTTTTTCCTAACCAGTACAACCCACACTCTTAAAGGCACATGCCCACCTTGGTGAATGTCTCTTAATATAGGTCACCACAATAACATGTAGGTAAAGTACATATCTATAAGGAGGTGTAGTGGTTACGTCATTACCGTTTTTCGTGTTCCACTTCCACCCTCTGTCCAACGCAATGTATTTCCCCATTGCCCATTTCTAAATCGTCTCGTTTTAAAACAAATAAACCATTAACATTTGCATGGTGTACCTTTCTGTGCTTATTCATCCACAATCTATAGCTCAACATGAAAATATTCGCAATTAATCATAAAAGAAAATTATATTATTATATTTCAACCAAAAATGCTTATACAATAATGTTAGTGATAGAAGGGAACTCATTTTGTGCAAAAATGGAAAGCTTTTCAATTTCCATGCGGCAGAATCGTTACAATAGCCGATAATCCATTTTCCCAATGATAAATCCCTATATGGGTGGAACAACCAGTGACGTCAGACTACACCTCCCTATAGAGATATTAGTGTAAACATGTATTGTGTGTCAAGAAACTGTAAGAGACAGACAGACAGGGAGTGGGAGAGGGTTAGAGCATCGCCAGAGAAAGAGAGGCAAGGTCACTCATAGCTATGAGGAACGTAAACATCTATTAGGAGATAGGGCGGTGTTGCTATGGGCTGGCAGCCGTTGCTAGGGAAATAGACTTTATAGCTGTGAGTTATACCGGTTTGAGTCAGACAAGGTTGCGACGGCGAGACGAACCACCAAGCAGGTATCAGAGCTGAGCTCCCAGCTCTCTGAACGAGAGTTGGGAGGGGGAAGGGAACCACGAGGACAGAGCTAGCTACCGGCTAACAGAACAGATAGCTACAGGCTAACAGATAGGCCGCAACCACCAAGCGGGTATGAGAGAGATTAATCTAGGTTCATTAGACCATCAAAGACTTTTCATTTTGTACGAGATGCTATGTTTATGAAAATAAACATCCTACTGAGAAAGAGATCACGTTTCCAGTACTAATTATTCTGTTACGGATGCATCAACGGGGTGAGACAGTGTGACAGCCAGTAAGATTGCCATCAACAAACAAACAACGAGCACAACGCAGAGACCTCACGGAACGGCAGATGATGGGTAGATAAGGCTAAAAAGACTGATATCTATCAATGTATACAGTGATTGTTGGTCTGCAACTTTGCCAATAGGACCACCCATGATGTCCACCATATTGGATTATCTGTTTTCTTGTGTGCGTGTGAGAAAGAGAGAGAGAGATGTTCTGGGGAAAAGAGAGTAGGGCTGAGCCCAAACGTTTGAATGTTCGGACCTTTGTGCGTTACGTTGGAATTCAAATCTTAATTAATGGGTTCAACCTCCACTTAAACTTTTGAATTTTTTCACAAAAAATATATCAGAATGTGATATATATCAGAATATCACAGTACTATGATGTGTTTACAATAATTCGAAAGTCACGCGTGAACATAGACACAACAACACAGTCTAGTCGAGATGAGGAGGAGTCACCGTCATACATTATCAGGAAATGAATCAATCATGCAAAAAAGAGAGAGTTGAGTGAAAAACACTCACCCGTCTTATTTCATAATACAACGTTTCCGAATGGACGTTTGGATTAAACCAAGTGTATGCACTATGCAGTGATGCTGAACTTTCCCAGCGGAACACAAGTTATGCATGTTAATTAAGTCAGACTAATACGTTTAGCTTGTGTAGTATCAGGGATTCTGATACTTGTCCTCTGTACTTGCGTTGGTGTTAACCCAACTGTACCCTTCTTGGCAGAAATGGAGGTCCAGACATGCGCTCCTGAATTGTGGTAGTTTATTAACAGAAGCAGACGATGGCTGCTTTGAAAAACTCTTGCAGTTGATCAAAAACACTGAATGGTTACAATAACTCAAGGTTTGCATTGGATCTCCAGACTACTGACTAATGTTCCTTGGTATTTGTCAACACCGTTGTCCTTGGCAACGTAGATATAGCTTATCCTTCACCATTGGGGCAGTCTGTACAACGTCTTTTTCTTCTTTTCATCATCATCATCTCTTTCAACTCCCCCTAGTGTCTAGGTGGCCCTCTATTTATAGCAGGCCAGATTGCAGGGTGATGACATCACAGAAAGTGACATCACAACCGGTTTTGCTCCAATCAACAACAGTATCAGTTTGTCTTTGAAAAAGTAGGCGTGGCTTGTCTAACTGCCAGCCTACACACAATTCCCAGTGTACAATCTCATTTTCAGACTAATACATTGTTTCTATCACATTTATAACACATAATATATACAGTTCCAGTTTCCTCTTTCAAAGACACACATTTCCATATGAAACATTCCTTTTTAAGATCAGAATAAGGCATAACTTTGTTAAAACAGTTCTTTCTAAGTAATTATCTTAAATGATCCTTATTAGATTGGGTTTTCCTTATACTACTTTAAAACAAACCATTGCACTTTAAATCAACGTTATCATGAATATTTATTAACCTTATACTTTGTCTTAAATGATATTAATTCAGTCAGTTATATTGATAGCCAAATCAATTATTTATAAACAATAGATTAGTCCTTTAGTAAATTCACTCTTAGTCTATGCCAAGTTTAATATCAAAATGTTCTCTATATTGACCACCTAAAGTCAATAATAATTGTACTTTAGTTTTGTTGAAATATAATATGAAAAGCTACATTCTAATATCCAAGGTCTAATCATTGCTGTGTGACTTTAAATGCTATCCCTGTGTCCTGGCTGACCCTTTGTTCTTTGGCCATCGGGGGTGACTCCCCTCTGTTCTGGATTCGTTTGAAGCTGGGCTAGGTGTCAACAGTTAATCAAGACATTCAAATCTGCCTCTATTCTCTTACGTTGGTTGCCTAGTAACTAAGTGTTGTGATATCTTCATCCATTGTCACTGTATGTAAATGATCATGTGTGGGTTCAGCGATGTCAGGGGTCACAAGTAGATTTCCAATAACCTTCTATGTATATTTTGTCCAAAAATATACTACACTTGCTAACGTTAAGATAGCAGGAGCCGTCGGCCAACAAAGATGTTGTTTCAACAAATGTATTCACAAAATGGATTACCATCCAAACATTATTGAAGCCTCCTGTGGCCAGTAAGTAGGTACTACTACTCTTAATAACCGCAGCACTATGCGCATATGCGCTATGTTATATGCATAAATGTGCCTAAAGTAAGACTCGACAGTACTGAACCAGAAAAATTCTTTAGGAGCCTTTTGCATGATTAAAAATGATGGTTCGAACGTCCGTTCGAAAAACCCTGGCGAAGTTCGAATCCCAAAAACAAGCTTCGGGGACAGCTCTAAAAGAGAGATTGAGTAACAGAGAGGGGAAACACAGAATGTATAATGGAGAAAGAAAAGGAGTGAAAGAAATGGAGAGAATGACAAAGACAGACAGATAGAAAGAGAGATGGATGGGGGGAGAGGCAGACTACAATTCCTCTTCCACCTTCCAGTAGTGAGGTGTCCCTAGACACATAGTTACTGTAAGTTGTTCTGAGGCAGAGAAGCGAACGGTCCGATACTGGGAATGAAAGGATCCCTCAAGTCATCTTTCCCATACGTATAAGACTCCATCAGACCCCAGTATATTCATTCATTGATGTGTATAATACACACACGTACTCGCACAGCAACCCAGGCACAGACCTACAAACACAGGCATGGAAATCAGTAGACATACTGACACTCATAGGCACATACATACAAATGTTCACACACACACACACACACACACACACACACACACACACACACACACACACACACACACACACACACACACGCTAAGCATGTTAAGTGAGGTAGATATTTCATTCTGTCATGTTTTCGGCAAATTGTTACCACAGTCTACTATAAGATCTACAGCAGGAACAGAGTGATGGAAATTTCCAATTCAAAGTCTACTGCTGCGATATCCTAAGGCCATTAGGCAACAGTGTATGGCCTACTATTGATGAATAAGTTATGTCTCCTGAAGAGGAAATGTTTCTACCCAGGCTGAATGTGTTCACTAACAGAGACAGAGCACTACAACAACACCAGGCACTGCTGACTTAGTAAGGAAGTCTTGTTGGCTAATATAGCAGACACTCATAAAGCCGCAGAGACTCTGTCCACAGTGGGACATGTTGTGTTCTTCCGTGGCCAGAGGCAGCCTGTTGTAATGTGGATGCCTTCTGGCGATTACCGTCCTGTCTGTGGCAACACTAACACCAGTACCGCACCGGCAACCAGCTAAGTTAGCGTAGGGCTTCTCATTGTATCTTGCATAGTATGCTTGCAAACCCATGTATAGATACTAGGGGTGTATGATAGGGTGACCACCCGTCCCGCATTTTGTGGGACAGTCCCGAAAATGGAACGTTTGTCCCACATCCTGCATGAACAGAACAATGTCCCGCATGTCAAAGATCATGGTAAAAACTAGGGCTGTCAGTTTATTGCGTTAATTAGATTAATTAATGACACAGCAAATTATCGTGTTATGAGTATTAACTCAAAATTCATTAAAATTATTATTTTTTTATTTTATTATTATTATTATTTGTATCTCATTCATTCCATAAGAACGTAGAATAAACATGTACAGACTTTTTTTTAAATGGTCCATTTGCATGTTCTTGGTATCTGATTCTAGGGACATCTATGGATCTCAGGGAATGTATTCCAAGTGTCAGACATACTGTGTCTGTTACTAGGCTTGAGTAAATTGTAATGAACCAAATGAGAATATCAATAACATTTTATAAAAAAAAATTTAATCTTTGACTGTGAATAACACCATGCTAAAATTGACCAGACCTGAAAAATCTAAGCAAATGAATAAATGGAAGATGATTAAACAGAAGGTTTTGTAAATACAGTACTGAATTCTGCCATCTGGACACATGCAATTTGAAATATGATTATAGAATATAGAATATCAGGCCTAAAATGTTTATGCGATTAAAATGCGATTAATTTGATTAATTAATTACAAATCCTGTAATTAATTAGATAACAATTTTTTATTGCCTGACAGCACTAGTAAAAACAAAACAAAAAAAATTGGTGGGGGCCTGGACTGATCAAAGGAACCGCTGCAGCGTTGAGCTAATCAAAAGCGAAATACAAGTGAAGGTGAACTACAGCTGCACATGCCAGCAGTTTTACACCCATGTGCTAAAAGAGAAGGCCCTGCTAGATGCTGCCCATTCCAACAGGAAATACAAGTTTAAGCAGCAGCACTGAAGAAGTAAGAACACAGTTAATTTAGAAGCTTGTTTTAATAAAAGCTACAAAAATGCTAAAATGTATCATGAAAGTAGCATATCCTTGCCGGTAATAGCTAAACTTGGCCCCAACCTGTTTACATAATTTTCTCTTCTTGCATAAAATGCGTTTTTAGGCCTACTGGATATTTTTGATCCACTTTTTCTCCCCATTTTCTATTTGTCTCCCATCCCAATTTCGTATTTCCAATTCTTCCCTCCCCTGTCTTGAACGTTGCTAGACTATGCCTCCCACTGGTCGGCTGTAGTGAGGATAGAAGCCTTGCATCACGTGTCCCCTCCGGTACACGAGGAGGCTGCCTGTCGCATCTTTTCACCGCAGCAGCTCGAACTCTCAGTGGCGAGGAGTAACGCGTGGGAGGCTCACGCTGCCCCCGATACTTCCTGTTTCCGCCGCACCGGCGTCACCCAACCGACCTGTAGGAGTCGCTGTCCAAAACGTCCAATCCCCACCCACCGGCTTTCCCACCCTCTAACACTGCCAATTGTGTTAGTATGACGGCCGGCCAAGCTGGTAGCAACGCTGAGAGCTGGGCTCGATACCAGCATCTCCTGCGTTAGTGGCGAGCGCCTTCCCACTGCGCCACTCAGTGCCCAAGCCTACTGGATATTATATTTCATTCATGTTGTTAAAATAACATAAGATAAACATTCCATACGGACGATTTACAGCAGATTAATAACTAAATGTGCTATATATAGCATTTAATCAAGGCATTTAAATTAAAAACTTAAATAATAAATCATATATTTTTTTCCCTCTCCTACTTTGTCCCACAAAAGCAGTTCTGCTGTCCTGCGACTGAACAATTTTGACCTGGTCACCCTAGTGTACGATGAATACGTCTCATACAACACTATAGGTAAAATTAGGGTTGCACATTTTACAAATGTATGTTCAATATATTTACTTTACTTTACACTGGCTTACTTTGATCTTTATCGTTGAATATTAAGCTTGTATGGCCAAATTTAGTTGATGAATACAACGTTGAAGCTTGTAAACGCATGATGACAAGCGGACAGAACAAATTAACAACCTTACTGTGCTGGACTCTACACGCACAACATGGCGACGAGATGTTATAAATAGGGTGTCTAGATTGACCAGACAGCGGGTGAAATGGTTGTGAATTGCCGACGAGCAATCCGGGGAAGTTATATCATTCCTTGCCTCAATCCTCAGAGAAAAACAGATAAAGGAGAGAGAGGACGCCTGGGAGACCGTCTGTTTTGTCATCTCTGGCAAAATTACCCATGTGGATGCATGCGAGAGTTTGATTTGGGCGAAGCTGTTTGAGTTTCTGGGTCCAGATGTTGTCTAAGACTAGAGCATAGTATTGTGTTTATTTTTGTTCCCTCTTTCTTTCCTCTGAATACTTGGGTTAAAAGGTACGTTCCGAAAGTATTAGGCGAGAATTACATTTGTACCCAAACATAAGGCGGGGTGCAAAGTGTACTACGAGTATACTAAAGATATTATTTAGTTCAAACAACAGTCCCGAATGTATTAGGCGAGGTCTGGGGTTTTTGAGACATCTCAAGGATCTTTTTAGGCACTGCTCTGTTTTTTTTTTCTCACAAAGAGGTGGGAAGCTGACCGTGCGTGAGAAATTTCAGAAGTAGAGACAGTTGTTTTTCTTGTTTGATTCATTTCTAGTACCTTATCTGGTCAAACTGCAGTTATTACTGAATGAAATTAGGATAAGGGCGTGTTATACTATGCGCTACGAGTAGAGCCTTTTGTCTCCGAAGTGTTTAGAGGAAACAAATTTTCTGCCACATATTTTATTTTAATTTAATTTAATTTAATTTAATTTAATTTAATTTTGTTTTTGTCTGTTGAGAAAAAAGAAACGTGTTAAAATGGAGGATATGGACAATTTAGAGAAGCAGGGAGCCTGTCTGTTGACATGGAAGACTGAGGTGCAGAGGAGAGAGAGGAAAAGAGTGAGGAAAGTGCCTGACACTTTGTTTTCTTTCTCTCCCCCCACGGTGGTGTTGTCGCTGCTGTGCTTGGACTCTGTTGAAGTCAGAGGTTCTGTGTAGGATTGTTAGTAACTGTCTAACTGCATATATAACTGTTTCCACTAGAGGGCGCTCTAGGCGGAGCCACTCAGGAACACCACCAGGTGGCGAGTATAAATAGAGATGTCTCCTCCCACTCTTCCTCTTTCCCCCCCAGCCTCTCAGAGAGAGGAGAACTCTAGAACTGCTGCTCATGTGAATAAATAAACCACGTCAGTTAAAGGCTAGAGATGGAAACCATGCCTCTTGACCACATTATTGTCGCCCTATAGCCGGATTCTGTCAACAGGTTATGGCCCCAGATAACGCCGGGGCGAAATAATAAGGGTAGCAAGCTTAGCTAAAGTATAGGCTAGGTTAGCGCCGGGAGCACCGTGTGGCTAGACGCTAGGCCAACAAGAGCTAAAGCTACGCCTACCATCAATGAAGAGGATGGAAAACAAGGGAAGGGGCAAATGGCCCTCATTCAATGGAAAAGCAGAGGACTACGAGCTCTGGGAAGAACGCATGCTATGCTGCATGCACGGTGCGGGACTGAAGGAGACGATCCTGTCAGCCCCCACGGGAGACCTGACGGCGGAAGAGCAAGCCCTGGACGACCAGCGTAACGCAGACGCGTACTGTGAGTTAGCGCCACTGCTCGACGACACCAGCTTGGGGCTGATATTCCGTGACACTAAAGACAAAGGCCGAGGAAGCCTGGAGGTGTTGAGAGAGCATTACATCGGGCGAGGAAGACCCCGAGTCGTGGCTAATACAAACCCTAAGTGGGAGTGTTGAAGTCAGAGGTTCTGTGTAGGATTGTTAGTAACTGTCTAACTGCATATATAACTGTTTCCACTAGAGGGCGCTCTAGGCGGAGCCACTCAGGAACACCACCAGGTGGCGAGTATAAATAGAGATGTCTCCTCCCACTCTTCCTCTTTCCCCCCCAGCCTCTCAGAGAGAGAACTCTAGAACTGCTGCTCATGCCATGTGAATACATAAACCACGCCAGTTAAAGGCTAAAGATAGAAACCATGCTTCTTGACCACATTATTGTCGCCCTATAGCCAGATTCTGTCAACAGACTCCGACCTCGATGCTTTCCCGTGTGCGCCGCCTCCACCTGAGATGGCACCAGCAGCTGATACGCCTCATCGACGACCACCGACTCCACCGCAAGGGAATTTGCCTCCACCACCCGCACCGGTCTGGCCTGTTTCAATGTCCGTGCACGGGGCTGGATCAATAACAACAGATGAGATGACCAGGCAATTAAGGGAGCTGAGTCTGCATGCTCAACAGCTGGTGGAACAGTCGCAGTTGACGCTGATAAGGACGGTCGGACAATCACAGTTAGCCCTGGTGAGAACTTTCTCACAGCTTGCAAAGGACGACTCAGTTGGGCAGAGCATCCCGAGACGAAAAGAGAAAGACTCAGCGCCAACGTCCTGGTGCTTGTTTTGTATGCGGGCAGAATGATCACGGGTTTAAGGACTGTGCCTATAAAGAGCATTTTGAGCGGAAGAAGGCGCAATGGAGAGCAGAGTTGCCGCAAGGCGGTATGGAGCCATCATCACATTGACTAGGCGGCACTGCGGGGAGGCATCGACGCGGAGGACAGTAGCAGAACTGCGAGCCTCAGGCAGAGTATATAACACACACATGCTTACATGCACGCACGCTATGAAAAGGGAAGAAAACAATTCTAGTTGAAATGCAATTTTCCATTAGATATTTCCACTGAAAAACCCTATCAGATTTAGAACAGGCTTGATCCATTTCCAGGTAACTGCCTGTAGTGTCATAGAAGAGCACAGTGTACATTGAGGTCTGCACACAGCAAAGTGCTGATCGATAGAAATACAAGTACAGAAATCTACTAAGACCGGCCATGTAAACAAATCACTGACGATGGCCCTTCTGAATCTTAGATCATTGAGCAACAAATCTTTCTTAATCAATGATCTGATAACTGAAAGTAGTTTGCAATGCATGTTCCGAGTCGAGACCTGGCTAAATGGCATTCTTTTTATAGCGCAGGTTTTGCTGTCCCCCTCTCCCCATGTTATGGCTGTTATGAGGCTCTAAACAGAAGAGGGGGAGGGTTGCCGCTATTTTATCTACATTGTTTGCATGTAAGGACATTAGGGTGACCAGGTGTCCCACTTTTGGTTGTACTGTCCCACCATTTGACCGAATGTCCCGCGTCCCGCGTCCCACATATTGAGAGGATGTCCCTCTTTTCGAAGCAAAAAATAAACATTGGTCTAAAAGCCCCCCCCCTACAGTAAACGTAGCAACCCGCCTCTTGTCCACACACATTGCTCTGCTCGTGACGCTACCTCATATCGCAGATCTGATTGGTTAGGTAGTAATTTAGCGCTCTGCTCGTGAGAGTCGTGACGCTACCTCATATCGCAGATCTGATTGGTTATAGTAATTTAGCGCGCTGTCAACGTTTAGCGAGCTGTCAAAAAAGAAAACGCAACAACATTACAAGCGAACTATGAATCAATATGGAAAGCAGTAAAAAGAAACGGACCTGCAGTTACAACCAAGACTGGCAAACGACACATGCCTGGGTGAGGCCGATGTCAGGCACTCCTCAGGGAGCTTTCTGTGTTTTGTGTCATAGTTCGTTTTCAATTGCTCATAGAGGAGAATACGACTTGAAGCGCCACAGTGAGTCTCACATGAAAGTGGCTCACCAAAAAGAAACATCCAGATCTATGGATATGTTTCTTCTTAAACCAAAAAATTATAGCCAGACGGACAAGGTCACTGCAGCGGAGATAACAAGCGTGTTATGGTTTGTAACCGACCCCAATCGCACAACACAAGACAGGTATGAGGGTAAGCCAAGAAACGGGCATTTATTGAAACAGAAGGAAAAAAAACGGCACTGTCCCTTTAAGGGAGAAACACAAAATACTGGAATAACAAGAGGGGAAAGGTACAGTGCCTTTAAGAGGCGAGCTGGCTAAGGGGAAGGCAAGGGAAGTCAGGAACAGGGAGGAACTAGGGGGAACTGGAAAGGGAGGACTAGATAGGGGAGAAGGGACAGAGGCCCGCGGAGGCGGGCTGGGGACAAACAGGGTAAGGCCTTGGAACAGGGCGAGGGCAGGAGCTGCATACTGGAAAAGAGTAAACACACAGTGAGCAAATGTTCCAAAACACAATCCCAAGTGAAAAATATCTTCGTGTAAATACACAGTGAGAGTGAAGTCCAAAAAACAATCCAATGTGAAATAATATCTTCGGTGTGAAACAAACACACAGTGGGAGATGTAAAGTCCAAAAATATTATCCCAGTGAAAACAAACAAAGGCACACGCTGGGTGAGTGACTGTCTGATTAAAAAGGTGGTAATCTTCAGTGTTATAGAAACACACGAAAACGGAATTTGATCAAGACAGTCAGTAAAAACTCACCCAGACGTTTGTGCGCAAAGAGCGCTGGAACAGCAGCAGGGCGAGAGCGTCGCCACCGGGGAGCCGGCTGTCCGAGCGGAGGTCAGAGTGGTGCGCCACTGCTTGGAGTGCGCGCCGGTACAGAGAGACGCATCTGGAGTGCGTCTGCGTGGAGGAGCGTGCCAAGCTCGGAGGTCTGGATGATGCACGTCTGCTGGGAGTGCGCGCTGGTACGGAGGAGCGTGCCAAGCTCGGAGGTCTGGATGATGCGCGTCTGCTGGGAGTGCGCGCTGGTACGGAGGAGCGTGCCAAGCTCGGAGGTCTGGATGATGCGCGTCTGCTGGGAGTGCGCGCTGGTACGGAGGAGCGTGCCAAGCTCGGAGGTCTGGATGATGCGCGTCTGCTGGGAGTGCGCGCTGGTACGGAGGAGCGTGCCAAGCTCGGAGGTCTGGATGATGCGCGTCTGCTGGGAGTGCGCGCTGGTACGGAGGAGCGTGCCAAGCTCGGAGGTCTGGATGGTGTCTGGGCGTCTGCAGCGCGGAGGTCTGGATGTGCGTCAGGACGACTGCTGCGCGGAGGTCTGAAGTGGATCACTGGGATGCCTCCCGTGGAAGTCTAGGGAGCGCAGTCCAGTCTCTCCCTCAGGCAACGGCGACAGGAGGCGAAGGCTGGAGCACATCTTTACGCCGGAGATAAAAACAGCATAGACCGAACAGAGGACCTCCCGAGGGAGTTTTGATGAAAGAGCATATGATACCGAATGTTACGGCATGTTACAACACGACCCCACGAGGAACAGAGAGAAAGAGCCAGGTACTTAAAGGCCACAGGGGAACTAATTAAAATGCACCACAGGTGCGAGAGGTAATTGATAATCGAACTAAAAGTGTGAGTTCGGCACCAGACCAATCAAACACATAATGACAGGTAGTACAAGGGTGTGGCCGCTGAGAGCAAACGAGAGTAACGAACAAGAGGGTGGGGGCAAGTGAGAGTGAGTGAGAAGGGAATTCCCTAACAGTAGGCTTAAAAGAACAGAGAGAGTAGGTGAGCAGCGGACAAAACCTCACAAAGCGTCTATCACACTGTACAACACTCCCATTCATACAGGTCAGCCGACGGTGGTAGCAAGCTAGCTCCTGTCATTTGGCCAGACTCAGATATTGCAAAAAAAATATTATGTGGTCGTACAAAAGCTACATCCATAGTTATCCATAGTTATTCTAATAGAGAAACACAATTTATTTGTATTATTATTTTTGTTCCCTAGTGTTCCCTAGTTCTGTGTTAACAGGGAATATTTAACACAAGACATTCCTGTCAAGTGATAAAGTTTGAATATTTAAAACAGATGTTAGGTGGTAACAAGCCGGCTGCCAGTGCCAAGATGAATGTGGAGAGATATAATTCTGTATTTAATTTGTATTTATTTTTATTTAACCTTTATCTATTCGGTGAAGACCAGTTATTCTAATAAAAAAAATTACATTATCTACCTGTCCCACTTTGTCCCACCAAAATCTTATGTTGTCCTGCTTTTGGATTTTTTGCATCTGGTCACCCTAAAGGACATTGACATGGGTGAATTTACATCATTTGAATATCTTGCTATTGAACTCAAAGCTGGACTGTCTTTGCTCATCATCACATTGTACCAGCCACCAAAATATTCATCAATATTTCTGTAGGAATTCTCAGAAGCTAATCTCAGTTGGTATCCTTAGATGTGAAAGATTAATCATACGTGGAGATCTGAATATTCATATAAATAAGAAGAACGACCCTAAGGCTATTGAGCTTACCAACCTACTGGACAGCTTTGAGCTAATACAACATGTAAATGAACCCACTCACCAACATGGTAACACCCTAGACTTAGTGATGACAACAAGGCTGAACATTGATAAAGTATCAGTAATCGAATTACCTATATCTGACCATCACTGTGTATTCTTCAATGCTGACCTAAACTTAACAGAGACAGAAAAGGTAACCGTTGTAAAGCGAAGAGTATTAGATGACATCGCAGAAGAAAAGTTCTCAAACATCATGAGACAAACTGAACCATCCAGCCTGGACTGTTCTTTAAACTGCATGGTTGAAAATCTCAACAACACCCTATCATATACACTGGATGCTGTCGCTCCATAAAAGGGGGGGGGGGGGGGGGGTCAAGTGAAAAAATCTCCCCAGCCAGCCAAAGCAAGGTTACAGCTTGACTGGTTCACTGTGACCAGCTATGTAATGTGTGTGTGTCTCTTTAAGAGACTCCAAGGTAATCTCCCCATGGTTAAAATAATAGCAGTGTTGGTCAGACAAAGAGAAACTGTAGAGCTGGTGAACGAAAATGGAGGAAAACCAAGCTCACGGTCCACTGCGATATATATAAGGAAGCCATGACTGCATATAACGAAGAAATACGACTATTTTTCTAAGATTATCACAGAGAATGTTGGAAACTCTATAATATTATTCTCAGCCATCGACCAGCTACTCAACACTGCCCCCACCCCTCCACAGTCATCTGCATCAAAATGTGAAGAACTAGCATTATTCTTCAATAACAAAATAACTTCAATTAGAGCCAGCATTAGTCCTGATACAAACATGGACACCATCAGCAAAACCCTGCGGAAAAGTAACTATAGGAAAATTTGCTTGCATTACATCAACTGAGCTTTACAAAACTGTCATGGAATGTAACTCCTCCACTTCCTGTATTGACCCTATACCCACAATATTGAAGGTTGAATGTCTAATTTAGCTGTAGAAACTATTCAAAGTTTGGAAATGCAGCTTACTTAAAGATGCCACTAATGACTTTGTACAGTGCAAGTGGTGACATTCATTGTTGATTCAGGGGCAACAAATAGCGTGCTTACTGGGAAAAGTTGTCCGAGGGCAAATATAAGTGGCAGGTATGCTTATTCCCGTCTGGGGCCATTATCAAAGAAAACTATACGCTGCCAATATCTCGTTTGTTGAAGAAGAGGGAAAAGCAGAAGTGGGTTTTAAACACGCATTCAAAACAGCTGTCGTAAGACCCTTACTAAAGAAACCCAAACTAGACAGTAATGTACTAACCAACTATAGGCCAATATCCAACCTCCCACATTGATAAAGTATAAAAGAAATAATTATCGAGGTCAGCAAGGTTAATTGATAGTCTTTTCAATGGAGAGCAGCTTCAGGCATTTTAGATGTTATTTCAAGCATTCCGCGTATACGCTAAATACATTACATTAACCAATTAAAAGTACAGTATGCCATGAAAACGATTAAGACATGCAACAATACAACACAGGCTAATCTGCTAAATACGGCTGATGGGGCTGTAACTTGATCGAGGAGGGTGACTTGGAACAGCTGTAGGGGGAGAGGAGAGGAGGATGGCAGATCAGACAGACTTCTAGGTCTTTTGTTTGCTGTGTGTGAGAGGAGTGTGTGTGTGTATGTGTGAAACTTTATTTTAGATGATGTACTGCATAATGCCATTAACGTTAAACCATGGGAAAGCTAGTTGGAACTTGGCTGGCTAGGCTATAAACAGCTCACGTTAGCACAGAGTGTGTTTTTGCAGACTGACTAGCTAAGTAAGATGGTGACACACACAGCCACACAGCATTGTATATGTGTATATAAAAACAGCAACGCTGTAAGCTTGGCGCTGTTTAACGTTACATACTGCAGCCTCTATAGGCCCCAGCAATAGAGTTCGCTTAGCAAGCATTATCCATACCCATGAAACGTTCTGTTTTCCAATATGTAAGCTAATGTGAAAAATACAATAGTATGGCTGACTATTTAAAAACTACGTTAACCATGTTCCGAAGCTCCGGGGTGCATTCTTTCTTCTTCTTGCCCGGGCCGTTACTACAGAATGCAGTCAGACAATGGAAACGATACTGCCCCATCACTTCCTGTAGTGCATTACAGTTACAAATGGACATTTGCGTCTCTGATATTTTTTATACGACGCATCGACGCAAAAAAACACTTTGCTGGTCAGATTCAGTGTGTGAACACAATTGTCTCTGACTGTAAACTGAACTTTCATTGTGACCACAGTGAAATAAACTGTTTCCTATTATTAATAATGACTCAGAATGATTTATAAAGCGGCTCATCATTTTTGTCCTTTGTCATTTCCCATAATTCGAGGTCGGCAGCCGGGCGGACTCTGCAGAGAAGGTGGATCCTGGGATTCCAGGGGAAAGCTGCCCTGTCTCGAGGCTCCTCCGTGCAGGACGAGGAGGGGAGAGTACCGCTGTGCCGTTCGCTTGGCTGTTGCCTCCGGCATGGATCCTTGTGGATGCGTGATGGGGGACACTCGGTGAGCTGTTGACATTCTGATTTCTGTTTAAGACCATTTTTGTTTTAAAATTTAAAATTAGACGTCTAAACTAGAACATGGTGCCTGTCAGAGCTATTTGTTTTGTGTATATTACTGTGTGCTTGGTAGACTGACAATGTTTTTTTCTATAGTCAATCTCGGTACGTCCCGAATGTAGGCCTATTAGGCAGGGGTGTGAAAAGTACCCAGAAATTATACTTAAGTGAAAGTATGGGCACCGTCTCAAAATCTGACTCAAGTAAAAGTCAAACTAACATGGACGGCATTCACATCACAACCTGAATAATATCACAATATTAAAGACAGCATACTGGATTATCCTGAATAATAGCACAATATTAAAGGCAGAATACTGGAGTACCCTGAATAATATCACAATATTAAAGACAGAATACTGGAGTACCCTGAATAATATCACAATATTAACCACAGCATAATGCGGATCTGACTGTCTATTCTTCTGATAGCAGGTGTTTAATCAAAGATCCCCGTTTTCTAGTGTTTTCTAAGGAAAACTAGTGTATGGGGGTACCTTTGTGGGTTCATGGACGAGGAAAGCACTGCTCTAAGTGTTAATTCCATTTTTTTGTCTGTACTATGAGGGTTTTTTTTCTCACAAGGAGGCGGGAATGCAGGACTGTGAGTCGGGAGAATTTACCTGTGTTTTTCAGACCTACCGTCATTTGCCATTCAGTCTCTATTTGATCTGTTCAGTACTTACATGGTTAGTAGCTGCTAGCAACGGCGATCATCTAATTTCATGTGACCTGCAGACATCATTGTGACCTGTTTGCCAATGAGACAGTTGTTTTTGTTGTCATGACTTAGGAAACTACTCTGCTCGTTGGAGCTGAGTTGAGGATATAGAATTACCTGATTTCAGACCAGGAGTCGACCCTTTCTACCATTTTTGGTGTGTAAACCAAAATCCCCAGGCCATCAGGCTGCTCAACGAACAATGACGAACAATGAACACTACACAACAACAACCATCAAACGCACATAGCACACACATCCACACGCACACACTCACTTTAAACAAACACACTGTAGCACCCACTCCCCACACTTTATAGCACACACTCACTTTAAACAAACACACTGTAGCACTCACTCCCCACACTTTATATTTATTGATGAAGGATTGCACTACAACTCGTACACCTTACTGTAAATTGTACCTAAACTGTACCTGATCCCATTTCTGCTTTGCACTATATAGTATTGTACATTAGTACACTGCATAGTATTGTATATTATATGGTAACTCAGTTACGTCTATTCTGCATCGAACATTGTACATATGTCTATACTGAACACTGTGACCTTATTTTCTACTTCTAATTTACATGCTATACTATGTTATTTGATACTATCTTGTCTAGCACAGTCTCTGGAGCGTAACAGTAAGAAGCATTTTGTATGAAAGTATTCTGTACTTCTGTATGACAACTATTAAAGAAACTTGAAACTTGAAACTTAAACAAATAAGGGCAAAATAATAATAATGTGTGTGTATCTAGTAACTAGTGAGGCAGTACTTCACTAGTATTTTAATATATATATATTATTATTAATATACATATACATAATATACATATACAATCCACGGTTCGGTACGTACCTCGGTTTTGAAGTCACGGTTCGGTTTGTTTTCGGTACAGTGGGGGGGGGGGGGGGGGGGAATACAAAACAAAAAATTGCTTTTCATTTATCTATTTATTTATTTAACTGTATTAAAGAATATAAAACGAATTGGCCATAATTTACTGAGCAAACTAAGGCTTGCTGCTGTGACCTACTAATAACACTTAAAGTAAATCTGAATATTATAAAAATAAATATCCATTAAAGTGCAACATTTTGAAAATAAACTGTACCTGAACTTGTATTCACATTAGCAGTAAATCTGAAGATTCTTAAATTACAAATATTATAAATATTATAAATAAATAAACATTAAAGTGGAACATTTTGAAAATTAACTGTACTTGAACTGTACTGAACTTGTATTCACGTAGCTTTTAGCTGCACATTAACTTAGTGCAGCTTGTCCCAGCTTGTACTGAGATTCATGCTATTTTCATGTTCTTTTTCAGAAAAATGTACTTGTCCACGTTGTTTGCAGAAAGGGCAGATCTGCTGGCACTAACAATGTCTCCTGCTGTAGAAAACACCCTCTCGCTAGGGACAGAGGTAGCAGATACAGCCAGGTAGCGCTTTGCTAACATGGCAATGTGAGGATATCTGTGCTCATTGGTCTTCCACCATGCAAGTGAAGTGCAGTCCACTGCCATGTATGAGGTAACCTCTTCCTTCACTAGCTGCAAAGTACGCTTGTTTCTCTCCTCAGTATTGAAGAGCTCGCCAAACAGTTCAGCCATGGCTGACTTCTTGATGGGAGGAGATGCTCCGGATTCCTCTGGGTCTGCTCTCCCTGGGGATGACCTGGCTCCTGTTGTCTCTGTGGCCTCACCCTGCAGGATTAAATGACAATAATATCATATTTTAAATTAGTAATGATAATAATAATACAACACTTTGGGGACAGAGAGCTGTTGGCGGTCAAGTTGGCATTGGAGGAGTGGCGCCATTGGCTAGAGGGAGCTGAACACCCATTCACAGTCTGGACAGACCATACAAATTTGGAATATATCCAGGGTGCTCAGAGAAGAAACTCCCGACAGGCTCGCTGGTCACTGTTTTTCTCTCGGTTTAATTTCCTCCTGACGTACCGTCCCGGGTCTAAAAATATCAAGCCGGATGCTCTTTCCCGGTTATATGTTGGATCAGAAGAGGACCGTCCTCCTAAGCCCATTGTTCCTGCAGGACAGATCCTAGCTCCTGTGACATGGAGCATTGACTCTGCTGTGCGGAGGGCACAACGTTTGGAACCAGATCCGGGTGGGGTGCCCCCGGGTCGGTTATCTGTACCAAACAGCATTCGTTCTCGAGTGTTGAAGTGGGGCCACTCCTCTCGGCTGACAGGACATCCCGGAGTGCACAGAACTCGTGACTTCTTGGCCAGAAGGTTCTGGTGGCCTGGTATGATGAAGGACATTTGGGAATTTGTGGCAGCCTGCCCCGTTTGTGCACGGAACAAAGTTTCTCAACAGTCACCACCAGGGCTGCTTATTCTTTTGCCCATCCCTAGTCGTCCGTGGAGCCACATCGCCATGGATTTTGTGACTGGTCTGCCTCCTTCTGATGGTCACAGCGTCATCATGGTGGTGGTGGATAGGTTCTCCAAAGCAGCTCACTTCATTCTGCTGGTCAAGCTGCCATCTGCTCAGGAGACCGCTCAACTGGTGGTTGACCATGTCTTCCGAATTCATGGCATCTGCCAGGACGTGGTGTCGGACCGTGGACCCCAGTTTACTGCTCGGTTTTGGAAGGCATTCTGTGCTATACTGGGTGCGACGGTTAGCCTGTCATCAGGGTTCCACCCAGAGAGCAATGGGCAAACAGAGCGCACCAACCAGTCTATGGAGAGTACGCTTCGCTGCTTGGCCTCCTCCAATCTGACCACTTGGAGTCACCAACTGGCATGGGCAGAATATGCACATAATTCATTGCGCAATGCATCCACTGGTCTCTCCCCATTTGAGGTTCAGTTTGGGTATCAGCCTCCACTGTTTCCTGAACAGGAGAGGGACGTGGGGGTGCCATCTGCCGAGGCGTTTATCTGTTGGTCTTGGGCAACATGGAAGAGGGTGTGTTTGGCTCTTGTGCGTGCTGCGGCCCGGCACAAGCGGTCGGCGGATGTACACCGTCGCCCTGCGCCTTCCTACCGTGTGGGCCAACATGTGTGGCTTTCCACACGCAACCTTCCATTATGGGTGGAGTCGCGCAAACTCGCTCCCCGTTTTGTGGGCCCTTTCACTATTGTTTGCAAGATAAACCCAGTCACAATGCGTCTTCGGTTACCCTCGTCGATGAGGGTACACCCTACATTTCACGTATCCCGCCTTAAGCCGGTTGGGAGGAGCAGGTTGGTTCCTGCAGAGAGACCTCCACCTCCCCCTCGATTCGTTGATGGCGTATCCTGTCCAGTAGATGGGTTGGTAGCGGTATACAGTACCTGGTGGACTGGCAGGGTTATGGGCCAGAGGAGCGCACGTGGGTTCCGGCCAGGGACATCTTGGACCCTGAGCTTGTTCGCGAGTTTCGGAGACGTGTCTCAGAGGGTCCGTCTGGAGCCGCCCCCTAGAGGGGGGGTCCTGTCATGGTTTTTGCCTTATTTCACCTTTCTGTTAGGGACAGCTGTCTATTTTTGCTTTATTTCACCTCTCTGTGAGGGATAGCTGTCAATCCCTGTTCCCTGTGGTTAATTGCCTCATGGGTCGGCAGGTGTGTGGGCTTGATTGCACCTGATGCAGTGCAGCTGTGCCTATGGCCATGTGGAGCTATTTAAGTTTGGAGATCGCAGTGTCAACTGCTTTTTCATTTCTTAGTGTTGGCTGTCCTTTTGGTCACGCTCATTATATTGAAGTGTAGTCTGATCTCTGATTCAGAATTGAGCTTTATGGTAGTCATTTTTATTTTAGGCTACTCACGTGATTCTACACATAAACTCCCTTAGTGGAGGTTTATTGTTTTACTTTTTCCAATATAAACTCCTTTATTAGGAGGTGTCCTTGTGGCTTATTTACTTTTATACTATACCTCTTTATTGAGAGTAGTCCTGTTTTTTGGGACTTGATTTATTTTCTTAATTACTCACTTTGAGATTTCCACCTGTAAAGGTTGTTTTCTGTTGTTTAATTTTTCCCCTCTCCTAAAATATCTGCGTAAGCAGTCTAGTGGTTGTCCGTGTCACGGATAACTTTAAGAGTCCCTGTTATCTGCTCATGACCCCCCCCCCCCACACACACACACACACACACACACACACACACACACACACACACACACACACACACACACACACACACACACACACACACACACACACACACACACACACAGCCCTCACAAGCAGGCCCTCGAATTAATACAACGATTCTCAAACTGATGTTGACCATTTATTTCCGTTCCTTCATATGATCATTGACACCGTAAGAACTGTGGTACAGAAAGGAAGAAAGAGAAGGGCGATTAGGTCATTTTCTCCGTCACTTATATCTTACGTTAAGCTAACGTTGTTAGCTACCAGAAGCTAGGCTAACAACCATTAGCTTCAACACAGCGCCAAACATCAATCAGAAAAATAGGAATAACGTTATGTAAGGTTCACACCATATTAACACATCTTTTTGCTTCTTCGGGGGTTGCTATTAATAACAGAAGTGTCTTTAAAGATATACTTTGTCTACTATCTCACGACACCACACCTTATACTTTGGCGGAACATTCTCCTACTGGCAAAAGCCGGGACAATACCGGATATTAATTTTTTTTATCCTCTCTTTCTCAGATTTTTCTCTGTTTTTCTCCCCGTCCCAATTTTAGTCGTTGTGCCAATTCCCCCCCTCCCTTGCCTGGTTGTTGTGCGCATGTTCTCCTACTGGTCGGTACAAGGGAACCCTGAAGTCATCCGCACGCTTCCTCCGACACGTGCGGCGACAGCCAGTGACTCTTCTTTCACCTGGCAGCGAGGACTCTCATTGGTGAAGCGTAACACGTGGGAGGTCACGCTGCCTTCATCAAGTCCTGCCTCCGCTGAGCAAGCGCCCAGCCCTGACCTGTAGGCATCGCTGTCCACAACGCCAGATTCCCACCCATGACTTCCCTCCCCCTAACTCAGCCAAACGAGTTAGTATGACGATCAGCCCAAGCCAAGGCAATGCTGACTCCAGGAGTTGAATACCGGATATTAATCTTGATGCACAGTGCGTATGTACTAAGCTTCCGCCTTTTTACAAAGTAAAAGTCCCCACAACCAAAACGCAACGGAAGTGAGAAAACACGTCGTAGATAATTACATATTGTACATTTAAGTCCCCTTTTTAAATTACATCTAGGAAACTAAATTGAATCCTTTACATTACTTTTTAAAGGAGTAATCAGTAATCAGTAATCAGATTATTTTTACAAGTAATCTGTGGCATCACTGCTTTCCATTGACGTATTCCTTGGCCATTCCTTTAACCCTTTCTAGTGGCTGAGAAGAAAACAGGACTTGAATCATCCAAATTGTTCCACTCCTGGTGGAGCATCAGTGCGTGCAGCAGAGAGACTTCTGCAGTGGCTACATCTGATTATGGGATGGAGGGTGGAGGGCACAAGGGCTGAAATTAGAACACACACCTGGTCAGGGTGTCTTAGGGCCACATCCCTGGTCAGATCATTAAGTTTTCGAGGTGCCAGGGAACACCTGCCTGGGGTGAGTAAAGGCTGTTCCCACATCAGCTATTAATATTGCCGGTGCTTTGTTACAGCTGGTTGAGGTAGTAAAGGGCAAATCCCACTTCATATCATTAAAGCTGAGCGATAGATAGAGAGAGGGGGGGGTGGACAGAGGTAAAGACAGATGGAGAGAAAATAACAGGTAAGTGTGTGTGTGTGTGAGAGAGAGAACATATATATAGAGATAGAGAGCGTGTGATGAGAGATGGAGAGAAAATAACAGGTAGGTGGAGAGAGAGAGAAAGAGAGAGAGAGAGACAGAGGAAAAAGCAGGAAAAACTATACGACAAAAGGAGATGATGTGCTAAAACACTCCTCCCTGTGCAGCTCTCAATCCCAGCATTGGCAGGCTCCCAACTATGGAGGACCCCTGAACCAGGCCACACAGTCACTTGGCAGGAGACTCAGGACACGAGGTTAGGATGACCCAGTTGGACGGCTTCCTGCCTACTGGGTCTACCAGGCCTGCTTCAGGATTAGAGGAATGAGGTTCCAAAACTGTCCATGTAACCTCACCTTCTATGAAAATAAACTGATCACGCCACTGTGTTAAAACAGTGAATTGCATTAGTGAGTACAAATATAATGTGCATGTGATTGGTGATTGATCAATAACAGGTTTGTTTTGAAAAGTGACAAATTTCACATCAACTAACTAATGGCCTCATTAACATTGCAGCTTGAAATGGGTTTTACTCCAGTGGGTTGCAGAACAATGTGGATAACAGCACATTAGTATTTACAATATTTCTTTACCTACTTGATAGCCTTAAAGCGGCACTTCATAAACAAAGATGCTGATTTATCTTGCACATAATCTCACAGACAGCCAAAAACGTTCAACTGTTTTACCAGCATTCATTTAGTTTGACAGTTATTGAGAGTACATTAGTTTAAATATGGCCACCAGTGATGTCATCAGGGACATTGAAACTGTGTGTTGTCTGTGTTGTCTTATAATAAAAAAGATACTTGTGCCCTAATGATAAAGATAAGCGCTCAATGAAGAAACTCACTCCCATTGCCAAAAGAAAGTCTAACAAACGAATGTATTAATTGGCCCATAATTGGCCCCAAACAGCATTGCCAACTTCAACAGACCAGTTGATGTCAGCTCCAGGCAGTGTTGACTGATTTTCAGGACTCATGACTCAACTTGGACTTGAGCACTGATGACTCAGACTTGGACTCGAGCATTGACTGCATTTGGACTAGGAAGGTGCAGACGAGGACTCAGACATGGCTCTTCTTTGGTGACTCGGACTCAACTCAGACTCGACTCTGGCTCTTCTTTGGTGACTTGGACTCGAACACTGGGGACTCGAGACTCGACTCGGACCCAAGATTTAGTGAATCGACTACAACACTGGCTCCAGGTATTGACAATGCCGATGTTACATACCCTACCACAAGGTGTTTCATTAAGTTAGGCCCACAACACCTTGGGAAGACTCAACAGAACCACCCCCTCCATGCTCACTCTCATTTTCCATGATATCCACATGCAGAACTTCCTTGTGTTATACATGTCGAAAATAGAACAATTCCTGATAACAATATCACACATGAAACAGCAACAGAGAAGACAATGAATACTACAATACAATGAGTCCATTACATTGGCAACCAGCTGACATTATTTCTCCTCAACCAAATCCACTGACTCCCTTTCAAGTTCAAGTTTGTTTTTATTTGTCACGTATAACTAAGGTACGTGTACATTACAGTGAAATGCTTGGTTCTGTATGAGCCCCTGAGAATGTGCTTCATACAGTAAAAAAGTAAGTAAAAGAGGAATAACACTATACAATATACAATACAATATACAAACTAAAGTACAACCTAAGTACAATCTAAAACTTTTTTAAGGCAAGGTGCAAATGCAAATGAGATATGAATGTAGTGCAAATCTCTTTAATAAATAGATAAATATAATGTAGTGTTAAATTGTCTAAAGTGAGTGTGTGCATGTGGATATTAGGGATGTGCATCGGCCTCCATCACAAGGCCGATGCAATGCGCATCTCGATACGGTGCCAACGATACGATACATTAACGATACATTTGAAGCACCGGGCGATGCAATGCGATACGATTCAACCCCTGTTGAGATACGATACGATTCGATACGATTTGATTCAACATAATGCGATTCGGGGCGATACAATGCGATTCAACACGATGCAAAATAATGATACAATTTTATGATATGACAGAGGATTTGGTTGTATTCCTTATATGCAGCTTATATTATTATTAAAAATAAAATAATCTACTGTAAGGCAATTTATATAAAAACTCTTGGGTGCCTAAGAAGACTTCTGCATAAACTGTCTTTTCTATCCACTTTAGGCCTGCCTGTATTGATCACAGTCACACTATACGAATTATGAATCTCTCGCAGTTCTCTGGAAAAACTGTGCTGAGGAGAATACAAGATAAGCGCAGTGACACCTGGTCCATTGAGAACATTGCATGCCCAACACCTGTCCTGGAGTACAAAGAGTACATGGGAGGAGTTGATCTGTCTGACCAACTCATCCAGTACTACTCTGCACACCACAAGACCATGCGCTGGTACCGGACTTTGCTCTACCACTATCTGGACATTGCTGCCACTAACTGCAGCTGCAGGGAGCAGCAGGTGCAGCCGATGACCCACCTGGTCTTCCAGCAGGAGCTGATAGCTGAGCTGTGTGGCCTCACAGTTGTACAGGTGCCAGTGGACAATCTATCCACGGCACCAGTGGACCGCCTACCAAGGAACCATTCACCTGTGGTGATCACGCAACAGGCAGATAAATCCCAGAAGGCCACGGCTGGCCGCCTGTTTTGTGTCCACTGTAAGATGAAGACCCCCTAGAAGTGCTGTGAATGTGGTGTGGCCCTCTGTCTCATTCCAGACAGGAACTGCTTTTTCGCATATCACTAAGTGTGATACAGAACAGGCAGATACAACCATGAGGAGACACCTATTATTTTTTTTTATACATGTGCATAATTATATTTTTAGCTTTTTTTGTACATGCAGATTTTGACTAAATTCATCGTGGTCACTCTCTGCCAAATATAATATGAGGCACCTTGTATTATTATTGTAATTCAAAAGTGATATATAGGGTTGTTCATTGTACAATACAATTGATACAGTTGATGTTTCTTGTTGATTATTATTCTCTATGTTTTTTTAATAAAATTGTGTGATATTCTATTCCAGTTGTGTTTTTTTCATTTATTTTATATAGTGATACACACAATGACCGGTCTGAGAATACTTATGTGTGTGTGTGTGTGTGTAACCAAATGCATACATGCATGTATGACCTATATCTATCTACTACTTTTGGATATGAGCATTTTTTCAGTAAGTATGGATGTCTGAACACAGAATGACACCAGTATCACTGACTACCACGGCAAGCCTATAGAAAAGTATTCTATTTAATAATAATTATATATATATAATTATTATTATTATTATAAATGTCTCTCTCTCTGTCTATATCTCTACACCTACACCTACACCTACTTGGCGCGACCCCGAGTCAGTCGCCATGGGTTTTGCTCAGCAACGAATGTGCACATTTATAGTTATTATGTTTGTTTTTACTACTTTTTTTATCGAAGCATCACTGGCGGGGACGTCATACGACCGTCAGTCACTCAAAGGGGAGTTTAGAGACACTTTATCATGCCAAGAATGGCCAACGGAGATTAGGCGGGACAAAGACAACGCGGGAGACAAAGAGGAAACACAGGGGGAAGAGGAGCGGGATCAGATTAAGATTAAGGAAATCTGCTTACCGTCCGGCTATTCCATCTATCTTCCTAGCGAATGCCCGTTCGCTAGAGAGTAAAATGGATGATTTACGTGCGCGGGTCCGATTCCAGCGAGAGATGAGGGAATGCAATATCCTGTGCTTCACCGAGACCTGGCTGAAACCAGTGACTCCCGATCACAGCATCTCTCCCTCCGACTCCTTCACCATCTTCAGAGCGGATCGTACAGAAGCCTCCGGGAAGAGCATCGGCGGGGGGCTATGCCTTATGACCAACAACGGCTGGACTAGCCCCGGGGAAGTGAAGATACTCTCCCGTTCATGCTCTCCCGACATGGAACACCTCACGATCCAATGTCGTCCGTTCCATCTTCCGCGCGAATTCACTGCAGTGATCATGACTGCAGTGTACATCCATCCCCAGGCGAACGTCGGCAGGGCGCTAGGGGAACTACACGACCATCTGAACGCGCACCAGATCAAGCATCCGGACGTAGCCATGATCGTAGCCGGGGACTTCAATCAGGCGAATCTGAAGAAAGTCATGCCGTCTTTCTTCCAGCACATCGTCTGCTCCACAAGGGGAGGAAATACACTCGACCACTGCTACACCCCGTTCAGAGCCGGATACAAGGCTGTACCGGCTCCACCATTAGCGGGAGCAACAAACACGTCGGATCATGCCGCCATCTTTTTGGTCCCAGCGTATAAACAGAGATCACGTGACGCCGTCGTGTCACGTGAGGTAAAAAAAATGGGACAACCAATCAGAGGCCACGTTTCAAGACGCACTAGATGACGCCGACTGGGGAATGTTCAGGAGGAGTAACAGTGACGTCAGCGATTTCACAGACGCTGTAGTGTCATTCATAACAACACTGGCTGATACTATCGTCCCCACAAAAAAGGCGAGGGTGTTCCCAAACCAGAAACCATGGGTGGACAGTACTGTTGTGAAGGGCCAGATTAAACCGAATATATATATTTATTATATATATATATTTAATTGTATTTGTATATTCTCTAATATTCCTTGATATCCCTTGTATATTCCTTGTACAATATGCATTGAATATCCATTCTAGCCTACTGAACATCCCATAATAGTCTCCATTCTACTATTGGTCGAGACCTTGGTGCCAGGCTGCCATACCTCCCAGACCCAGTTCAAACGTACCGCTCAACATGTACGAACAAGTCCTAGTTCCGCGTAGGAATCTGGCTACCGCACCACTAATGGGACTATTTGTTCATAGTGCGTATATATACTGCGCTACTAAAGTAGGACTTCCTTTTCAGTCCAGTTTCTTACCCTCCAATAGAGTCACAGACGTAAAGCCTCCCCGCGACGCCACGTGTGGGAGTAAGGCCAAGTTCGCCTACAATCGGTATTGAGACATCGTGTATATTAATATTTGAATAGTCATATTTGGCACTATATCGTCGAGTTGGACGTAGTCTATTAAGCTAATAATAGTCTGTTAATATATAGTGCTTCGTGCGGTGAGAATACTACCGTAGTCAGTACCCCATCGTTTCGGGCAGAGAACTGGCTGCTTATCCAGGGTGGTTGACCCCACGTGAAGCTGCACCCGAGGAGCCCCAGAGCCGACGAGCGAGTGGACCTGTATACCGGATTATTCTACCGACGACAGCCCGCCTTCCCAGGCACGGATTATGCTTTGTATACGTTGATTATTCCATGGATAAAGACCCCCGACACTGCCGTGTGTTGGAAACCCCCCCCCCTGGAGAGGACGCAAGGTGAGGAGACGCTCTGCAAGACGAGGTCGCTTCACGTCTCTCCTCCGTGGACCGGAGGACGCCGGCCCACAAAGAGTCCACCTACTTTCATCTGTGGTCCAAGGATCGCCGGCGCCTTGAACGGCACTACAGTGGGTTCACCTGGGATACCCTTGGCCGGATGAGGCAGCCGGATTCTACCCCCCCCCCCCCTTCCTACTCCTGTCGGCTTACAAGCGACCGGATTAACCCCCCCTAGTGTATCCAGTCTATAATCATTCAAGTATCATTGCTGTTATTCCTTAAACTATTCCAGGTCGTATATGTACCACCTGCGCCTTCAGAGATTGGACATTCTCTATTGATATACCGACGAATACTCTTGCCATAAAAGTGCATACTAATTCCCATTCATAAATGTGATTGATTTGATTAAGTGCTTGCTCTACACACCATCGCTGTGTAGAAATAAAGACCTATTTCTAATTCGTACATTTGTGTTGGATCCGTTTCATCTACGTGACAGTGTTCATCATAATATATTTATGCCGAGTACTGGGTGGCCGAATATTAAGTACAAAGGTAGTGGTAGTAAGTATCATATCTAGTAATACAGTCAGGGAATTGTACCCCTCAGTTACAATTGGTCCTTCGAGCCGGATGGTAATTAGTGTAGTATTAATATAGTGTTATTAATATTGAAATGGCCTATGATGAACACTCCACGAAACGATCCTCCTAACCAACGCCCGCAGCGCGAACGACGGCTCCCTCAGTACTTAGAGGCTTACGCTGTCAGTCAACAACCTAGTCTTCTACTAACAGTAAACGCGGTAAAACTAGAAAGTAAAAGTATGTCTAACCCCAACGCCCAGACTACCCCGACCATAGAGGCCCCTACGGGTTCTAATGTAACTGACCAAGTTCACGGTGGGGACCAGTGGGAACCAGACATGACTTCACACCCCGCCAGTACTGAAGAAGTAGTCCCCGATGAGTCCCGGGAGGAATACAACGCTACCGAGAGAGAACTCGGCACGGAAGAAGACGGGGAGAGCACCGTGGAGATAGAGCTCCAAGGCTCCGCAAGGAGTACCCCGAGGGAAGGCTCCCCTATACAACCGCCTTCCCCCAGCGAGGCAGAGAGGACCCTACAGCAGGCCTTCCTCATCAGCCTGAACGCCGCTGCTGAACGCGACCGACTGCAGATCCAGCAGCGGAGCGAAGAAGAGCATATACGTCTAGAAATAAGACGCATTCAGAGAGAAGAAAATGTGGCCCGAGACCGAGCAGACAGCCAGCGAGCAGCTGCTGGTGCTCTACGGGACGCAGAGCGCGACAGACAGCAAGCGCAACTAATAGAACAGCTGATCAGACGGACAACACCCTCTCCCTCCGCCAGAGGCTCCAGGAACTCGTCTAGACACACCTCCAGGGCGGCATCCCCTAGCCGAGTAAACAACCCTGAACTTGACCAACAGACGAGGTCTATACCCCCCACAGACCACCTCCCCCCACCGGTCCACGCGAGACCTAGCAACCGGGAAGGAGCAGCATATCCTGTGGAGAGGCTAAACCAGAGACTACAAGCACTGGATGACCTAACTGAAGACGAAGAGGAAGAGGAGGAGAACCACGCCCGACGACAGCACAGTACTCTACCGGACCAGGAGGTCCGGTACAGCCCAGGCTATACTCCCGCGGAGCTGCGCTACAGACCCCCGACTCTATACACGGGTGAGCACGACGCACGACCCGCACCGAGGAACAGCACCTGGACAAGCGGGCCATGGTACACTGCCGGTACCAGCCCATACCAAGGAGCGGGAGGAGACTCGCCTAGGAGGCCTCTCCCCCAGCGCTCGCCGATGTATCCACAGTCAGCGTCATACATTGGCACGCCTATGGTACCCGACTTCACCCAAGAGAACCGGGCCCAGTATACAGAACTCCGCATGTGTCTGGAGACCATGTTGGTGAATGTATTGGATGAACGCCATAAATACGCCATCCTACTGAAGCACTTAAAGGTACCCCGCGCACATAATATAGCGCTCGCCTACGCGACTTCCACCACCCCATACACAGCAGCGCTGGTAGCATTGGACCAGAGGTATGGGCGCATATGGGATTACGTGATCCAGGAGATCCGACACATCGACCGCTTACCCCCAGCAATAGACAATCGAGCACTGGACGACCTGTCCATCAGAGTGCAGTCCCTGGTAGGGATGTTGGGAGCGCAGAGAGAGAAGGGGAGGCATGAACTTTACGCCAACTCAAATGTGGAAAGGATCTTGGAGAAGCTGCCGCCCGCTCGACAGGAGCGTTTTAGGCGACAGAGAGACCACCGAGACCCGAATGGCCCCGAACCGAACCTCCTCGATCTAGCAGACTTCCTGGCGAGAGAAGTCAGCAGCCTACGGCTAGATACATTTGGACGGAGCACCCCTGGCTCCAGAGAAGGAACCAGACGACTAAATGATGGAAGAAGATCGGTGACTGTGATGCACCAATCGGAGTCAGTACCGAGCAGCAGGAGCCACAGTACCCCCTCCAGAACGGAGAAGTGGAAGATAGTGTGCCCCTACTGTGAGAAAGAACACTGGCTAGCGCAATGTGACTCCTTCCCCAAGCTGAACGCGGAGGAAGCAAGTCAATGGATAAAGTCCAACAAGCGCTGTTTTCGCTGTGCGCGCTCACACATGGCAGCCGAATGCCGCTTAAAGAAAAGGTGCACCAAGTGCGATGGAGCCCATCTGGACATACTTCACGACAGTAACAGACGGCGCCCTTCACCCGCACCATCCAGCAGCAAAGCGAGCGTCATGTACATCGATCCCGCCAGCAGCAGTGGAGCCCGAGTACTCCTAAAAGTAGTGCGTGTGACACTAAGCTACCAGAATAAAGTCCTGGACACTTACGCCGTCCTCGATGACGGGTCAGAGAAGACCCTTCTGCTCGCCTCCGCTGCGGCCCAGCTAGGGCTGCGGGGAAGCGAAACCCAAATGACAATTCGGACAATAAGACGAGATTTGAAGACGATAAAGGGCGAGAATGTCTCATTCTCTATCGCAGCAAGCGGCCAGCCTGAGCGACGGTACCAGATTACAGACGCTTTCACCAGCCAAGAAATAGGACTGTCGCGGTACACATACCCCGTCGCCAAGCTGATGGAGAAATATGCACATCTGCGCAAGTTACCGATCCCGCTCATAGACAATGCTATGCCGACCCTGTTGATAGGCTCCGACCATGCAGACCTCATTGTCCCGATAGACCGGGTTCATACCGGACCCCGAGGCTGTCCTGCAGCAGTCGAGACCCGTTTGGGATGGACTCTCCAAGGCCCGCTCGCCAAATCTCTCAACCGAAGTACAGCCACTAGATGTCTCCACTCCCGAGTCACGGAGGGAGAAACCGCACTCCTGCAACACGTAGAGCGGCTATGGACCTTGGAACAAATGCCCTTTAAGAACGGAAAGAAAGACATTCGCTCTAAAGATGACATTTACGCCATTCACCTCCTCGAGACAGGGACCAAGAGAGTCCCGGTCAACGGCGTGTTGAGATACGCCACGCCACTCCTGCGGCGAGAAGGAATGCCTACTTTCCACGCCAAGACAGACGCCACAGAACGGTACCTGCTGAACACGGAGCGGCGCTTAGCCAAGAACCCCGCCCAAGAGAGTGTATACCGCGCTGAGATTGAGAAGCTCATCACAGCGGGACACGTCACAAAGATGGACATTAAAGAGGCTGACCAGACCACTGAATCGTGGTACGTGCCTCACCACAAGGTCCATCACAACGGTAAAGACCGCATAGTATTTAACTGCAGCTACCAGATCGGATCCCAAAATCTGAATAAAGAGTTACTGCCCGGTCCCACACTCGGCCCCTCCCTACTCGCCGTTCTACTCCGCTTCCGCCAGGAAAGGGTGGCCATCAGCGGGGACATTAAAGGAATGTTCCTGCAGGTGAGATTAGTAGAGGAGGACAAGCCCCTGTTACGGTTCCTATGGAGAGAGAAGCCAGGAGATGAGCACCCAGCCATCTACCAATGGGAAGTCCTCCCCTTCGGAACGACGTGCAGCCCCTGCTGTGCTACATTTGCACTACAGAAACATGTAGCAGAGGACCCAGCAGCGGACGAAGAGGTCCGACACAGCGTAAAGAACAGCTTCTACGTAGACAACTGTCTACAAAGCCTTTCAACCCAGGAAGAAGCCGAGGCTCTCCTGATTAAACTCCGCGCCTCATTGATCAAAGGCGGCTTTGATCTCAGGCAGTGGGCCAGCAGCGATCCGCAAGTACTGCGCAGCCTCTCCTCCGAGGACAAGGCAGCCAGCAGCGAGACCTGGATGGCTACAATCCCGGGAGAAGCCCAGGAGATGACCCTGGGATTGGTGTGGCGATTCAAAACAGATTCGCTTCACTACAGACACAAGCCCCTGACTACGGAGCAGGGAAGGCCGGCGGCGGCGCCGACCACCAGACGGAGTGTGTACACAACACTCGCCCGACAATATGACCCGCTAGGATGTATTCTACCGTACACCACCAGGGCAAAAATGATTGTACGAGCATTGTGGGACAAGGACCAGGGCTGGGACGACCCCATTCCCGCACACCTTGCATCCACCTGGAGAGAGTGGGAGATGGAGCTCCACTCACTCCCAGGCGTTAATATGCGCCGAAGCTACTTCCCACCCACGGTGAGGCCAGAGACATGTAAAATGGACTTACACGTCTTCAGTGACGCCTCAGAGGTCGCATACGGATCAGTAGCCTACTTGCGGGCCCAAGAAAAGGGGGGAGAGATCTACACAGCATTTGTCCTCGCCCGCTCGAGAATAGCCCCACGCAAGCAACAATCTATCCCACGCCTAGAGCTCTGCGCAGCCCTAGCCGGAGCGCACCTAGCCACGCTCATCCAACGTGAGCTCACCATACCGGTGTCTAGAACAATCCTGTGGTCAGATTCCACGACAGTACTCGCCTGGATCAAATCGGACTCATGCAAGTACAAAGTCTTCGTGGGAGTCAGAGTCACCGAGATTCAAGACTTAACCGAAGAGTTAACCGGAGAAACAGAGTGGCGCTACGTTGATACAAAACAGAACCCAGCTGACGTCATCACCCGGGGGATGCCCCTGGATGACCTCACCCGTCGCAATGTCTACAGTGACGGCCCCGCATTCCTAAGACTCCCGGAAGGACAGTGGTCCACGCCTATCCCGAGGAAAGCCAGTCAGGAGGAGGCTGAGAATAAGAAGCCTGTGTTCTGTGGATTGAGCACTGTTATCTCCGCAGACCCCAACACACTCCTGATGAGGCGGCTAGATCCTGCATTACCCCAGACAATGTACCGGCCTGAAGAAGCGAACGGCCGACGAATGTGGAGGTACAGTCAAGTATTAGCCGACAAGTTTTGGAGCAGTTTCCTACTGCACTACCTACCGTCTCTACAGACCCGCCAGAAGTGGGTAAAGGAGAGAGACAATTTGACAGAAGGAAAAGTCGTCATGATTATTGATCAATCACTGCCCAGAGCTATGTGGCCGGCCGGCCGCGTAAGCAAAGTGATCACCGGTGCCGACGGCAAGGTCCGAGCAGCTGAAGTGCTCGTCCAGGGTCGCACTTACACCCGTCCCGTGGCGAGGCTCATAGAACTGCCCCGACTCCCAGACACAATCGATGATGACCATGACCCTATAACCCTATGACTTTGTGAAGTTGACTGACCCCTACAGCAAACCCTTATGTGTAAATAGACAACGCGATTAATCTGTCTCTGTTTAACTGATTAGGTCTGGGACCAATCAGGGGGTGGCTGTTGTGAAGGGCCAGATTAAACCGAATATATATATTTATTATATATATATATTTAATTGTATTTGTATATTCTCTAATATTCCTTGATATCCCTTGTATATTCCTTGTACAATATGCATTGAATATCCATTCTAGCCTACTGAACATCCCATAATAGTCTCCATTCTACTATTGGTCGAGACCTTGGTGCCAGGCTGCCATACCTCCCAGACCCAGTTCAAACGTACCGCTCAACATGTACGAACAAGTCCTAGTTCCGCGTAGGAATCTGGCTACCGCACCACTAATGGGACTATTTGTTCATAGTGCGTATATATACTGCGCTACTAAAGTAGGACTTCCTTTTCAGTCCAGTTTCTTACCCTCCAATAGAGTCACAGACGTAAAGCCTCCCCGCGACGCCACGTGTGGGAGTAAGGCCAAGTTCGCCTA
>NC_140165.1:129532762-129689954 GCF_963971535.1 Notolepis coatsorum | reverse complement strand
AATAACAAAAGGAACAAAAGGCCTTTGTCCCAGGTGTGAATTAGTCTAGTGACATTGACATTGAAATCACATTGCATTCTGGGAAGGAGTGTAGTTCTCTTTTCATTTAGTTCAATTCACTGAATTCTTTTCAGACCTCCTGTTGCAAATTGGTATGGATTGTACCAGAATGTTTCATAGGATATTGATTAAAAACTATCGGCTCACATTTTACAATTGATGGCTTATTTGGAAGGTATGAACCTGTAGTTTTATATTATGTAACAAAAAAAGGGGAAATTCTGAGGAGGTGGAGCTAGTTACTTTAGACCTCAGAGGGTTTTAAGAAAAATAATAATAATTATTATTTATTTATTTTTAACTTTTTTTACTAGACTTCACTCAGGTGTATTATTGATGCTCTCATTGATACTATGTTTGTTTCTGAAGTGTGTGAGATATATATATAGAGAGAGGGGGGTGAGAGAGATGAGGAAGGGGCAAGAGAGAAAGAGAGTTGGGAGAGTGTGTGTGTGTGTGTGTGTGTGTGTGTGTGTGTGTGTGTGTGTGTGTGTGTGTGTGTGTGTGTATATATGTGTGTGTGTGTGTGTGTGCGTGTGTGTGTGTGTGTGTGTGTGTGTGTGTGTGTGTGTGTGTGTGTGTGTGTGTGTGTGTGAGAGAGAGAGAGAGAGAGAGAGAGAGAGGGGGGGGGTGTGTGATTACTCAGCCCTTGTGTGGGTGAATGTAACAAGTTCCTAACGTTTTCTTTCCCCTATTATTTCATGCACACTTTATTCATTGTTTTAAATTATTATTTTCTTTTAAGTTATTTTGTGCATCACTCTGTTTTGAATTTGATGCAAATTTGCAATGCATGAGGGTCATCCTTTTTGTCATAATCACAGCAAGGGTGTTCTTCACTCCTCCTCATTTCCCCCTCACATTCACCACACACCCTCCTCACTCCTCGTCATCACGGAAGCCTCACGCCCATATATGGTCAGCACCCCTTCACCCCCTGTCACTCAACTCAGCTGTACCTCATCCCCCTGATTCACACGCTGCCAGGCACCTCACAGCTGTATCCCATCCCCTGATGATGAAGACCCTACTTCTACCGGACGACGCTGACCAGAAGTCGTCGTGGTGTTAGTATAATTTCCTAGGTACGACGCCTCAGTCCGAAGACCTGCTAGACACCCCTGTGTGATTATTCCCTGTTCTAATTTTCCTTCTCTTGTGCCCAGGACCTCCGTGCCAGCGTGCCCCTGTCTGGACCCCCTGGAGCTTACCAAGGAGTTCCTGCTCACTCTCTCGACACAGACCTGTGTCTTCCGTCCGCAGTAGCACTGGAGTGCACCTGCTCCCATTACCCCAAGAACATTCCCAATTCATATCTGTTGTACATTTCTGGATGTAACTCTTGCCTACTTGGGAATACTATTAAACAACCTGAAACGCTCCATTCTCTCTTCTCCTGTGTTCAGCGATTGGGCTCTGCTTAAAACCCATTCTCACCGAACACCACGACCAATGGCGTCAGAACCAGCTGCACTCGAGATCGAAGATGGACACACATCCATCACGTAAAAAAAGGAAGTTTCAGAGGCAGTCCATGAGTATTATCAACGGCCAGACTGCCGTGTAGACCAACTCGCTCACTCGTTGGATGAAATCATTGCTCAGCTTACCGCTCTCACACACGGCTCTGCAGAGCGAGACAGACTATATGGCCGCTTCGAGGCATACGTCACGGCTCAGCAAGCCTCACCAGACACCCCACCCATGGCTGCGATTCCCCTGCACAGAGAGCCCCACGTCCCCGCACCGGAGCGTTATGACGGGAGCGTCTCCAAATGTCGAGCCTTTATATTTCAGTGTTCATTAGTATTCGGGCAACAGTCATACACTTTCCAAAGTGAGAAGTCTAAAATCGCTTACCTGTCGGCTCTGCTCACGGGTCCTGCGCTAGAATGGGCGACCGCTCTCCACTTCAATAATTCTCTCCTCTGTGAGTCATATTATGCATATATTGACGACATGCGCAAAGTCTTCGACCACCCTCCGGGGGGCTCGGATAGAGCCGCCGGTTTATTCACAATCCGCCAAGGAAGTCACAGTGTGAGCTGTCGCAATCGAATTCCATATCCTGGCAGCCGGCTCCGACTGGGGTGACACGCCACTCCGAGGGGCTTTCTGCCAAGGCCTGAGCGACGTTTTAAAAGATGAACTGGCGTCTAAAGAAAAGCCGGATTCCCTAGACGAGCTAATCCATTTAGCCAGGGAACTGGACATGCGGCCCACCTGTGCCCAGCTCAACTCGCTCTCCCCGCGCCGTCC
The DNA here is from genome assembly GCF_963971535.1 of Notolepis coatsorum. Classification (NCBI taxonomy): domain Eukaryota; kingdom Metazoa; phylum Chordata; class Actinopteri; order Aulopiformes; family Paralepididae; genus Notolepis; species Notolepis coatsorum. The sequence goes on along the minus strand of NC_140165.1, from coordinate 129,687,635 downwards.
GCGCTGAAAGTAGTTCCCCTGAGCCCATGGACCTAGACTGCTCGCGCCTTCCTCCCGACGAACGCCATCACAGGCTCTCTACGGGGGCATGTTTATATGGCGGTCAACTCGGTCACTCCGTTGCTTCATGTTCGATTCGCCCCAAACGACAGAGCTCGGCAGTGACGCTGGGCGTCTGTTCGAGCCTTGATGCTGCTCCCAGCTCCGGTCCGAACATGCAATTCAGTGCCACGCTGTGTCTCAATGGTCAATCACTCCCGCTGTCCGCCCTGGTCGACTCAGGTGCAGACGAGAATCTCATCGACGCTGGGGTTGTTTCCCACTACCACATCGCTACCGACACCCTGCCAATACCCTGTGACGCTCGCGGGTTAAACGGGAAGTTGCTCACGCGAATAACTCGCCACACCGTACCCCTCTGCCTCCTATTATCAGGAAACCATAGCAAGAGCATTCGCTTTCATGTTACCAGCTCTCCCCACAATCCCATTGTCCTTGGCATGCCGTGGCTCAAACTACACAACCCCGTCATAAACTGGCCTACTGGCCTGGTGACTAGCTGGAGAGCTCACTGTCACGTATCCTGCCTGCAATCAGCTCGGCCGCCACTAGGGGTCGCCGGTTCTCACCTTCCCAACGAACCCATTGACCTGTCTGCTATTCCTCCTGTCTACCATGATTTAGAGGCTGTATTTAGCAAACAAAGTGCTATTGATCTACTCCCAGGAGCGCCGCTCCCCGCTAGTCGCCTGTTCAACCTCTCACGCCCAGAGAGGGAGTCGATAGAGAAGTACGTCCACGAGTCCTTGGCCTCAGGCATTATCACTCCCTCCTCCTCTCCTGTCGGTGCAGGGTTCTTCTTTGTCTCCAAGAAGGATCGTTCCCTTCGCCCCTGTATCGACTACCGGGGTCTCAACAACATCACAGTCAAGAACAAGTACCCCCTGCCTTTGATTAACTCTGCTTTTGAGCCCCTGTAAGGTGCCACCATCTTCACGAAGCTGGACCTCAGGAATGCCTATCACCTTGTCTGCATCCGGGAAGGGGACGAATGGAAGACGGCCTTTAAGACCCCGCTCGGTCACTTCGAGTACAAAGTAATGCCCTTTGGGTGACATTTATTTGGATGACATTCTGATTTTTTCACGCTCCATGGAGGAGCACGTCCAGCACGTCCGCCGGGTCCTCCAACGCCTTCTGGAGAACAAGCTGTTCGTCAAGGCGGAGAAGTGTGAGTTCCACGTATCCTCCATCGAGTTCCTCGACTACATCATCGAGGGCGGCAAGATCCGGGCGGATCCCGAGAAGGTTAAGGCGGTGTCCGACTGGCCCCATCCCGCCAATGTCAAGCAGCTTCAACGCTTCCTGGGGTTTGCTAACTTCTATCTGCGCTTCATCAGGGACTACAGCCAGGTCGCTGCACCCCTCACCCAACTCACCTCGCCTTCCATGCCCTTCGTCTGGTCTGACAGAGTGGACTCCGCCTTCGCCGAGCTGCGCCGGCACTTCACCACCGCACCCATCCTCGTCCAGCCGGACGCGTCCCGCCAGTTCGTGGTGGAGGTGGACGCCTCTTGTACCGGAGTAGGGGCGGTCCTTTCCCAACGCTCCGTCCTCGACCAGAAACTGCACCCCTGCGCCTTCTTCTCGCGCCGCCTGACCCCAGCTGAGGTCAACTATGACATCGGAAACCTGGAGCTCCTGGCAGTCAAACTAGCCCTGGAGGAATGGAGGCACTGGCTGGAAGGCTCAGAGATCCCCTTCCTGGTTTGGACGGACCACAAGAATCTCGCCTACGTCCAGACGACCAAGCGCCTGAACTCCCGCCAGGCCCGCTGGGCGCTGTTCTTCGCCAGGTTTAACTTCACCCTTACCTACAGGCCTGGCTCCAAGAACACCAAGCCGGACACTCTCTCCTGGCAGTTTGTCCCCGAAGAGGGTCCTGCACACCCCGACACCATCCTCTCCTCCTCCTGCTTGTGGCCGCCACCACCTGGGAGATCCAGTCCATCGTCAGGGAGGCTCAGCGTGCCCAGCCGGACCCAGGTAACGGTCCACCTAACCGGCTTTTTGTCCCCGACCTTGTCCGCTCCCAGGTGCTCCAGTGGGTTCACGCTTCCCGGTTCGCCTGTCACCCTGGGATCGACCGTACCCTGTCCCTGCTGAAGCGGCACTTCTGGTGGGTCTCCATGAGGGAGGACACCCGCGCCTTCATCCTTGCATGCACCGTCTGTGCTCGTGGGAAGGCTTCCCACCGACCACCCGCCGGGCTCCTCCGTCCGCTCCCTGTTCCCGGTCGGCCCTGGTCGCACGTCGCCCTGGACTTCGTCACCGGCCTTCCTCCCTCACACAGTAACACAGCTATCCTCACTATTGTTGACCGTTTCTCGAAGGCCGTGCACTTTGTTGCTCTCCCCAAACTCCCCTCCGCTTCAGAGACCACGGACCTGATGGTGGTCCACATCTTCCGCCTCCACGGGATCCCGGTGGACATCGTCTCCGACAGGGGCCCTCAATTAGTCTCCCAAGTCTGGAGGGCCTTCTGCCGGGCTCTGGGGGCCACGGTCAGTCTTTCCTCCGGATACCACCCACAGACCAACGGCCAATCGGAGCGGGCCAACCAGGACCTGGGATCCGCCCTCCGCTGCGTGACAGCCCGGAACCCCTCCGGCTGGAGTACTTTCCTGCCGTGGATCGAGTATGCTCACAACTCTCTGTCCTCGGCGGCCACAGGTCAATCCTCCCTTTGAGTCCTCTCTGGGCTACCAACCCCAGCTGTTCCCTGCCCAGGAGGAGGAGATCGCTGTTCCATCGGTACAGGACCACCTTCGCCGCTGCAGGAGGATTTGGGAGGACACAAGGGACCGACCGCCACCGGACCCCGGCTCCCGACTATCAGCCAGGTCAGATGGTATGGCTCTCGTCTCGGGACCTGCCGCTCAAATCTGTTTCCCGTAAACTAACCCCCCGTTTTGTTGGTCCCTACAAAATTCTGTTCCTCATCAACCCCTCTGTCGTCAGACTCCAGCTCCCCTCCCATATGCGGATTCACCCCTCCTTCCATGTCTCCAGTCCCCTGTCTCCCCCTGTTCTGGAGCCTCCCCCTCCGCTGGTCGTCGATGACCACCCGGCCTACATTGTCCGAGAGTTGCTGGAAGTGCGGCGCCGCGGCCGCGGCTACCAATACCTGGTCGACTGGGAGGGCAACGGCCCAGAGGAGCGCAGCTGGATCTCCCGCCAGATAATCCTGTCCTCATTTCCCCCTCACATTCACCACACACCCTCCTCACTCCTCTTCATCCTCCCTTCCATCCACCATGGAAGCCTCACGCCCATGTGTGGTCAGCACCCCTTCACCCCCTGTCACTCAACTCAGCTGTACCTCATCCCCTGATTCGCACGCTGCCAGGCACCTTACTCCTCACAGCTGTATCCCATCCCATGATGATGAAGACCCTACTTCTACCGGACGACGCTGACCAGAAGTCGTCGTGGTGTTAGTATCATTTCCTAGGTACGACACCTCAGTCCGAAGACCTGCTAGACACCCCTGTGTGATTATTCCCTGTTCTAATTTTCCTTCTCTCGTGCCCAGGACCTCCGTGCCAGCGTGCCCCTGTCTGGACCCCCTGGAGCTTACCAAGGAATTCCTGCTCACTCTCTCGACACGGACCCATGTCTTCCGTCCGCAGTAGCACTGGAGTGCACCTGCTCCCATTACCCCAAGAACATTCCCAATTCATATCTGTTGTACATTTCTGGATGTAACTCTTGCCTACTTGGGAATACTATTAAACAACCTGAAACGCTCCATTCTCTCTTCTCCTGTGTTCAGCGATTGGGCTCTGCTTAAAACCCATTCTCACACTTTTGGCTGCATAAAGCAAGCATTTGTTGACTCTCATGTTGATAAGAGTATTAAAACTTGGAACTTGAAAAAGATCTGTTTAACACTTTCAGTGCTTTCAGGACATGTTTTCCTTTTTACCCCATTGATGCCACGGTCCATGGCCCATGTAACGTTAATATCGCCTAATCTATGTTTTAAATTGTTCTATGTGTCTAATCTGCCCATCGCTTATCAAAGAATCATTTTCCAGTCAACATTGGCAAAGCTGATTGTGTTTTTATCGCTTCATTTCCTTTTTATAGCATTTTGAAAACCACTCGGTTTCGAAGAAAAAACAACACATCCCATGATAATCGCCTTTTACTGGAATATTCCAGAACGTTATCATTTGTCTGTCTATTTATGAATCGTTTTCAAATAAACGCTAGATGGTCGATAGTATATGTGTGCACACGCACGCACGCTCGTGCCGTGCGCTGATAATCGCTGCTATTATTTCCTCATGGCTTTTACAGTGAAACAGCCATATCACATATAATGGAAACGCTTATATCTCCATGAAAACGAGTCTGATTATCCTAACACTGATAACATAGATTCCTTACCTGACATCAGATGGTATCCAAATGGTATATTCCAATTCCTGATCACCATTCGAAAAAATCGATAAGTATATTGATCCAATGTGTGTACAGTATAACCCATGATCGCCGCGGCTCAGATGCTCCAGAATGAACTCTGGTAACTCCGGCTGCATCAGTGGACTGGAAAATGTGGACTGGAATATTTTTTTCCCCATCCATTTTCATTGAGTCCATTCCAAAAGGGTGATTTACCATCTGGGAGACGATAGGGGGCGCTTTTTTCACATCTGATCGCCGGCGGCCCCTGGATCTCCAACGGTAGGCTTGCGTGATGCAATATGATTTCAGATCGCTAATAATAAAAAAATAAAAAAATCCAGAGAAAAGCCGTGACGTGGCTTTCAACGTCACAATCGTAAACCCGAGATTAGCCGTGAGTGGCGCTCAAAGTGTTAAGGTAGATAAAAAAAAATAGATAAAAAAATTCGACTAATTTGCGATTAATCACAAGTTAACTATGGACAATCATGCGATTAATCACGATTAAATATTTTAATCGATTGAGAGCACTAATTACAATACAATATTTACAAGTCTGTATGGAACAAAAAACGAGTACATTGGGGGTATCAGGTTGTTAGACCGTTCATTAATCAGTGTACTAGTTATTGTTTATACAGTAAACAACTTAGAATAGGCTCAGCTTTCACTAAAGGAATGGAGCCAAATTGAACTCTTCATTCATACCAGATGGATACATAGATTTGAGCCGATGAATCCATACACATTCCCGTTGTAAAAGGAGTTGTTCATGGTTACCACCCCTTCTATTAAGAAATACCATCTCTAGACCTATGCACTTGAGGTCATTGATTTTATGATCCATTTCGTTAAAATGCCGTGCCACAGGGGAATTAATGTTGGCCCGCTTTATATTGCTTCTGTGTTCGTTCAATCTGATTTTTAATTTGCGGGATGTCTGTCCGATATAGTATTTTTTACATGGGCAGAATAATAAATATATTATGTGTGTGGAATTACATGTTATTAGCAATCTGATCTTGTAATTCTTCCCGGTGTGGGAGTCGTGAAATGTGTTTGTTTTGATCATGTGGCTACAGGATGTACATTCTCTACATGGGAAGCCCCCATAAATAAAAGGCTCTGGCCTTGAATATGAGTCCGCTCTAACTAGGTGGTCCTTCAGGTTGGTAGCCCTTTTATGCATAAAGCGTGGAGGGTGTTGGAAGCGGTCATTTAAGGTTCTATCTGATGATAGAATGTGCCAGTGTTTCATGACTGTGGACTTAATAACGGAACTAAATGGATCATAAGTAAGGACATAATTGATGGTGCCTGATGTTCTGTTTCTTTCTTTCTTTCTTTCTTTCTTTATTTCTTACGGAATAGTTATTTTCTTTCAATTTGATTTACAGTGGCCATGGCGGAGTTAAGACACTGCTTTGGGTAGCCCTTTTCATCAAATCTTCCCAACATACTTTCACTTTCGGAGTGGAACTCCTCCTGAGAGCTAGATACGTTTGAGTCTGTATAATTGACTTACAGGCAGGTTTTTCTTTAAAGGCACCGGGTGGTGACTAGAAAACTGTAGGAGATTGTTTTTATCCATTGGTTTTCTGTAGATGGTTGTGGCGATTAGGTTATTAACTTTAGTTAGTTTTACGTCTTGGAAGTGAATGGATTCTCTGCTCTTTTACATGCTGAAAGTGATGGATTTAAATAGGACAAGAATGATGACAGTTCTACCTCGTTCCCTCACCAGACCATGAAAATGCCACCATGTATACTGGCCTTGAGAAAGATTAGTCTTATAACCTGACAGAATATGCCTCAAAGTTGCTATTTCTGAACACAGTGGACACGACGGGGTCCCCATCTACCCCGTTTTAGGTTCTGTGGTGACATCATAAGTAGCCCATAGGAATTTGATATGGTTTTCCTCCATACTCCGCAGTTTCTTCCAGCTAATCTCCCTCTTATTTCCCAGTTCATGGACTGTCCCTGCTTAGCCATGGGCCACAGCCTTTGAACACCTCAATACTTTCTCTTGTCAACATTCCTGCTCCACTACCAGCTTCCTTCTTTCTGTGGGACATAGTCCATACTGATTTCCCTGAGCTGAGCCCTAAGCCCCCCCGGCCTTGTTGGTCCTCATTCTCGAACGGACATATGTGAAAGTTACCAAGGAATTCCTTCGTAACTCGATTTACGAATGTCTTCGGCATCGTATTGTAAATTCGTTGTAGGATTTATGTAGGATTTACAAACTCGAAAAAGCTGTCTGTGGGAGAAGTCCTTGGGGATTGCATCACTTCGATCCTACAGACATCCGTGGAATTAAATAATTATAATGATAATACATTTGAAAATATATGTATCATTAACAATCATGTTTTACATATAATATTGTTTGCAATCCTGACTTTACTATTAAATTGTAATGAACAACTATGGACCCAGCGGATAATTTCCACAACAATGGCAAGGAACAGCTGATCGCCTAACTCCCCACACCTGGATCCACTCCTGATATATATATATAGAGAGAGAGAGAGAGAGAGAGAGAGAGAGAGAGAGAGAGAGAGAGAGAGAGAGAGAGAGAGAGAGAGAGAGAGAGAGAGAGAGAGAGGGGGGGGGGGGGAACAGGGTTACAGTGGACAGGAAGCCTGAAGGCTTGGCGGTGCATGACATGATCCAATTTGGCTAAACTTATAACCCATCTTCCCAGAGTCATACTGTAAACTTACATTATACTGTATAGTTGATACTGCAGCATTGTTAGAGTTCTGAGAGTACACAATAGATGGGAGAGAGAGAGAGAGAGAGAGAGAGAGAGAGAGAGAGAGAGAGAGAGAGAGAGAGAGAGAGAGAGAGAGAGAGAGAGAGAGAGAGAGAGAGAGAGAGAGAGAGAGAGAGAGAGAGAGAGAGAGAGAGAGAGAGAGAGAGACAGACAAGAAGAAAGGTAGACAGACCGAGAGAGACAGAAAGGAGAGAGAGGAGGACATCAATCTTGACTGCGCCCCAGTGGTCTGGAGTACCTGTCCTGGTTCTGACATCACACAGCTGAGCCTTCAGGCTAGCAATCAGTCAGTCACAGTCTGACAACCTGGCAGAACTGAACACTCTGTGCATGTGTGTGTGGTGGGGGAGTGGGCGTATGGTGTGTGTGTGAGGGGGGGGCATGACATGTGCTCATGTGTGTGTGGATGTGGGGGTTGGTGGATGTGGGTGCAGCTGTGTATGTGGGGGGTTTGTGTGTGTGTGTGTGTGTGTGTGTGAGTGTGTGTGTGTGTGTGTGTGTGTGTGTGTGTGTGTGTGTGTGTGTGTGTGTGTGTGTGTGTGTGTGTGTGTGTGTGTGTGTGTGTGTGTGTGTGTGTGTGTACTATATGTGTGCCAGTGTGCATGTATATCTGTGTGTGCTTGCATGTGTGTATGTGCATGCGTGCCTGTGTTTGTTGGGGTGGAAAGGGCATATTAGATGGGATCAGTGGAATAGGAGAATAATGAAGTGTAGAGGATAGATGAAGAGAATGAGAGAAAAGGGGAAAGAGAGAGAAGAAGGGAGAGACGGATGGAAATAGAGTAAGAAAGAGAGAAGGAGGAAAGACAAAAGATGGGAGAGAAAAAGGGAGAGTATAGAGTGAACACGAAAGCCTTTTTGACAGTTTCCTGAGAGAGAGGGAAAAGAGGTTAACATTGAATTGTGCTGAACAGTATCTGTGCTTGCAAATTGTTGATCCGGTCAAAATTTGTTTAATCTGAATAGCGGATTCGCTACGGAGCTAACAGTGTACCATCCATTGCCCATCAGAGGTATTTGGGTAGCTATTCAGTGAGAACAATGCTACCATGCACATTTCAGCCTGGTTTGGTTTCAGTGCCATTAAACCATCTGTAGGGTGCTCTAGTCTGATCCCATTGACTTTTCAATTGCAAATCAATTAGGAGGAGTCCATCCCACTGCTATACAAATGCTTATTAAGTTATGCTCGGGCCATTGGCTCTGGTATGTCATCAGTATTGTTGTGTTTATAAAAAATATTTCAACCAAACATTTCCAACTAAGCGTTTCCAAATACCCTTCATATTTCCTATGTATCCTATACCCTTCATATTTCCTATGTATTTTATATCCTTCATATTTACTATGTATTTTATACACTTCATATTTCCTATGTATTTTATACACTTCATATTTCCTATGTATCCTATACCTCCCCCTCTACCTAAGTGATGTTTTCTTTGTTTCTGCGTGCCCTTGTATTTTCTCTGGCATGTTCTTTCTCTGTGCCAGGACTGTCCCCTGTGTGTTTCCCACATTCAATCATGCAAAAGGACCTCTTTATAATAAGTCTTCAGGAAATGTCCTACTCAGCATGGAGAAGGTAGGGGGGGGGGGGGCAAAACAAATTCTTGGTCAGTGAAGACCAAACCAGCCAATGAACCCTATTTGACGGTGGAGGGGAAGCCCTATAGCCCTATAACTTCTGGCTCTGTTGTCACCCACCCGTATCAGACATGTGTAACCCAGGTTTCAGATTCATAACTATTTAGTTATAGGAACATAAATAGTTAATGCCATTGAATAAGAACATAAATAGTTAATGCTATTGTGTAAGAACATAAATAGTTAATGTTATTGGGTCATATGTATATTCATATGAGAATTTAACGAGACAGTTATGAGTGTAATGACTGTTGGTAATATGTTTTTCAAGTGCCTTATTTGGTAAGCTGTTACTAAGTAATTTTTTTGGTATATATATATTTTTGGAAAGTGTACAAGGGTAAGACACTACTGTTATTATTTTTGTATTGCATGGACATTTGGTAATGTTGAAATTTAAAGGGGGAGGGGTGTTATAATGTCAGCCTTATATATATATCTGGGATTAATATTGATGCAGTATCTATGTTTCCCCACTAGAGGGAGTTATCGCTCAAGGGATATTATTTTGTGACTACAGATATATACGTGAGGTATTCTCCGTATCCGGTGCCTGAGTTCTTACCTGTATTACTAACGTGCGCGGAGTGTAAGACGCACCTGTATTGTACAACCTTCCATTGCTCCCGTTTTCCACTAAACTACTAAACCAAAGGGATCACAAGCGTGTCGTGTGGCTTAATTATTATTAGAGGTTACCACAGCCACGGTATAGAATTAGCAGTGATTAGTAACATTGTTCGAATTGCTGTTTTTTCTGTCAAAAATGGTGGCGAGTGGCGGGGCCTTGAAGGCCAGCCGACGTCGAAACATCGCGCAAGGTTTTGACGTTATTAACTTTGACCTAGCCGCAAGCTATAACCGCAGGGAGGGCTAGGATGCTGTCAACGCTTCTTTACAGACATCTTGGTTGGATCAGTCTCCCTTTGAGGGGGTGAGAAGTTTTTTCCCTCCTCAGGGCTCCCCTCTCCGCAGAGGGACTTTGGTCTTTCCGCAGGAGCACGGGCGGTATTTGACCTAGGCCTCACACCGCCTCACACCGTGCAGCCAGAGGTGAGAGCACGGCCTCGGGGGATCGGCTACATTAGATAAGCACGCCCTAAAACAACGTCGCCGTCTAGCTGTGTGCAGCTCGCTCTCCGGTCACTCCCCCCCCAAACACCAGCGGGATAAGGGCTCTGATTTGTTTCCTTTGGTTGCGGGTCGCGTGTCTTCAATGAAGCGCAAGCGGACCCACGTTTCGCTTCTCATGGGGACAGGGGCTGACACCCAGTTGATGGCTGAAACTGGTTCTGTCTGTGAGAATGTTGTGCTGTCAAGCGGCTCCCATGCTACACGTTCTGCGTCTGTGTTTGGTTGAGCCTGGTGTTACGTCTGTCAACTACAAAGGTTGTCAGCAGGGGGGCTTGAAACCTCTTGAGGCAAACAGTGCGGGTTCCCCCGACCTCGCCTTCGCCAGGCCGGGTATCACGTTAGTGCCTCCCACTCCCGGAAGACCGGCAGTGGTCTGGCAGGCGCGTGTGATTTGGGTGGTAGTAATATCACTGCAGGGCTACGGTGTGTAGGAACCCACCCTATCGGGCAGTGTGGGGGCCTCACACCTTGCATGTCCAGCTGTAGAACAATTCCTCAGCTGTCGATGCTGGAGGGGTGTTCAGTGGGGGAGCTTTTGTCACCTAGTATGATGTCAGCTTCTCCCGTATCAAACCGGCCCTTTCTGTCGGGGTCCCCCCTTGGGTGCGACTGCCTCGTGGGTAGTGTCAGGGTCCGATGTTCCGACTCCACGGAACGCTCTGCTCGCGCGGTTAGCGGGTCCAGGGTTGGCTATGCACAGCGGGCGGGACCGGGCCACCTATCTACGGTTTCTGGCGGACCAGCGCCAAGTGGTGGCGGGTGCGCTTGGGATTATCATCACATATGGCTACAGCAGTGCCATATGTCGAGGTGGATGGAGAGAACGCTGAGGCGGGGACTTGTGTTTACACAACCCCACCCGTTTTCAGGTTTGGTACAGACCCTATTGTCAGGGTCACCAGCAGTGACAGCTCTTGCCAACGAGATCCAATCTCTGTGGGCGAAGCAAGCCATCGTTGTGGTCCCAAAGGAGGACGCGATGCGTGGTGTTTCCTCCTGGTATTCTCTGTTGCCCGAGAAATCGGGAGGGGGGGGTGTCAGACCCATGCTGGACCTGTCCCATGGAAGGTTCAGCATTTTGGACCGTCTCCCACCTGTTGAACGCTGTCAGGTGGGGGCCTGGTTCTCCTCCATAGACCTGTAGGATGCGTATTCGCATCCCCAATCTTCCATTCTAGGGCTTACCTACGCTTCCTTTGCAGGGTTTAGCGTATGAGTACCAGAGGCTGCCGTTCGGCTATTCTCTGGCTCCCCCCATCTTCACCAAGTGCGTGGAGACCGCACTGGGGCCTCTGCGTCGTCGGGGGTTACGAAGTGTATTCTGCCCTGGACGACGTTCTGGTCCTTGGCGGTCAGGGTAGATCGTCAGGTCTCATACCAGGCAGGTGGTGGAATTCCTCACCAGCCTGGGTTTTGCTGTAGACTGGAAGTAGAGTACTCCTCTTCCCAGTCAACGGGTGGAGTACTTGGGCTTATTCTAAGCTCAAGGTCTATATGGGCATCCCTCTCGGAGCGGCGGCGAGTGGGTGTTCTCGGCACGCTCGGGAGGTTCCGTCCTAGGACGGTTACGGCGCTGTCCGTGATGCGCCTGCTCGGTATGATGGCATCTGCTCATTCCGTGGTCCCTCTTGGCCTCCTCTTCACCTCATGAGGAGGATACAGAGGTGGTTTTCCAGTATGGAAATAGAGGTTCCCATGTCAGTACTGGGGGACTTCGCCCTCTGGGGAGGGCCTGGGGATCTCACCAGCGGGGTCCCCATGGGCAGCAGGCTGTCACACGTCACAGTCTTCACCGACGCCTCCCTCACTGGGGGGGGGGGACGCGTCAGGCCAATGCAGTAGGGGGCAGCTGGCAAGACCATGCTGCCCGGTCTGCGCTACATTCAATGTGTTGTAATTGAAGGCAGTCCTTCTGGTCCTCAAACGGTGTTTTGATCAGGACGGACAACACGACGTCAGCGTCGTATATCGACAGACAGGGAGGAGTACGCTCCCCCCGTCTGCACCGGGCGGCGGTCGGCTGGCTATGGGCGTTTCTCCATTTGCGCAGCCTGAGGGCTCTCCACATCCCCGGCAGGGTGAATGTGGGTGCAGGTGTGATGTCGCGGGGCGGTCCTCACCCTGACGAGTGGGGATTATGTCCGGACATAGTCGGGCAGGTCTGGGACCGATTCCGTGGCCGTCCGGGATTCTGTACGCTTTCCCCTCCCTTACACCTGATAGCTCAGCTGTTGGGGCGGGTACGTCGGGAGCGCAGGACTTGGTCCTGGTCGTGCCGGGCCTCAGCTGTTTGGTCTCCGGCCCTGATTCATCTCTAACAAAAGTAAGCACAGTCTCGACGGAGCGCACAGAGAGGCAGCCGGTCTTAGCAGCGCCATCTTGCGCTCCTATCCGAGCTCCGGGAGGGTCATCAAGGAGAACCTGCCTTTTCTCAGTCCTTGCCACACAATGGTGGAATGAACTACCCACCCCAGTTAGGAGAGCCGAAACACGTCCAATCTTTCGCCGTCGACTGAAGATGCACTTCTTCAACCATTATCTGAAAAATAAATAAATAAATGAATAATAAAAAAAATCTAACCCTAACTAATTACCTTACTGTCATGCACTTGTCCTAATAAACTAACCTACACTCAGTGATGTACCTGAACGCGTTCAATGAACGATATTTTGGGCGAACGTGAACTGAACGTACTGTATTTCCGCTAGATGAACCTAATTGTGAACGCGTTCATTCTCTGCGCTCTATCACAGTATAACTTCGTTCAAAAGTGTGCCCGATTTGGGACGGGCGCACGCACACACACACCAGGGGCGTTTTTAGGATTAGAAAACATTGGGGGCTTCAGCCCGGGGGGGTGGAGGGGGGTTTGCCCCCCCCCCCCCTTTCTTTTATTTATTTTTTCACAGAAATACGCAATTTTAGAGTAATTATAGATGAATACTGAAGAACTAGATTAGAGGTTCTCAAAGTGAGGTCCAGGTCCATGAGAGGGATCTGGGCAGTCCCCATAGAAAATTCAAAGTTATAACCTTTATTTAGCCAGATAAAACGAAAGTCTTTCTCTGGTCTGCATCCCCTTAACAATTGTGTGTATTGAGCCATACTGTATTGTACCCATTCTGCAATCTGTTAAACAAATTTTCAATCAATTTCAATCAATCAGGTTGAGCCAGAGTGGAACAGAAGAGGCAAGACGTTCCGTGGGAGGCTGTTGTGTCCCCCCACACATGGCCCACAGACCACAAATGTTCTAGAATGTTCTATTATGACATAATACTGTAACATCACAGATGTTCTAGATCAGTGATTCCCAACCTGGGGTCCGCGGACTGGGGGTCCGCCAGGGGGCGCAGGGGGTCCGCCAGACCACAGATGATTTGAGGTCTTTTTTTTGATTTTTTTGATTTTTTTTTTTTTTTTTCAGAGAAATATTTAATTAGCATATTTTTATCATCAGAAGCATGAATAGTCTCTCCACTACAATAAAAAATAAAGATAAATAAATAAACATCTAGACATGATTTTGGAACGTTAACAGTAGGCTACCGGGTAGCCGCTAAAACGCGAATCAGTTGACTGTATCACTTTCTGTAGCTAGCCTAGCACGCTAGTTAACTTTCTCGGCTCGTCTGCAGTCAGCTGCCAGAGGCGAAAATGTGTGACAAACGAAAAGGAGATGACGGCAGCTCATCTGCAAAAAAAGTTAGGACCTACAGCAATCACGAAAACTACATCACCATGGGCTTCACTGAGGGACCAGACAAACGACCTGAGTGTGTGATTTGTGGAGAAAAGTTGGCAAACTCGAGCCTGAAGCCCAGCAAGCTGAAGAGACATCAGGCGTCTAAGCACCCAGAAACCGTTGGGAAGGATCCAGACTTTTTTCGGAGGAAAGAACAGTCTCTCAAGGCGAACAAGCCTGTTGATGTTAGAGTAGCGTGGAGCAGGGGTGGCAGTGATTTACAGAAGGCTACCGAAGCCTCCTTTGAGTGTTCGCTTTTAATTGCAAAAGCAAAGAAACCGCACAATATTGGCGAGCAGCTCATCAAACCAGCCTGCATCAAAATGGTTTAGAAACTGTGCGGCCCACAGGTGGCGGATAAACTAAAATCAGTACCACTCTCGAACAATGTAGTGAAAGACCGAATTGATAAGATGTCAAGTGATTGCGAGCAGCAGCTGTCAGAAAAGCTTAGAAAGGGTCCATTTGCCATACAACTTGATGAAACTACAACTGTCGCAGACGAGGCTGTGCTAATCGTTTATGTGCAATATATCGAAAATGAGGGTCTGAAGCAGGACATTCTCATGTCAGTCAACCTTATTTGATAAGGATAAGGATATTTTTACTGCAGTGGATTCTTACTTCATTCAACATAAATGCAAACCGTTCACCATTAGGGCCTGATTTGAGAGGATGAATACAGGATTTGAATATTGGCCAAAATTTTGAAATACATATGGTGCAAGATTAGATTTGTTGATTGAAGGCACAAGTCAAAGAAGCATAGTGGGTCTAATTATGATGCTGCCTGTGTATAAGCAGTTTGTTATTAAAATGACAAAAAAAAGGTATTAAACCCAGCTAGGACAGATTCTCTCTGCTACTGATTGGAATTTCCTGTCTCATATTTAGTTTAATTTGTTGCATTGATTTGTTCCATAAATGCAAACCGTTCACCATTAGGGACTGATTTGAGAGGATGAATACAGGATTTGAATATTGGCCAAACATTTTGAAATGCATATGGTGCAAGATGAGATTTGTTGATTGAAGGCACAAGTTAAAGAAGCATAGTGGGTCTAATTGTGATGCATATGCCTGTGTATAAGCAGTTTGTTATTAAAATGACACAAAAAAGGTATTAAACCCAGCTAGGACAGATTCTCTCTGCTACTGATTGGAATTTCCTGTCTCATATTTAGTTTAATTTGTTGCATTGATTTGTTCCATAAATGCAAACCGTTCACCATTAGGGCCTGATTTGAGAGGATGAATACAGCATTTGAATATTGGCCAAACATTTTGAAATGCATATGGTGCAAGATGAGATTTGTTGATTGAAGGCACAAGTCAAAGAAGCATAGTGGGTCTAATTGTGATGCATATGCCTGTGTATAAGCAGTTTGTTATTAAAATGGAAAAAAAAAATATTTTATTGTATCTTATTAGGAGGGGGTCCGCGAATTTCATCAGAGATGTTTGGGGGTCCCTGGGGGGAAAAAGGTTGGGAACCACTGTTCTAGAGAGTGTTCTATTATGACATCTATTGTGACATCACATGTTCTGATGTCCTAGAATGTTGTATGATGTCATGGTGGAACATTCTAGAACATTTGTGATGTATATATATATACGCAGGAAAGAGTATAACTTTGATTTACAATGTTGTTCATGGTGGTTGTCTGATGGTGCTAATTTTGTAAACCTAAGATTAACGTTAGTTTGTTTGGAATATAACGTAATCTTGAATTAAATTATTATTCATTAGACCGCTATGCCCATGGATCGCATAATTGTTCCCTACCGCTAGCTAACATTTGTGAATCATGTTAAAGCTGGCGTGAACACACTACTGTGGGGACCAAAGTTTGCTGATCGATCGTGAGGCATAATTCACTAGAAAATTTACCAAACGACTTAAGATTACGATGTCATATCCCCGCATTTATGTGGAGAAGACACTGGCGTTGATCAAACCAGATGCCATCAACCACGCGGACGAGATTGAGGCCATCATGCTACAAGCCGGCTTCACTATCCTGCAGAGGCATGAACTGCAGCTAAGCCCAGAACAGTGCGGCGACTTCTACGCAGAGCTGAATGGGAAAGCCTTCTACCCCAGCCTCATCGCCTTCATGATGTCAGGCCCCGTCGTGGCCCTGACCCTGGCCCGGGAGAACGCCATTGCCCACTGGAACGCCCTCATAGGACCCGTCAACAGCGAAAAGGCCAAGGAGACTCACCCTAAATGCCTGAGAGTAAAGTATGGCACCACTGACCTGCGGAATGCACTGCATGGCAGCAAGTCCTTCACTGCCGCCGACAGAGAGATCCGATACATGTTCCCAAATTCCGTGATTGAGCCGCTTCCAATTCCGATTCCAACGGGAGAGGCTGTCAAAGCATACCTGGGAAACTATGTCAACCCAACTCTGCTCTGTGGACTCACCGAGCTCTGCAAGCAGAAGCCACTCAACCCTTGTACTTGGCTTGCTGACTGGCTGACCAAAAACAATCCAACTCATTTAGCTGACGCTTTTATCCAAAGCGACTTATAAGTTCTGTACAACACGTCAGCAGGAAAGGTACAACTTATATAAGGGATCTTATTGTGCATCAGAACGGACACTCATCTAGTGGAGTAACATGCTCATTGAACTGGTTTGTATGGTAGCATATGCTACAAAAAGTTGTGCACCAATTTCTAGCTCATCTGTGACGTTGTGGCTAAATTAATATTATGATTAGGGTTCCAGTAGGTCAAGGTTATGGTTCAGTTAAGGTTAGGGTTAGGATCAGGGACTACTGTGTTACACACTCACCAATTCATACAAAATCAGACAAAAAGTAATCACTCATAAGAATAGCCTCAGAGGAGACAAATGCGTCCTCAACCCCATCCAACAAGACAATCATCATTGAAAATGAGTAAAACAAATGTAGAGGACCAACACAATGGATCAGTCTGGCCGCACCTGTTTTGTACAGACATGATTTCACATGCTTGTCAATGATTCACACACATGTAATAATAATAATGCAAAAGAAAATATTCACCTGTGAAAATGTCAAATAATGTAGTCACATGTGGGTCAAGTCAAGTCAAATGTATTTATAAAGCACATTTCATACACAGAGGCAATCCAAAGAGCAAAAAAAATAAAATAAAAAGAAGGCACAATATAAAAAAGAATGATTCTCTGGAATAAAAAAATATATAAAAGGAATACAGAAGGGTACAGTAAAAAAGCGGTACATTCTCACAAATAGATTTCCACGCATTAAAATAAACAAAAGAAAAGAAGAAAAGATAAGTGCAAAAAAGAGTGCAGTGGTTTTTAGCCCATTCTTAAAAATAGGCAGTTGGGGCTCTTCTGGCAGTTTATTCCAGCTATGTGTGGCATAGTAGCAGAATGTGGCTTCGCCATGTTTTGTTTTGGTCCTAAAAACAGTTAGCAGACCAGTCCCTGATGATCAAAGATCTCTAGAGGGTTCATATTAGAGATGTTCCGATACCATTTTTTCCTTCCCGATCCGATACCTAAGCTTTGGGTATCGGCCGATACCGATACTGATCCGATACCAGTGCATACATTAAAAAAATATATATTATATTATATAAATTATAAAAATAAAATACTTTTTTTACAGCTACAGATACTGTTTTATATATACTGTTTTTAAGTAATAACTAGAAGGTAATGGTATTTATTCAACAACAGATGATTGTATAGATTAGTATTATCATTAATTGACAACTATGCTCACCCACGGAATGGTTGTTGGTACATTGGTTCCCCACGGACGTTATACATTGTTGCACTTCCTATCCAGCATCCAGGCTGCTCCGTTTTCAGTTAGCTACTAGCCAGAGCCAGTAATGTTTATGTTGTGATTTGTAATGGACAATAAATATTCAACATTCTCTTTTGAGACTCCGCCTCAGACTCTTATCCTTTGGCACTAAAAGCTAAACATTGTCACCGGTATGGCTGTCCACAACATGTCATTAATTGTCGATCAGTGACGACACTTAGGTTAGCCACGTTAACGTGAGCTAGGTTAGCGTGAGCTACCGGTAGATGGAAAGAATATAACGTTACTGGTGAAAAAGTGATTTACCTTGGAATACTTCTTTGCCAACTTGCTGTACTTTGCTTGCAGGTCTGCAGCCATTATTGCTGGATTATGAATAGTCCCAACTTTAGCCAAGGTAACGTTAAGATAAAACTAGCTCTTCAGCTAATGCTAAATAACACCACCAAGCTCCCAGTCACTCCCTGTCGGGGCAATGGCATTTAAGAAAGTATCTGCTGTTAAAAGGACAAACAGCATTGACACTTTAATTCACGGTCGATTAAAAACACGTTTGTTTTATAATGCTGACTCTCAGCAGGAGGATACCGCACGTGTTGATAAATTACGTCATATGGTATCGGAGCGCATAATTAGAGGGTACTCGCCGATACAGATACCAGCATTTTAGGCAGTTCCGATACATTTCCGATACTGGTATCGGTATCGGAACAACTCTAGTTCATATTGTAGAAGCAACTCAGAGATGTATCCAGGACCTGACCCGTTAAGTAGCAACAGTATTTTAAAGTCTATTCTATGACACACTGGTAGCCAATGCAGAGATTTGAGGACTGGTGTAATGTGATCAGCTTTCCTAGTCCTTGTTAAAACCCTAGCAGCAGCATTCTAAATTAGCTGCAGTTCTTTGATTTCTTTTTTGGGGAGGCCTGAGAAAAGACTGTTACAATAGTCTAACCCGCTAAGAGATGAAGGCATGAATTCATTTTTCTAGGTCTTGTTTGGACATACAGTATAGCCTCTAATTCTTGCTATATGTTTAAGATGGTAAAAGGCTGGTTTTCTTATAGACTGTGGAAGTTAAAGTTCAGATCAGAGTTAATAATAATTCCAAGATTTTTTTCATGTAAATCAAATGTGTGTTCCCAAAATACATTGGACAGGCACGTGGCTTTTCTGTGAGTGATTTCACAGTAGGCCTCAATATAATTCTACACAAAGAGTTGGATGACGTTCACGGCGTCTGTGTAGCCTTGTTCATTCACTGTGTCCATGGAAACGACGATTAACTCAGCCGTAAAGTTATGGTTTCCTTATACAGAAAAGACATAGCACTAGTCCTTACTTTTCTGAAAACTCCATCACTGCCTAACTCGTAAATGTTCAGACAAGCTTGATTTTTGATTATTATTAGTGATACTCTGCATACGACCAATTCAAAGTTATAGCCGCATTTTCTAACTAATTTGTATCGATGTCCGGATTTGGTAAAAATCTTTGATCTCTTGGGCAGAGGTGTTTAGCATGCTGTGACGTACCGGTGTAGAGACAGCTCTGCACTGGACTGTGCTGCAATAGGCTAGTCAAGAAGATTACGCAGCAGGTAAAGGACCGTGTGCACTCAGTTCAGATCATTAGAATAGAATAGACTTTTAATTGTCATTGCAGTATACAACGAAATTTCAGGGGAGCTCCCACAGACCGTAGTACAATATATACATACATGAAACACAACACTGTACATAACAGAATATTTTAAATAATAAAGTGCATGATGAGCGGTAACATAGTGGTTTATCAAGTCCAGGTAAGTGCATGGTGCACGTGAGCGGACAGTCAATGAGGGTTTAACAGTCTGACTGCTTGGGGGAAAAAGCTGTTCATAAGTCTTGAACTCTTTGCATGTATGGACCGGTATCTCCTCCCTGAGGGAAGGAGCTGAAAGAGGTGATGTGCTGGGTGAGACTGGTCCTTGATAATACACTTGGAGCAGTGGAGGCAGTGGGAGGTGAAGACGGAGGTGATGGTTTGGTAGAGGAGTCCCGACGATCCTGCCTGCCGCCTTCACCACCCTCTGTAGAGCCTCTTGCTCTGCCTTTGTGCAGCTGGAGAACCACACAGACACACCGTAGGTCAGCACACTCTCAACCGCACAATGGTAAAAGTTGACAAGGAGATTTCGTGGCAGGCCAGTCTGCTTTAGCTTCCTTAGGTAGTATAGGCGTTGCTGAGCTTTCCTGATCACTGAGGCGGTGTTGGTGCTCCAGGACAGGGTCTCACTCACACTGAGACCCAGGAACTTGAACTCAGTGACCCTCTCCACTACCTCGTTGTTGATGAGCAGAGGGGAGTGGTCAGGCCTTGATCTTCTGAAATCCACTATGATCTCTTGTTTTCTTTATGTTGAGCGCCAGGTTGTTGTTGTCACACCAGGCTGTAAGGTCTGAAATGGAGTTACAAGGTTTCCACACAGCGGCATCGTTATGCTCTGTTAATAGATGTCAGGAGGGATATTTCCCGAGGCCTCTTTAGCCCAGTCTCCCAAAGGAGCATTGTACCTCTGATCTGCCACAACAATAACCCAGCCCTCGTAAATCACCAAGGATCTCTATTGAATTACCCTGCAGCCAGATCAAATCTAGCATAATTGGCTAAATGCATTATGTTGATTAATCGGTTCCACTCGCTGTAATAAAGTAGCAAGCAGGGACGGGATGGTGGATCTAGGTTTTCTTGTGTGTTTATTTTATTTATTTCTTTTAAACCTTTTTTTTTTATATAGATTTTTACAAATTAGTCTCCCTTTTTCTGCGTTGATCTTTTGCTTTCCTCTCTCCAGTGTCATTTTATTGTGTTCCCTCTCTTGTTCTCTCTCTCTCTCTCTCTCTCTCTCTCTCTCTCTCTCTCTCTCTCTCTCTCTCTCTCTCTCTCTCTCTCTCTCTCTCTCTCTCTCTCTCTCTCATTATCCTCCTCTCTCTCTCCTGATGCATAGGCTTTTAGCAGATAAAAATGTAGCACAGTTACATAAAATGTCCAAAAAAGTCACATTCGCCCCTCTCCTTAATCACAACTACTCCATCATTGTGCGGCACTCGTACGCCACCCGTATTTACAACCCTGCCGTAGCGAGCAGGATTATGCCATAATTGCTGAGCACTTTTGAGAGACAGAAACCGGCAGCAAATCTTTTATTCAAGAGTCGCTACACTGAATTTGCAGAGGAGAGCAACACGTTTGATGTTTTCCAAGCGCCTCTCAGCTAGAAATCAATTCACCAGAACTGGAAGAGGGTAGTTATGTTGTAGGCATTGCCTGGGCGTCAGCACCTTGTTTGTCCTCATCAGTGGATTGTCAACGCTTTGGAGCTTTCAAAATTGTGTATCAACATGGCCACAGAGGGCTACATCCTGCAGCAGCTAGGCGTGAGTAACGTTGCTGTTTACAGTATATGGAAATATACTGTGAAGCAATATACTAGTATTTGACTGCGGTCTCGATTGCTACCTTCTACGTATGTGTCTATACTACTATGCACTCAGAGTGAAGCACTCATGTTCGGCACTGCTAGATGAACAATACCACTTACCCTTAGTCGCCAGAGGTGTACCACTCCTGATGACTTGTTGTACACAATTTGTAAGTTGCTTTGGATAGAAGTGTCAACTAAATTGAAATGTTAAATGAATGCTTGTGTAATGGGCTGGGTTATCATTCATAATGCTTTACCTTGTTAAAATAAATGTATATGTACAAAAGATTAAAGGAAGAATGCATTCATGATAGATTGAATGAATGAATGTAATGACCCTGCTCTATTTGCCAGTAAACCATGGTGTAGAGTGGCAGTTGTCCCGTCACCCACACTGACTTTTGCCCATTGTGGTTTGCATGGCTGCCAACCTGCCTCCGAGCACAAGGCCCTAGTAGAGAGACAAAGCTGTTTTCAGCTGCAACAATAGTATCCTCACCATCCAGCTCTATGCCTGCTGGCTGCTGCTTGTTAGAATGTTGGGCACCTCATCATGGCAATGTAATATATTAGCTATAATATACCAGTTAAGATAATGTGAGGTTTATTATCTGGACCTTTAATTCCCTGTCTCCTCACCTCACCAGCCCCCACCTTTGGACTTTCCCTGTCTACTCTCCTCAACAGCCCCCACCCTTGCGATGTTTTACTCTCCTCTGCTCTTCACCAGCCCCCACCCTTGGACTACCTTTCACAGCTGTCATAAGTTATGATTAGCGCCCCAGAGGGCTTTAAATACCTGGACCTCCCCTCCAGTCCTGGTCGGGTCGTTCTGTATGCTGGTTCGGTGTTCTGGACTCTGTATCTTTATCTGTGTTCAGTATTCATGGAGTCCTGGACGTTACCATCACCTGCCGCGTCTCCGGCGTGAGACGACGTGCCAGCCATCACCACCTGTCGCCGTTTGCCTGGAGTGGGACACCGTCTGCGCTCTCTAATCCTCTACGGGAGGTTTTCCAGTGTTCCCACTCCAGACGTCAAGCCGGCGCGCATCGCTTCCTATTCCACGGGAGGATGCGTCTCTTTGCCCCGGTACTCTGTGACCCCGGTGTTCTGCGCTGCCCGTCTGCAGCTTCCGAGGAGGATCTCCGTGCCAGGCCTCCGCCGTCGGAACCCTGCCATCCCTGTAAGCAGCTCTGGCCCTCGCCCCGTCCAAGGCCTTAACCCTGTTCTCTGTCCCTGTCTCCAGCCCGCCTCTCCGGGCCTCTGTCCCTGTCCCCCTCTCCAGTGCCCCCTGGTCCTGGTCCTTGACTTTTTGCCCTGGCCCTGTCCCTTAGCCTTAGCCCCTTAGCCTGCTCGCCTCTTAAAGGCACAGTGCCGCATTTTCCCTATATTCTTTGACTCCAGTGTTTTTGTGTTCTCCCTTAAAGGGACAGTGCCGCCTTTTGTTATGTAATGAATAAATGCCCTGTTTTGGCTTACTCTCATACCTGTCTTGTGTTGTGCGATTGGGGTCGGTTACAAACCATAACAGTACGACCCGACCCGTCGATGACCCCAGCCAGCACAGACAGTGTGTGTGAGTTTGCCCTTTTTAGTTCCCCTGTTAGCTTCCCTGTTTAGTTTCCCCTGTTTGTTCTCCTGTTGACTCCCCTGTTAGCTTCCCTGTTAGCCTCGTTAGCTCCCCTGTTAGCTACCCTGTTCTCCCCACTGCTAGGACTGCCCCTTCAGCTAGCAA
This sequence comes from Notolepis coatsorum, assembly GCF_963971535.1. NCBI lineage: Eukaryota > Metazoa > Chordata > Actinopteri > Aulopiformes > Paralepididae > Notolepis > Notolepis coatsorum. Next base: position 129,664,848 of record NC_140165.1, on the reverse strand, counting down.
GGTCAGTCTCCCCACTGCTAGGACTGCCCCTTCAGCTAGCAAGGTCAGTTTCCCCACAGCTAGGACTGTCCTTCCAGCTAGCTTGTTCTCTCATGCTGGTCCAGCCCTGTCTGCTAGCCTAGCTCCGGCAGCTAGCGCAGCCTCTATGTTAATGTAGCAGTACAGCTAGCATAGGCCCTGTAGCTAGCAGTGCCCTGGCAGCTACCCTGTCCCTCTGCTAGCCCCACTTTAGGTGTAGCTTCCCCTGCTAGCATGGCCCAATTTTTTTTGTTTGTTGCTTTGTCATGTCCCCTGCCCCGCTGTCTGATTTTTTGGGTCGCCCGGTGGCTCCCGTGGAGGGGGGGGTACTGTGAGGTTTCGCCTGTTCCCTGGACCTTTAATTCCCTGTCTCCTCACCTCACCAGCCCCCACCTTTGGACTTTCCCTGTCTACTCTCCTCAACAGCCCCCACCCTTGCGATGTTTTACTCTCCTCTGCTCTTCACCAGCCCCCACCCTTGGACTACCTTTCACAGCTGTCATAAGTTATGATTAGCGCCCCAGAGGGCTTTAAATACCTGGATCTCCCCTCCAGTCCTGGTCGGGTCGTTCTGTATGCTGGTTCGGTGTTCTGGACTCTGTATCTTTATCTGTGTTCAGTGTTCATGGAGTCCTGGACGTTACCATCACCTGCCGCGTCTCCGGCGTGAGACGACGTGCCAGCCATCACCACCTGTCGCCGTTTGCCTGGAGTGGGACACCGTCTGCGCTCTCTAATCCTCTACGGGAGGTTTTCCAGTGTTCCCACTCCAGACGTCAAGCCGGCGCGCATCGCTTCCTATTCCACGGGAGGATGCGTCTCTTCGCCCCGGTCCCCTGGGACCCCGGTGTTCTGCGCTGCCAGTCTGCAGCATCCGAGGGGGGATCTCCGTGCCAGGCCTGGAGTGGTGTTCCCACTCCAGACGTCAAGCCGGCGCGCTCCCACTCCAGACCAGACGTCAAGCCGGCGCGCTCCCACTCCAGACGTCAAGCCGGCGCGCATCGCTTCCTATTCCACGGGAGGATGCGTCTCTTCGCCCCGGTACTCTGGGACCCCGGTCTGCGCTGCCTGTCTGCAGCTTCCGAGGAGGATCTCCGTGCCAGGCCTCCGCCGTCGGAACCCTGCCATCCCTGTAAGCAGCTCTGGCCCTCGCCTGTCCAAGGCCTTAACCCTGTTCTCTGTCCCTGTCTCCAGCCCGCCTCTCTGGGCCTCTGTCCCTGTCCCCCTCTCCAGTGCCCCCTGGTCCTGGTCCTTGACTTTTTGCCCTGGCCCTGTCCCTTAGCCATAGCCCCTTAGCCTGCTCACCTCTTAAAGGCACAGTGCCGCATTTTCCCTATATTCTTTGACTCCAGTGTTTTTGTGTTCTCCCTTAAAGGGACAGTGCCGCCTTTTGTTATGTAATGAATAAATGCCCTGTTTTGGCTTACTCTCATACCTGTCTTGTGTTGTGCGATTGGGGTCGGTTACAAACCATAACAGATAAGGTGTTTAATAGGGTGACCAAACGTCCTCTTTTGCCCGGACATGTCCTCTTTTCACGCCCTGTCCGGGGCGTCCGGGGGGGGTTTAGAAATTCATGAAAATGTCCGGGTTTTTCAGTTTCAGTTTCACAGCATTTTGCGAGCGTCTGAAGGCTCGGGCTGCATTTCTCGCCGAACATATAAATTACCGAATTAAAGCACTATTTGTTGCCGTTCTAATGCCATCTCACTTGACAAAATCCGTTCATCGGTTCTCAAGTTACATGCCTATGTCAGGCAAGCGTCTTTCTACGTTAGATTATCACCCCGGACTCCCGAGGCTCCAGAAGTCAATCATCCGCCGATTGCGAAAATGATTGGTCAGCATTGTAATTTGTAGTCAACAATGACTATAGCTTTCCAGTGATATCCTACGTTGGGGTGTGCGAATCAGGGATCTACTGTAGGTGAAAATTGACAAACGAAGACAGGATCAAGTGATACAAATTCCGAATGAATTTACTTGGATCAGGAAATGGAGAGATGGAGAGCTTTTTTCCTGGCACACGGTTTACCTGGATGTCTCCTAGAAGACTCATTTCTGAACGGATTTTTATAAAATATGGACCTGTACTACATAAAACTTCAGGCTATGGATTTGCTGTGTTTTCCAGCGTATACAAAAAAATATATATATATAATTTTGGAATATTGCAACTACTACACAAAAACGTGAGTACACAAGTTCAAGTTCAACTCAAGTTCAGCCCTATGTTACTCATTAGCACTAAAAGTGATTTTTCTTTATTATGTAAGAAACGTCAGAATGTTATCTTTCAAAAGAGACCAGGGCCCTCATTCATCAACGTGGCGTAGAAAATGTTCTATTTCCACACGTAAGCACAGAATTTAGAATCAGTGCACGCACAAAAAAAACGGGATTTACCACACGTGCGTACGCAGGTTCTACGCACACCTGTCATGATGAATATCACCTTGGCCCTGCGCCGAGGCTCGTGCACACTTTCACGTATTTGCATACCAAAACCGCCCCGATTAACCATATACGGTAATGGGCACCCCGATGAAATGTGGAAGAATGGACTAAACTGAGGGAAGCGTGTTATGAGACAGGCTGACAGATGTGTACACGTACGGTGATGTCGGATATGATATCTATTAACCATTGCTGCCTGGGCAGCGCAAACACTAATAAAGACTGTGCTGGAATATGACTGCCTTTTTCCGTTTTGTTTGATTAATACCCAGGGATTAAAGTACTCCTCAATTTTATTCCAAATCGCGACGGATTTTCCGTCAATTTTCTACCTGCTGCATATGATTTCTAGAGTCATACAATCTATTTTGATGTCAGTATTGGGTAGCCTATATAAACAATAATACGAGAGCATATACAAGAACAATGAATCTCACTGCCAATGATGTAGCCTATACACCATGTGTAGCCTGCCTATATGTGATCGATACAAACTTGAACTTGAATTCCATCATGTCTGTGTGCGGGTCACTGCGGGAACTCACAAGGCTGTTGTCACAATGTAAATAAGAACGTGCACTGAAAAGTTACAGTATGTAGTTGGTTGATTATTTGTATGACAGTCAGTAAACCCTTGCAAAAAGTATCCGTTTTATTTAATGAATTGAAAACATTCAGCATCGCCTTCCTCCCGGCATGCAGCAACAACATGTATCAGGCAAATGCGCATCGCAACATTGACTTAGTGGAATCCCTTTCTAACCCTAACCCTTCAGAAAAGTCACCTGAAACGTTTGTGAGTCGTGTTAGCTTTGTTTTTTTTAGGAGGCTGACTACTAGTCGTCATTATTATTTGTCTCGCCCGTCCGCGTGTATATTTTCCCTAACGCTTCCACTTCCGCGTCGGCTGCTGCAGATTCAGGAAGGGCCAAACGTTTAGGCAAATCACAGACGCCGATACTAAAACGTCTCTCTGTGGTGCCACGCAATAGGTTGGATCGTATCCAAGAGCTAACCAACCCAGAACATGGGAATTACGTGCATCCAAACAAACGTCTTTTTTTTTTTTTACACAAACGTTTCTGTGCGCGACCGATTTCAGATGTGCGCGGGAGCATTTGGCCATGTGCGCGCGCGCGCACGGGCGCACCTTAGGGGGAACATTCGTGGTGGCATTCAACCATGCTTTACCATGTTAACAAGTGGCACTGATAGTGTTAATCAAATCTAAATAATTTATTTTCCAAACATTTTCCTGAACAGCGCAGCTCACCATTGGCTTTACTTTGTGACCTCTCGCCTACAGAAACACTGCGGTTCAAACCGGTTCAACCTCGTTATTACAGAAACTAAAAGAACTGAGTGTTTCCAGCTTGACGGCTGACCTGTATGCTCAAACGTTTCAAGTCTTGGCAGACAATGAATGTTTTATTCCCCCACATCCGACCTCCCTATGCATTCTCTCCTCCTCTCTCCTGCTATAATTTTCTCTGAAGTATATCTCCTCCCTCTGTTTCTACCCTTCTCTCTACAATTATATTTATGTCTGAAATCTTTTCTCGTCACCCCCTCCTTTTCTTCTCCTCTCTTTCTCTTTCTCGCCACTCCACTCTCAGCTCTTTGTCTCCAATCAAAGCGTTAGTCACCCGGGCTCTCACCTCTTCGTCTTCACAATTAAAGCCTTAGTTACAGTACCTCACACTCTCGCCGAAAGAGCAGGAAGCATCCGTGATGAGCGCAGACTCATCTCTGCGCCCTATTTATCACTAATTAATAGTGTCTGCTCTCCCCACCTGTTTTCATTGTTTTCAAAAACTCACCGCTGCGCTCTTCAGAGGAACATTCCCTGTGAGCATACGCACCTGTTGTCTAGCTCCTGCCTCTAAGCAGCGTGAGCCGGAACGAGAGTGCTGTCTCTCACCTACTCATATGTTGTACCACTGTATTTTTATTGGATTCTATTATATGTTGTATCACTGTATTGCACATCGTCGCGGGCAAGACCAGCCGCATTTCATTGTATACCTGTATGCCGTGACAATTAAAACTCTTGACTTGACTTGACTTGACTCAATTTGAGACACAAGTGGGAAGAGAGAAAAGAGGAGTAAAAAAATTTTGTTTTCACACCCACGTCAGTAAATGAGAGATGTGTGACTATTGCAGACGCGGGTGGTCTAACCTAATAGGGTCCATTTAATAGATTTGGTAGTTTATAGCAAAACAACTTAGTGATTGACATTTTTTTAAATGTCAAACTCAGAACACATGCTTATTTTCACTTTATACACCGACTAAACATTAAAGAATGTTGTTTGCATCTGCGAAAAGACCAGGATGGAGCTGAGAACAGAAGGATACTCAAAGCAAATAGAGTGAATACTAATGAGGACGTTCTTTTGTTGTTTTACTGTTGTTATCCTTGTTTATTTGACAATGGGATGCACAGTGCTTTGTTATTGTGAAGGAAACCTGATAATGACATTGAGATTAATCTTCAACCACAGTCCCTTGATGGGAGGGAGGGGGAGAATCAAACCCAGATTAAGAATTCAGAGGCCTTTATTCTCTCCACCACTTCTAACCACATTGACATTTTGGATGTCATGATCATTGAGCCCCAGAATTCTTGCTGTAGATATTTCTTGATATATCACATCGAGATATGTAAGAAACCACACTTTCCGGCACATTTTTTCCGGTTGAAACCAACGTGATGCGATCAGTTTTTTAGCTACTGTGATACCCGATAAAACCAATATTTTTAGTTGTGGATTCACTGCAAACTCAAAAACATCATTCAATAGCAATACCGCGGGGTGTACAGGTATATTCCAAAATACGAGTATTGATAATTGTTGGGACACATCTTTCCAGAATGCCTTAACTGGTGGGCAGTCCCAATACATGTGCATAAATGTTCCTTCGTCCCCATTTGTACATTGGGAGCATTTGGAGTCTTGTATAAGCCCCATTTTGCACAGCCTTATAGGAGTCAAGTATGTCCTGTGAATATAGTTCAGATTGATTTGTTGATGATCCGGGTTCCTTGATGTAAGTCGGACATTTGCCCAGGCTCTTTGCCAATCAAAGTCATTTTCCAGGTCTGGTATATCCCTCCTCCAGACATTGTCTAGTTGAAGGGTTTCATACGAGGACGTTAGTAATTGATAATAAAAATCTGATACAAAACCTCCCAATGTATCTCTTTCATAGAAAAATTTGTGGTATCTGTGGTGTTCAATTGGTATGTGTAATGGAACACCGTGAGATCTCATACAAAGTCGTAACTGTATGTAAAAAAGCCATGTGGACTCGGTGAGGTTAAACTTTATGCATATTTCGACATAACTACAGAGGCCCTTGTTATTAAAAATATCCCCTAATGAGTGTATGCCTCTCTCTTCCCATATAGGGAATCTTATAGGTCGTTTTCCCATTAAGAGAGCATTGTTATTGAATATGGGAGTGTGATTATGCCATACTTGAGGGTTAGGAAATTTCCTTTGTGTTTCCCGCCATGTCCTGATTGCATGGGTAATTATTGGGCCAAATTCTCGCTCACAATGCTTGATTGAAAGTTTAGTGTATGCTATGTCTTTCAATCTCTGTGGGGCTACTATGTTTTCTTCTAATTTTCTCCAAGATACCAAAGCCTCGGGGTCAAACCATATCTTCTTCAATGGTCTTAATGTGAAGGCATTAAAATATTGTAAAAAATCTGGGACTGCCATGCCACCGTCTGCTTTATTTCTCTGTGCGGTGGATCTTTTTATGCGAGGTGGTTTGTTATTCCAAATAAATTTGTATGTGGAGGTTTGTAATCTTTTCCAGTAGCCCTCTGGAGGAGGTAACGGAAGCATTGAGCTGAAGAAATTGATTCTTGGTAATACATCCATCTTAACTATTGATACCCTTGCCTGTACTGAGTTTTTAAGTTTTGCCCACCTGTCCAGGTCGTCTTTGATTTTGTTCTGTATTTTTGTGTAATTGTGCTTCACCGTTTGTCTTATGGTGGGAAATATTTCCACACCCAAGCATCTGAAATGTTTGACCATGGGTATCGCACCTGGGAGGGTTGTCTCTTTTTTTGCACTGGTGTTAAGAGGAAGAAAAGCCGACTTAGGCCAATTTATTTTAAATCCCGATAAATCACCAAAGTTCTCTATCGAGTATAAGCGGCAATGTGTTGTTGGGGTTTTGCATGAACAATATTACGTCGTCCGCATATAAACTAATTTTATGATGTGTGCCCTTGATTACTATTGGTTCTATGTGTTGGGATTGTCTTATAAATTGTGCTAAAGGTTCTAATGATAGATCGAATAGTCCGGGACTAAGAGGGCAACCTTGTCTGGCTGAGCGTGATACCGGAAAGATATCGGAGATGAATGTGCCTGTTGTAATCCTGGCCGATGGGTCCTTGTATAGTACTTTAATCATATCAATGAAACCTTTTCCTAACCCCATCCTTTCCAATACTGCCCATAGAAACGACCATTCCAACCTGTCAAATGCTTTCATAGCATCCAGGGATAGTATCGCCTTAGGTGTGATGTCCTCTTTGTCTGTATCTAGTACGTGCAGTATTCGCCTTATGTTATCATTGATAACGGTAGTGTCTGGTTAGGAGTGAGGGATAATGGAGGTACTATCCAAGAGGGGGTCCGGGAGGGGGGGGTTTGAGCTGGAGCATATGTGTGTAGGATTTTAGAAAATAGGTATTAGGGGTATATTATATACTAACATTTATATAATTGTAACTTCGCTGGATATACACTGTATACGGTTAAAATGTTATTATTGACTATTTTTGTTTTATCCTGTTTCTGTACTTGCATATATTTTAACCACCTTTACTGAAAGTTTCATTATACATTGTGTGTTGAGTACTGACTTTTAATAAGTTTTGTTTTGCAATAATAAAAAAAAAAAAGAAAAAAAAAAAAAAAAAATTCAGAGGCCTCTGGGCCAGCCCCCCCCCCCCCCCCCCACACACACACACACACACACGTGCACACACAGTGACGTTTTTATATGTAAAACATTGGTGGGGCAGCCACCAACCAAGGCTACATACTGTCACGTTTTAGACTCGGATGTGAAAGTTGTAATAAGATATTTAAAGATAAAAGAGATTAAACACTTTTGAAGGTATTTATTATAAAAAGTGAACAAGCAATGTCATATAAAAAGTGAATAAGCAAGGTACAATTCAAATCTAGTTGGTACAACCGACCGGTCGTGTAGAAAAGAAAATGCAGTCAAGTCATTGTTCTGTGAGTCCAGTCTTGTCCGTCCAGTCCAGTCAAAAGCAGAGAAGTGAAGTCCAGTCCGTCCAGAAGAAGTCAAAGCAGAAGTCCTACTCCTTCCCTGTCAGGGTATTTTATTAGCGGCTCCTTGTCCAGTGTGTATGTGTCTTTGTCCTGAGTGCACATTGTCTGTCTGTGTGTATTGGTCAGCCTGTATGTCAGGCGTGCATGAGTGCGTGGTACGCACTTTTACGTGCTCATATGTGCATGTGTGTCTCTATCGATAACAATCTGTGATTAATGGAGACTGTGGTATTTGACCATTAACTGACCGGGGTTTTATAACCCTTGGCTAGTCGTATATTAGTGACTTGTGGCATTTTGTGACAATGAGTTGAATTATTTGATCTGGCTAAGGAGTCAATGTGTGTGTGTGTGTGTTTGTGTATGTGTGTGTGTGTGTAGTGAGAGAGAGAGAGAGAGAGAGAGAGAGAGAGAGAGAGAGAGAGAGAGAGAGAGAGAGAGAGTGAAGGGGGAGGGCTGTGCTGTGTAGAGGAATGTATCAATGTGTCTCCTGCAGTGTTATGGAGAATTGCTACGTGGAATTGAGTAATTATTTAACAATACCAGGCAAACTACAACAAAAAAAAAGGTACAAAATTACAGTAATCCTGCTACTGATGTGTTTTTAACACATCAACAAATGGCTATCCATCGAGAGAGAAAGTAGTTGAGGACTTTTTTAGTATTGAAGATTAATTATATTCCCTGTCTGCCAAAGTTATTGACAGGGTACCACACAATATATTATACTTTATTGTTCAGTTATTCTGTCAGTTTCATGATGGCTTTATTTGAAAATGTTAAATGCAGGAAAACACAACCAGAAAATTGTCATTTTGATATTTCAATTTGGAAGGCGAACAAAGAAAGAACAGTTCTGCAACAGTGCAGTTTGTGACTTGCTGTTGTGACTTTTGGGTATTGCTGGTCTACAAGCAATAAAAAAAAAGGGAAAAAGGACTATTTATTATTCCATTGAACAAAACGTATTTTATTACAGTGCACAAACCAGTGTCGTGCTAGTTACTAGTTATATACGTGTGTTTAGATGAGGATGGCGCCATCCTCAGGATGAAAAAAACCATGCACAAACTCTTCTCTGAGGCACTGTATATTACAATTATAATGATTTATAATTAAACTGTACAGGCTGTGTATTTCAAAATATGTGTTTAACATGGGAGTCAACCTGACAATTTCTGTCACTAGGTTGGTGAGAGACAAATATGCCCATCGCTTAATAGTGATTTTTTTTTAAAGAAAATATATATGGATTATTGGAATGTGAGTCAAAGATGTGACACTGAGCTACTTTCCTGGCATATACATAAAATATAGCCAACGCTATCCATTGGTGGCTGCTGACCAAATTTTTCGGTGAAGCACATTTTTTATTTTTAAAACATCCCCCACCGTGTGTGTCAGTGGTGGCTGGTGCGTTAAAAAAAATGGGGAGGACGGGAGAGATTAAAAGAAATATGTAATAAAGAAGTCCGAAATTCAAGCTTTCTTTAACTATGAGGCATTTATTCATCATATAATATTTTTTTATAATATCAAACAGTAGACTGAGTCTGTGCTAACCGAATACAGAAGCCATGTTCGCTGGATTTTGGGGGGAAACAATATCTTTGACTTGTATTGGTCCCCTTGATACCACATTGTTGGGTATGGCCTATGACACTTGGCCATAGTGCAGGGTCTTGTGAGGTCAAACCTTTAGTGGTGGTGGTGGTGATACTGCTGCTTGTAGAGGTGGGTGACACGTCATCTTCATGATGGGCAGGTGTTATGGTCTCACTGAAGGTGGATGTTGACGGACAGGGTTCCTGCAAGTTTCAACAGGTTACATTTAAGACTTTTTAAGACCTTTTTAAGACCACTTTCAATCGAATCTAATATGTTGCCATACCAGCCAAGAACTATTAAGGAAAATGACTAAGAAGTAATTCCATATGTATTGGTCTGATAGGCTATTATCATACTGCTTACTTTACAGCCTGGACATTTCCCCACCAAACACATTTAAACATGATACAGAGAAGTTATTGCAACATAGAAGTAATTTCCATCTACCATCTCTCATTAAACACTGTGTAAAGTTAGCTTGGTGTATTGAATCCACTATCTCTCATTAAACACTCAACTGTGTACAGTAAGTTAGCTTGGTGTATTGAATCTACCATATCTCATTAAACACTGTGTACAGTTAGATTGGTGTATTGAATCTACCATCTCTCATTAAATACTGTGTTAGTTAGCTTGGTGTATTGAATCTACCATCTCTCATTAAACACTCACAAAATCGGCTAGGTAACGTTAGCATCCAAGCTAACACTTTACTTACTTTTTCATTCTCAACTTTCTTTCTGATCCAGATGCTGAATTGATATCCGCTATCAGCACCGGCGGGTCTCTGCTGTCATGATCCCAATCTGCCTCATTCGTGTCGGGGCTGGGATGTGGAGATGCGGGCGTGACAGCAGACTCTACATCTAATCTTCTTCTTCTTCTTGTATATTTCCGGCGGACTACGCGTCTAGGCATATTGCCGCCCTCCACTGGACAGAGGGAGCACTATAGATTTCCAGCCCTCCCTATACGTCTAGTCCAGGGGTCAGCAACCTTTACTATCAAAAGAGACACTTTTAAAATGCTCAGGGAGCCGCACAACCTATTTACCCTTAAAATGAAGATAACACAGTGTATAACGTTTTATATATCCCCAAGCATACCCCACATTTAGCATAAAACGCCTGACAATTGCATACCCAAAGTAATTAGCGATTTATTATACTTAATACTTATTGCATTAATGGAATTATAAAGCAACAAAAAGAAAAGTTTTGACTTTTTATTGCTGTTTTTACCTGTTATAACAAAGGAAAACCTCAAACTCTTATGAAGAGGAGAAAAAATACTGGCTGTGTAGACCTATTTTTTTATAAAACACAGAAGAGGAGACAAAACAGTAGACCGACTTTGAAATAAAACCCTGAACTATTCAGGTATATTTGAGTCCTTCCCTTATTCGTGGAACATTTATAAAATAAAAAGTAGTCCACATTAAAAAAAGACTACCATGTGTAGACCTACTTTGAAATAAAACACAGAAAAGGAGAAAAAACACTGGCATCTGTAGACCTACTTTGAAATAAAACCCTGAACTATGCTCTATTTGAGTCCTTCCCTTATTTGTGGAAAATCTATAAAATATAAAGTAAATTTTTCGTTGTTCGCAAATTTCGCACAACATATCAGGCATAGGCTACAGGTAAGCCTGCATTGTTAATCGTTAAAGCAAATTAATTGTCCATCTCTGTTAAATCAGAGAAGAAGACAATAAAACTTTTTCGTTTTTGTGTTTTATAGCCCTATAAATAATATAAACATGTTTAAAATTAATAATATTTACTCATTTTAAGTATGTTTGTATTTCCAATGCACAATATAACGTTATTATCTAAATTAAAAAAACATTGTTTTCATGAGCAGGAAGTGACGTTTTTTTTTATTTTTTCGTATTTCTCGACCGGGCTAGAAGCGATAACGCTCTGAGTGCGCGTCACAGTTTGATCGCTGTCTCCGTCACAGCCAATCAGTGCATACGGCGTTGTGCGTTGAAATATGACTATTATGTTGGAATCCGAGCGCGATTTGAAGCGGTCTAGGCAGCAGCGTGAACTTCCGTGAAGAATTTCCATAGCCGCATTTCGCGGAGACGCTCTCTGATTGGCCGACGCCAGTATTTTTTTCCATGGCAGAATTTCACAGAGACGATCTCTGATTGGCCGAATCCAATTTCTAATGTTCCAATTCTAGCTTCTAGCTTGGTTCCTAGGTTGGTCTAGGTTGTTTGTCTTAGAGCGTGCCCGTGCCGTGACTGCAAGTTCTTTAGACTGTTAAGCTTAGGCACTCTTTCAAAGTTGGTTAAGGTTAGAGTTTGTCTTAGAGCATGGCGATAGAACGCCAGGTAGTTTGCAGTCTGTTCGAGCGGAAATGGACAAAGGAATGTACTTGTTGAGTGTTGTGCTAACAAGCTCAGCTAACACTTGGCTAACAAGCTATATGGCGGATTATACACGTTTATCAAGCTCTCCTGCCCTGGACGTTTCAACTAAACAGTGAGTCTCTCTCTCTCTCTCTCTCTCTCTCTCTCTCTCTCTCTCTCTCTCTCTCTCTCTCTCTCTCTCTCTCTCTCTCTCTCTCTCTCTCTCTCTCTCTCTGTGCTTAACGTTAACGTTTGTAAATAGTTTTTTTAGGAGCAGTACTACTGCTGGCCATTCATGAAGCGAGACATTGCTGATTGTTTATTTATTTTATAACACAAGACTATGACTACCAACTGCCTAGCCAGCCGTGTATCAATCTTGGATGCAATAATAACGTTACTTACCACACTGACTATGTCGATGGCTCATTGATTTAACTACTGCAGCTCTCTCGGATTGAAAATACATGGATTATGGCTTGTTCAATATCGTCTATGTTTGAATGAATGAATGAATGAGAACTTTATTAACAGATTGCAGAATGGGTACAATACAGTACGGCTCAATACACACAATTGTTAAGGGGATGCAGACCAGAGAAAGACGTTTGTCTTGTTTACATCAGGGTCCCAGATTTTCGATTCATATCGATAATTTAATAGCTAGCCTTGGCTCGTTTAACAATATGCAAAATATGTGTACAGCCCTGTACTCATAGTGAAGTTATTCTTGGTATATAATAGGTCTGATTGTGTAACGAATCGATTCCACGTCGCGCTGTGTGTGAGAGAGAGAAGGAGAGAGGGAGAGATCTGCCTGTGTTTGGAGACGGGCGAGTTTTGTTTCTAACTTTTCTATTTATATTGTGTTTCAAGTTGTGAATTAGAGTCTAGACTATACTTTATTTGACTGGTTGTGTGTTGTTGTAGTAACAGCTGAGCGACTCGTTCATAAGAGCCGATTCATTGCCGTGAGCGTGAGTCGAATCGCTCACGTCTTGCCATGAGTCTTGCGTGGTACAGTACTGTACTGTACATGTTTGCAAAATATTTGGTATAGCGCCTCTAGTGGCGAAGTACCCACCGGCCGCCACTGGATAAGGAGAAGAGATAGGGAGAAGATAGAGGGAGAAGAGAGAGAGGGAGGGCACTAAAGAAGATATAAATTCAGACAAATTCAGACCTGTTCTTCAACTGCAGTCCATTGATGGGAGAGAGAGAATGGGAGAGAGGGAGGAGAGAGAGAGGGAGAAGAGAGAGAGGGAGAAGAGAGAGAGGCTGAAGGAACTAAAGAAGATATCAAACAAATTCAGACCTGTTCTTCAACTGCAGTCCCTTGATGGGAGAGAGAGAACGGGAGAGAGGCCTAATGAAGATATCAAACAAATGAGGACAGACCAGATAATGAAACGCTTTACTACGTGCAATATAAACACAGTATGCTGCCTCTGTCCTGCTTTCCCCCAAAAACCTGTTAAATAAACAACACTAAACAATGTTTATTGTTTATTGAGCTTCATCATTATCCATGCCAGTGCCACCGTTGGGGAGCAACATATTACAGGTCATGGGATTACAATAATCTGATTACAAATATGGTAACTGTAACCATCATTAAAGCATTAAAGATTCTTTTTTGGGGGGATGGGGTATCTTTGATTATATCATGTTCAAATGGGAAAAAGCTGGCATGATTGTGTGATTACTGATTGTATACAAATTGAAACCAGGATCTGGCTGATCACGGGTGGAGTTGATGATAATAGCGTTATTCTGGCTACACGCTGTCAATCACTATACATTTTAACCTCACATTACACAGATTCAGGAGGTAATCACTGAAGGTAATCAGAGTGTTTTGCTCAGTTGGGGTAATCCAATGGATCAACATGATTTGTGATTCCTAAGGGCTCGCGTCCACCTGCCTCATATTTATGACCGCACGCATCTTTTTTCAATGTATCCCAATGGGGAGAGAGCGTATGCGGCCGCATGCGCCGCCTATAGGAAGTGCGCTGCAGTCGGATTCTTTTTTCAGCTTTTTTGTGCGGCCGAAAGTTGAAACTTTCTGAACTTTCAGAGCGATGCGCTGAGCTCATTTTCAGACAACCAATCACAGCCATTCATATCTACCACTCTGTTTGTAACCTGACACCGGAGCTGCCTGCCTGTCTGGCTGTCTCCCACAGTAGACGGGCCATTGAGATTCGCGACAAAACACAAATACACTAATAATAATAACTACACGAATACACTACTAAAAAGCTAATAGAAAGCAAAGGGCGAACTGTGGTGTCAGGCAATAACTATATATATAATTAATATACAATAAAGTTATTAAAATATGCTATAATATGTGCAAAACCGCGGCATGAAAAAACGATAAAAGGATGGCTGTAGATTTCTTTCTGTCATCTACAAGATGCGCTTCATGCCAGCGCTGCCGGCGCACTATCAGTGTTTTTGTGAGATTGGTGGACGTGGGCCCTAAGCAGGTAAATTATGAATTACATTTCTAAGCCTGGCTAATGATAATGATCTGAAAGAGATCAACTCCATGTCTCCTCTGTGCTCTATTTACTGTAAATAAATATTCACCTTCAGCTTGTGCTGATCTTCCTATTGGTTCAGAACCAATGGTTCTAACTGTTGACGTTGTTGTTCTCACTTTGTTTGACACGACACGACCCTGTCCTCCTCTCTGGGAATGGAGAGGGAGTCTTGGTAATGACATGGAGATGAACACAGCAGGGTGTGCAAATGAAATTAGACCTCTATTCCAGAACCATAGGTCCCCTGATGGAGGGAGGGAGGGAGGGAGGGGGATGGTGCTAAAGAAGGAGGAAGGGAAGAGCAAATAATAGAGTAGAAGAAGAAATAGGGATAGGTACATATAAACATGAGGAAATAAACAATGAATAAGAGCAGAAAGAGCTAAATATGAGCAAAAAAAAGAAAGAGGTAGGGAGGGAGAGAGAAAGAGATGAGGGAGGGAGGGAGAGAGAGACAGAGAGAGGGAGGGAAATCAACTGCCATGACGCACTGATTACATCTCCTAAATGTCAAGTACATTTCCATTTAAAGTGCCTCACTGCTTAAACAGGCATGGAGGGAGAGGAACACCCAGCTCTCTCTCTCTCTCTCTCTCTCTCTCTCTCTCTCTCTCTCTCTCTCTCTCTCTCTCTCTCTCTCTCTCTCTCTCTCTCTCTCTCTCTCTCTCTCTCTCTCTCTCTCTCGCTCTTCGCTCTCGCTCTCACACACACACACACACACACACACACACACACACACACACACACACACACACACACACACACACACACACACACACACACACACACACATTTATACACACACACACTGGCAGGCACACATGCACACACTCAAGGCTTGCACGTACTGCACACATGCATGCCCACACACTTCATACACAAGTTCTCCCACTGAGACACACACATACACACACGAGCTTGCACACATACACACACACACATACACACAGGAAACTACACACGCAAAGGCACATACAGTACACACAAACACACATGCATGCAAACATCCTACAGATGGACACATTATTATAAGCAGCTGAAGGAATAGCATGGTTGAATAGTGATGTCTTCTTTGTGTGTGTGTGTGTGTGTGTGTGTGTGTGTGTGTGTGTGTGTGTGTGTGTGTGTGTGTGTGTGTGTGTGTGTGTGTGTGTGTGTGTGTGTGTGCGCGCGCAAAAACATGTGTTTAGGTATCTTTTTTTACATGCCCAACTTCCATGTACAGTATATCAATGAATCATAAATAAACAACATAGCCGGAGTACACCTTAGTCTCATCAATAAAACCAAACAGACTTCCTTGTCCCACACTCCATCTCGCCTTAAAATCTGCTCTGAGCCAATGAGGCGTGTCCTCCCACCAGGCCTCAGTAATGACTGCCAATCAGGATCTCTGTAGCTGAGCCCTGTGGCAAATCACAGACCAGGAAGATAGATGACTGGCCTGGGGGACTTGCCGCACTGAAGCGCACAGAGCTTAAGGATAGATTCAATCTGTCAAAATAACACACACACACATGCTTGACTTCACACACAAAACACACACACACACACACACACACACACACACACACACACACACACACACACACACACACACACACACACTAGACACATGGCAGCATGCCTACACAGCATGCAGACACAAACACATCTTCAATGCTTGTATACACACTTAAATACAATGCAATTTCGGAGGTGGATTTGTTTGCAGAGCCTGCATAAGACATTTACTGTAATTCTTAGAATTATTATTATTATCATAAATTAAAACGTATGATATATTTTTTAGGCACTGTGAACCAATCGTAAGCCTAGAATATGTTTGTTGTTATGTTTGTATGTTATGTTTGTTAACAAAATTGCAAGCCTTGCATTTGTAAATAACAGGAATGAAATAGTAACTTTTCATGTAGATTCTTAGCTTCAAACAGTGTTCCAGGGATCTGATTTGCCTCTCATGACAATTTGTTTACTATATAGTTATGAATATATACCTTTGAGATGATTTTCTTCTCTGACTCACAAAACTACATAGATCACCTTTAAATGTGGGAACACACACACACAAACAAACACACACACACACCAATGAGAAGCCCTGCTCAGTAATACCTAGCACACTAACAATTTGAGGCCTCAGACACTGTTTCATTCACACACACATGCAAGCACACACAAAAAACACACACACACACACACACACTCGCACTGTGGCCTCAACATACCATACACACACGCATGCACACAAGCACAAAAGCACGTACATACACACAAACACAAAGCGGCACGGTGGTGTAGTGGTTAACACTGTCGCCTCACAGCAAGAAGGTCCAGGGTTCGATTCCCGCTTGGGGACCAGGTTTCCATGATGCCAGGTACCCAGGTGGGTTATCTCCCAGGCCTTTCTGTGTGGAGTTTGCATGTTCTCCCCGTGCTCGCAAGGGTTTCCCCCCCTGATAAGATAAACCCAATTCAAAAACATCCACTACAATAGATCGCTAACGCTGTGGCGTCCTTGACGAAGACGGACAGGAGCACTTGGATTGGTCCCCTGGCGCGGCTCACGTTGACGCCTGTCTGCTCCCGGCTGCCCTTGGGGGGGAAGGACGACGGGATGGGTTAATCGCAGATACGAATTGCATGCATGCATCGCATGTGTGCCGATTGGTGACCTCTGAGCAGGTCCTAAATTATTATTATTATAAGATATAATAATCGTGCTGTTCAGAAAACTCATTAAGGTAGTAGTTACTGTATAATACTGGTAGTAGGCAGTCACAATCATCATGCCAACACAAAATGACTACACAGCTCACTGTGGTTTTTTATGATACATTCTTTTATTTGCATTGTTAGGCATAGACACT
The DNA here is from genome assembly GCF_963971535.1 of Notolepis coatsorum. Taxonomy (NCBI): domain Eukaryota; kingdom Metazoa; phylum Chordata; class Actinopteri; order Aulopiformes; family Paralepididae; genus Notolepis; species Notolepis coatsorum. The sequence goes on along the minus strand of NC_140165.1, from coordinate 129,647,645 downwards.
GGCAGATTATAATACAGTTTGGAATTATGAAGCTACTCATGTGTAACAACAGAAAGTGCACAGCACAAAAAACAACAAAAATGACAAAATGACAAACAAAAGAATCATATACCCCCCCTCCCCTGGATCCCATGTAGTAGTTAGTTATTTTCCTCTATTAATGAATCATGTATGTATGGGTAACTGAATGGATGAGTGAGTGAGTGAGTGAGTGAGTGAGTGAGTGAGTGAGTGAGTGAGTGAGTGAGTGAGTGAGTGAGTGAGTGAGTGAGTGAGTGAGTGAGTGAGTGAGTGAGTGAGTGAGTGAGTGAGTGAGTGAGTGAGTGAGTGAGTGAGTGAGAGTCAGAGATTTTATTTGCCATGTATGTATGGATGAATCCACATTGGAATACAGAGCAATACTGTGTCTCTACAACTAAACCAATACAGGAGCAGAGCAGAAACAGTTAAAAAAAAACACAGACAGTATAAAAGGACAAAATAATGCTAAGGTTAAGCTCAACATCCCCTAAAGTGCATATCATAGTAAAGTGCATAATGCATAGAGGCACAATTTACAATATTGTAATGCCCTCGGTGTCATAATCACAGCACAGGCATACTTCACTCCCCCTCCTTTTACCCTCACGTTCTCCACACGCTCCTCTTCATCCCCCTCTCCACCCTGCTTGTGTAGTCCGGTTCTGTGTCTGGTGTCTGTAGATTGTTGGTGAACAACTAACTTTAGGTTAGTTTTAACGTTAGCTAGCAGCAGGGATGGACGGCGTTGTGCAAATGCAGGCAGCTACAGGCACTCGAGGTCGAGGAAGAGCTGCTGAATTTAATCGGCAGGAGAGAGAGATCTCGTCAAAGCTGTATATCACTGTGGCTGTGGTGCGGTCGTATAGCCACGAAAATGCGGCTCGAACTACCTGTTATATTAAATTAATTTATTGCTGTTTAACTTGTCTGTGTCCAGTCCTTTCGATTAGCCCCACCGTTCATTGTAAACAATGATGCATGTAATTATATTAACGTTACTGTGTTGTTGTAGCTATGTAAAATAAATTCTGAATGGCATTAACGTTAGTTGGGTATGATGGCATTGAATGGCATTAACGTTAGCTGGCTGGCTACAACGAATTCTCACAAGCTGGCATCGTAAAATATCAACACCAGCCATGGGAATACTAAATTGTGGAGGCTTTTAATCGTCAAGGTAAGAGGATTTGAAGGCGTATGCTATGGAAGTCCCCTGCGGCTCCACTTTGTTGAAATGTATACTAGGGCTATAGGATAATCACCGGTTAATTCGCGATTTATTGGTTTGTCACATAATCCAAAATATGTGTAAAAAACTAACATATTCCAGTTAACGGTATATATTTTTTTAATGTTTCGTTACGGCAAAATCAATACTTCCATTTGTATAAATTACGATAACTCGAAGATAGAGATAGCCGCATTTCATTGTATACCTGTATACCGTGACAATTAAAACTCTTGAATCTTGAATCTTGAATAGTATTCCTCCCTGGGGGACCAATGTTATTCTGTGACAGCCCCGCCCCCATTCACTAACCAACCAATCACTGCTATGCAACATCAACGCAACGGTTGTTCAGATTCGATTTTGGGGAGAGGTACGCAACATCCTCGCAACACAGTCTACTCTACAACACCCTCTGCAACATCTGCAACCATGTTGCGTTGAAGTCGCGCTGATGTTGTGTTGCAGTTGTGTTGCAGTTGCTGTAGCATGTAGAGCCCTTAACGCGGTGTCAGAAGCAGGAAGCAAAATGTCAAGAGTTACCAAGTTCTTAATTTTTTATTTAACCCATGATAAATATCAGCTCTACCTGTGATTATAAAAGAGCAGAGATTGCACCAGTCTACTCTGCTGCTCTTTTTCAATCACAGGTAGAGTTTATATTTATCATTTATTATCTGTTGTATCATTTATTTATCCGTTGTATCTCTATCACCTATGCTGTCTCTCCACTTGCTCCAACCCCTCCCCTCTGTGTGTGTGTCTTTCTCTGCTTTCCCTCCACTCTGCAATGGACTGCATTTATATAATATATATATATATATATATATATATATATATATATATATATATATATATATATATATATATTAGAGGTGGGCATAGATAAAAAAAATTAATCTAGATTAATCTATCTGCAATCCTGGATTTAATCTTGATTAATCTAGATTAAAATGGCTAAAAAAAAAAAAAAAAACTGCCGAAGCCATTCAAAATATGTGTGTGCTACCCAAATAATGACCAGAAGTAAGTCCTTACTTTTTCTTTCCTCCTTATGTTTCTCAGGCCAGGTGGCCCATTACACCATGAGCCCATCTCCCGTTTCCAAAATGCATTACAGACTGTTTGAAAAAGCTGTTTTGCTATGATAATTGGTAATGAAATATCAAAATAATGTTCAATAAGATGTACTTGTGTTTAATAAGTTGTTTTACTCAGAAGTTAACACAAATAAATAATATTACCAGTACAGTACAGTATCTTGCACACTCTCAGGAGCAAAACAGAAAGAAGCATTTCAAACTTGAACTATGGAGTTGCTCAGTGGCCAATGGTGTCAACTGTGGTTGTACTGGGCAGCTCCCAGGTGTGAATGGAACTGTGTGAATGTGAAGCAGGGCGTTCCTGAAAAAGAGCATCTGTGCTCAGCGAACCTACCCTGGGTAAATAAAGGTTAACATTTTAAATTTTATTTTTTTTAGATTAATTAATGTTAATTATATTATCGCGCGATACTAGGATCGCGTTAACGCAGCACGTTAACGCCGTTAACGGCCCAACTCTAATATATATATATATATATATATATAAATGCAGTCCATATATATATATATATATATATATATATATATATATATATATATATATATATATATATATAGTGCTGTCAGGCGATTAAAAAAAATTATCGAATTAATTACAGGATTTGTAATTAATTAATCTAATTAATCGCATTTTAATCGCATAACCATTTTATGCCTGATATTCTATATTCTATAATCATATTTCAAATTGCATGTGTCCAGATGGCAGAATTCAGTACTGTATCTACAATTGATGGATTGATTGATTGAAAACTTTATTAACAGATTGCAGAATGGGTACAGTACAGTACAGCTCAATACATACAATTGTTAAGGGGATGCAGACCAGAGAAAGACTTTCGTCTTGTTTACATCAGGGTCCCCCATTTTCAATTCATCATAAAATGAATTCTGTTTAAACCTTTAACGTGTATCTGATCTATGTAACGTATCTCTAATCGATCGTTGTCTTAGCTCGTATAGTGGACTTTCCTTTTCTCTGCGTTGAAGACACATTTTTATTCATTCGATTGGCTCGTTTGAAATGAGTCTGAGACGACACGATAGCGCTTCAGGTATAAACAGAACGCAATCTGTGTTTTAATGGAAACACAGCTCAATCATCAGGTTTAACAGCTTAGAAATTACTTCTATTCTAATCTCGTCTTCTTCTCGGGGGTGGCTGGTTGAGTCTCGTGCAATCGTCTCTTTTCTCGACCCGTCCGGGTGGTATCGTCTCCAGGGATGATTTCTTCTGTGTGTGTTCCTCCTTCAGCGAGCACCCCTGCTTAAGAAACTAAAGCCACCCCCCTTGTCCTGTCCCGTCATGTGACGTAGGCCCAGGAGCATGGCTTTCTCTGATTGGCTGAATTACTTTAGATGGCATCCATTTTGTGACACGTCATCTTGTATTCGAGAATCGTATCCTTTTAAGGTGGTATTGAGTTGTTAGACTGAGTTTTGCCGTAAATGGAGGGCAGTCACTATAATTACCAATACATCCATCAGCAGTTTACTTCAAATCACTATTCCTATTTGTTACATTCTTTTATAAGGATTTAAACTTACAGATTATTAGACTATATTAGTTTCATTGTTTCTCCCGAATTCTAGGGCCTTCTACATATATTTTAAACCTAATTATTGATCTTTTAACCATGCTTTATTGTTTTGTCTAGTTTAAAGTAGTCTCTGGCTTAGTTTGAACCTTTTCAAATAATCAAGCATTGTAACCAACATCTAATTTTACTCTATAATATGTTTGTAGCTTAACTTAACTTTCAATAGATCAATCCGTTTCTTGTTTAGTTTCAAACTGATTCATACAATAAACTAAACCTGTCTAGTCTAATTTTAATACCTAATACTTTATATTTTTGTGTACTGTCTAGATTTAGGCAATTAATTACAAAGTAGTTCCTGTGGACATAAGTCGACCAGATGCCCTCTGTGGCAGTTGCACCCATAGAGATTGAAATAGATGATTAGCTCACAACCTAACAGTGGTTCTCTGAGTGACCTGTTGGTTTCTGAATAGAGTAAACAGGAACTGTTGACCTGCTAACTATATCTAGCTTTCAGGCGCCATATATTGGCCTAAAGTATTTATAGTGGGCCTACTCAATCACAATGTCCGTTGTGTGGGGGAAGGTTTGGTTCACCAGCCATCTGTTCCACTGTTAAACGTATTGGCAGCCAGAACCTAGTGCTATTTGAGTTACCTTGTGGCCTCCTATAGAAGATACGTGAAGGGGGAGGGTTTTACAACTATCTTTAGGCTTTGTGCCCTCTCCTTTGCCAGAGAGACAGATAGATGATTTGATCCAAATTCCCTACAACCACTTACCACAGCATTGTCCCGTAGAGTTGTACCTTGAGGAATCAGTAATGTTTTATTTTGATAATTTACCACACCTTCTGTTTAATCATCTTCCATCTATTAATTTGCTTCGATTTTTCAGGTGTGGTCAATTTGAGCATGGTGTTATTCACAGTCAAAGATAATAAAAAAAATATATTGATATTCTCATTTGGTTCATTACAATTGACTCAAAATAAGATTTTCATTCAATCAATCACCGCGCAGATTGATTGATTGAATGAAAATGTTATTAACAGATTGCAGAATGGGTACAATACAGTACGGCTCAATACACACAATTGTTAAGGGCATGCAGACCAGAGAAAGACTTTCGTCTTGTTTACATCAGGGTCCCCCATTTTCAATTCATAATGAATTGTAAGTAAGGGTGCAACTTGCACCGTGCAATCCATTCTTTGTGGATCTAGCCCACAGTATTTCTGACACTGGGAATACATTCCCTGAAATTCATAGATGTCTCTAGAATCAGATACCAAGAACATGCAAATGGACAATATTAAAAAAAAGTATGTAAATGTGTATTCTACATTCTCATGGAATGAATGAGATACAAAAAATAATTATTTATAAAAAATAATTATAAAAAAAAAAAAAAAAAAAAATTGAGTTAATTTTCATAACGCGATAATTTGCTGTGTAATTAATTAATCTAATTAACGCGATAAACTGACAGCCCTAATATATATATATATATATATATATATATATATATATATATATATATATATATATATATATATATATATATATATATATAAAATTGACAAAGCAGTGCACATCCTACCCTTCATCTGTACATTCACTGATATACAATTAACATATTCAAACCGTAATAATGTGTTTGTTTAACCAGTTTTGATGGTTTACTAATCTGGTATATGTCCGATTCGTGCATGGCTTGCGCTGAAAACAGACCAGACGCCTAAACACGCGCTGGAGATTGCAAGATGGCCATGGTGCCTCGCGCTGTGGCATGGCTAGTGTGTCCAGTTTAATCTGTTAACAAAGGCGCCAAAAGGAATCTGGCTGCCTATCCCGGCACTTGGCAGCGTTTTGGGGCCATTTGTGGTGCTTCGAAGCCATTCGCGGTACTTCTACGTCCAGTGTGCCAGCCCCGTAAGGAACACTGACCTTGCAGAGCATTTGAATTAAGGGACACACGTAATAACCACATGCCTATGCAATGGATATAGCCAGATGTATAATCATAGGCGGAGTTTGAACTTGACGCCAGGGGGTGCGACTGCTTGGCGAACTATACCCGCGCGCATTTTTTTTGACCTTTATTTTATTATTTTAGCGTTTTTACAATGCCCTAACCCCTAATTTTTTATTTTATTTAGGTAGTACAGCAGCACACACACACACTCACACACACAGCACTACGGGGGATCATTTTTAACTGACTTAGGCTCTAATTATTATTATTCATAGAGACTCTCGAGCAATAATAATTATTACAGCCTCCATTTTTCGTGGACGAAAAATATACCAGGCTATAGATATCAATTTTCCCGAAATAACGCTACCTGCCTCGACAACATTCGTGCATTGGTTATCCAGATACATTAATTATCATCTCAGAATAAGTGGCTTTGTATCGCGCTGCTGCTGCTGCTGCTGGCCGCGCGTTGCCGTTAACCCTTTCACTGCCACACTACAGAAGGTTCGCCTTATAATGTGACATGATTACTACTATAAAATGAATGTATTGTAAAACAAAACATAATAGAATTCAGATTTGTTTCTCACAATTATTATAATTTTATTAAAATAAAAATAATCTTGATTTAAAAAAAAAAAAAAAAAAAAAAAAAAAAAAAAAAGGCAATTTCACCCCCGGCCACCAGGGGGTGCAATGCACCCCCTGAACCCCCATAAACTCCGCCCATGTGTATAATGTCAAATAGAAATCTGATGAAGCAATTGAGTCAAAAAGTAAGATATATAGGTCAGCAGAGAGAACTCACTGGGCATGAGTTTTCAACTTTCAAAGTAAGGAGCCATTCGAGACAAGATCTAAATAATTCAGCAATGCCTCACAGCTACAGTAGCAGGTTAGAGCGAGAGAGAGAGAGAGAGAGAGAGAGAGAGAGAGAGAGAGAGAGAGAGAGAGAGAGAGAGAGAGAGAGAAAATTGTGGGGGCATAAGAAAAAGGAGAGAATGAGAGAGACAAACTGGTAGGGAGCAAATAAAGGAGAGAGACAGATAGAGATGTAAAGAGAGAGAGCAGAGGACAGCAGCCAGTCAGGAGTTAAAGGTATAAGGGAACCCCATAAGTCCTTAACCAATGCCTTACCTGACTGATGGAATAAGTAAGTAAAAAGGTCAGCAACACTGTGCATGTTGTGTATCGTACTGTAACTAGGTGGTGTGGTGTTGGCTGAGAAGATCTAGTACTTTAATATGTAATTGACCTATCTCAAATTCTGCCCTCTTTTCTTGGTCCTCCAATCACAACGGTTGCCTTCCCCGTTCACTGGTAATTAGGCTGATATGGGTAAATGGCTGCATATATGTAACGGATGGTACCGTGAAGCGCAGTCATGAAGGACTGGGGTGAGTAACGGTGCTTTGGGTTAAACTCACTCTCATCCTCAAAAAGACACATAGACACGTTGCAAAGCAGTGAATTCACCTCTTGGTATAGCGGTCTGTGCTGTTGCCCGCAGCGTGGGAGACCCGGCTTTGAAACTCCCTCGGGGCAACAACGTTTTTTTTTCTTTTTTTATCCTCACTTTCTCAGATTTTTCTCTGTTTTTCTCCCCGTCCCAATTTAGTCGTTGTGCTAATTCCCCCCCTCCCCTACCTGGTTGTTGCATGTTCTCCTACCGGTCGGTACAAGGGAATCCTGAGTCATCCGCATGTTTTCCTCCGACACACGCGGCGACAGCCAGTTTTTTCACCTGGCAGCGAGGACTCTCATTGGTGAAGTGTAACGCGTGGGAGGTCACGCTGCCTTCATCAAGTCCTGCCTCCGCTGAGCAGGCGCCCAGACCTGACCTGTAGGTGTCGCTGTCCACAATGCCAGTTCACCACCCACGACTTCCCTTCCCCTAACCCAGCCAAACGAGTTAGTATGACGATCAGCCCAAGCCTCAAGCAATGCTGACTCCGGGAGTCGAGACCGCAGCCTCTTGCATTGGTGACGAGCGCAATCTCCGCTACACCACCTGACCGCCTTGGGGCAACGAAGTTTAACACAACGCAAAAAGGTGACGATATCAGCTCCGTTACCTATATATAACGCTTTTATTCAAAGCGCTTTACCATTTGTTCCTCACATTTTAACCATTCACTCACACATTCACTCACCGACGGCGGAGGCAACCATGTGTAGCAGGGTGGATTATCCCTGCTTCGTGGGAACTGTGGTGCCCGGTCACTAAGTAGCGAGACACAGTAGAATTCTGGCTAGCTGCACCTCCGTCTTTGGGGTCAGGAGCGTCAACTGGAGGCTGGCAGTGGGAGTGTATGGGGCCCAGGATTTACAAACCTAGTCCGGTACTCTGGTCTTCCTCTCTCTTCCAGGGCAGTCAGCAGTACTCCCCAACACGCCCTCACTCTCCCCAATTGTCCCCTTAGCACCCTCCCACACCTAGTGACTGGATGGTAAATAAAGTACCCTCCCTCATTAACACCAGAAACCTTACAGTAGTAGGAAAGGGAAGGTTAAATAGGAAGGGGTTAATAGTATATGTGTTACCCGCATCAAAAGGGTTAAGATTAGGCTCAGTAAAAGACACACACACCATGCTCCCATTCAGTCTGATTATTATTGCACCATTGTTCTCGTTACACAATAGTTACGGTCTGGTGATTATTGCACCATTGTTATCGTTACATAATAGTTACAGTCTGGTAATTATTGCACTATGGTCATCGTTACACGATAGTTACAGTCTGGTAATTATGTGATTACGCCCTAGTGACACAGTGCTCACGCTGTACCCAGACTAAGTGCTGCCCACGTCTGGGCTAGACACAGTATCAATAAGGGTTTACATATACTGCTCTAGTACTCCGTAATATGGGGAAAGAAGGGAGGACATAGGGGAGGAATAGAAGGGTTCACTGAATGGGAAAATATTATTACACCAACACGGTATCACACTCAAAAGAAATAAACAGAAAGCAAAAGAGTGGGCCCACAAAATACCAGTAAAAGTCCTATCTTAATGCCGGCATGTATTGTTTGGGGTACCCCTATGGAACGGTAGTAGCAACGTTACTTTCGCCCGCAGGCTGCACCACACTGTATACTGTATAATAGCTCGGGAGCATCAATGCCCATTTGTACTCATCCGAAGTGGCCGCCTCGCCGCGCCACTGTTGTCCGGAAAGCAAGATGGCGTCGAACGCTCTCGGTGAGGATGCTAGCAGGCGGAGCTGAGGCAGAGAGGCAGCGCCGGCTGAGAGCGTGTGCTGAGTGATGACGACCCCTGCTGGACGGGACGAACTCCCGTAGGCTGCAGGCAGCCGGGTGCAGATCTGGTCGCAGGTAACCGGGGCAGACTGATTGCAGGCAGCCGGAGCAGACTGATTGAAGGCAGCCGGAGCAGACCGGTTGTAGGCCCACGCACGTCTCGGGGCTCGCACTCTATACCGCACACAGTAACTACTATAACCCGATTGTTAAGGACTTTGATATGTTGTTAGCCGCACGTTACTTATACCGCACACAGTAACTACTATAACCCGATTGTTAGTGCTTGGCTCTGCACTGTTTGCTCACACACTATCGCTGGTACTTCTAGGATATCGTGTCCACTAGCAAGTACTTCCTATCACCCGTCGCTATCCCACGGGGCCCTCAACATAACTTCTGCAACAGGGCTCTCCCGAGCCCCCGTCCGTTGCGACTGTTCGTGTTCAAGTTCACTGCCGAAGAGGATCTCTTTCCGTCTTCCGCTCCCATATATCACGTTCCATCTCTCTCCGACACTCTCTGCCAGACACCACCCCCTGCTGGTCCCGCCTACTAGTCACACAGGGAGGGATGTTGATTATGGTCCAGCGATACTGTGTATGGTCCATACTCCAGCCGATAGAAGGAAGAGAAACTCATATCATTGCTTGTGGGAATATCAATGATGTCTTTGTGTACAAAGGGGATATAAAACACAAGTCAGCAGTTCTGAATAATAGACAATATTTTCAGGCTGCTACATTTCCCCCCACTTTGAACGTTAGGTTATGACTATAACCAAGTTCTGTTAATAGTGGTGACGCTCGGCGTCACTCATGCACTGTCCTCGCACACGTGCACGCGCACTGAATAAAGACCACAATGTACCTTTAATCCCAATATTTGTCTGACCACACCCCTATCAGCTCACCTACATAAGCAGGTGTGTGGTCACCTGCTCTCCTCCTTCCCAAGCTTTCACCACAAGGTGAGATCAAGGGCTGCAGCGGCGTCGGACGCCAAGCGTCACCACTATTAACAGAATTTGGTTATAGTCATAACCTAACATTCTGTATCATAGTCGGTTCCGCTAGGTGTAACTCATGCACATAGGGAGGCCGAGCGGAGCCAACGGCCGACAAATATACCCCGCTGAAAGCCCCCCACAACCATCAGAACAGGGAGGGCCGAGCCCCCCCGACCCCCCCTAATGGAGGGCACCCCCCCTATTGGAGGTTTCCCGGGAGGGCGACGGACCCGACCGTGCGAAGAGGCACTCAAGCAACTCAACGCACAGGGTGAGCAGACCGTGGCCTGACCCACGACTACACACATGCACAACCCGCATGCCACCCGGGAACGAACGGAGGGAACAACCTCTTTACTGCCCCCAGAATCACGGGGTCAAGGGCAAACCAAACCCCGTGGCAAGGCCGTAGCAGCGGAGCGCGAAGGAATGCCCAGACCCACCAAAGGGACTGGACCCCCTGGAATGGGGGCCCGGAGAAGTCCATGATGCCAGCATCAAGACCCCACCAGGTGGGCACTTAGTGACCCCGCCCCCCACATCGCCAGCGTATTCAGACAAAGGCCCCTCAGCCGAGCGGGCCCTGTCCCCCCAATAGTACACCGCCTGGCACACTGACCCTGCAGAACAGGCAGTCAGCATGGCCGTAAGCACACAAAAAAGGTTAACCAACGGAAGCAGGCAGCGCACCGGGGAAAAACCAGGCAACAGGCTGTTAACCCTAGCATGGAGACTGCGGACGAGACAGGCGCCAGAGGGGACAGCTGAACACAGCCGCACCGGCGGAAGAGGCGTATGCTGGCGTTGTTGCATGACCAAGCCTCCATTTAAAAACCCCCACCCAGAGGGGTTGAGGCAGAGAAGGCTGACACGATTGGCAGACGTCATGAACGTGCAGGGGCACCCTCAACCGAGTAACCTGGGAGTTGACACTGCTCCAACACACCAGGGAATCAACCACCTTGGTGTTACCCAATGCGGTGGTTGTTCCTATAACCCCTCAAGAAAAAACTCCAAAACACACCTGCGGGTATACAAGTTCAAGTTTCAAGTTTCTTTAATAGTTGTCATACAGAAGTACAGAATACTTTCATACAAAATGCTTCTTACTGTTACGCTCCAGAGACTGTGCTAGACAAGATAGTATCAAATAACATAGTATAGCATGTAATTTAGAAGAAGAAAATGAGGTCACAGTGTTCGGTATAGACATATGTACAATGTTCTGAGTTACCATATAATATACAATACTATATTACTATACTATACCGGCTATACCGCAGTACAAGTGTTTCAGTTTTCAAAAAAGGGTTAACCCAGGCCTACGGGTCGACGAAACATTACTTCGGACCGGGCCCGGCTATACGGGAAGCACAGGGTCACCAGAGGAGGTCAAAGACCACCCCAACAGGCCCCTCTTCGCCATGCGTGAGAGAGGAGCGAAAAAGAATGGAGAACCAGCCCCAAGCACACCGTACTTGGTATTCCCAGGCGGTCTCCCAACCAAGTACTAACCAGGACCAACCCGTGTAACGGCCGAGATCTGACGAGATCGAGCGTGTACAGGTTGGCATGGCCGTAAGCCATTACGACAGTGCTGAGTAAAAAATTTACCCAACCAGGGTCTCCATAGCGCTTAATCCTGTGACACCTGGACCGCCCTGGCATTTTTCCCTCTGAAAAAAGCCCAAGTCCCTCAGGGTACCAGAACAGCAGATCTGCATCCCCGGCGGACAACGGGTTCAACTGATCCGGACCAGCGTGACCAGAACCAGTCCCGTGCCCTAACCACGCCGACATGCTTACTCCAGGAGAAGGGGCAGATATGCGTGTTGATCTTAAACATGAAAAGAAGGCGCCACCCAGACGTTCGGGGCGAACCGTGCCCGGTGGCCCACCCCCAGGGCGTGAGACCCCTCTACATATGTTCAGATCCATTCCGTCATCATCCCCCAGATATGAACGAGAATCCGTCGACAACCAAAACAGGTCGTCGGGAGAGGAAAAACCTCCATCCCAGTTGCTTTATAAAAACGCCGTTTTAACCCCAAGCAACCAAGGCGTGCCAGTCAGTCGCCTGATTACAGAACACCCCGAGCTAGCACTATGCGTGCGTCGGGACACAACCACATCAATGAACAGGCTATTTAGATCTGTCATTGAATCCCCAAGGCGCCCAGGGGAACGACAAGAGGGGTGTGATACTTCCTAACTCCAACTCTTTTTAAAAGAAAAGAAGGAAGCACCAACAGTATGTATCCCAGTCTACACAGCCGGGGGTAATTTTTTTTTACATTTTTACATTCCACCACCCTCCCATAGAGAGGAGACGGAAATCCCCAGAGAGACTTCCCACGCGAGCTGTACAGATTGAAAAGAATATATTGCACCTTGAGCCATGTAAAAGTTTGGTTTTAGGGCTCTCCGGGGAAGAGGCACTGAACCCATACACACTCAATAATCGAATTGAATCGAATACACACACAATAGAGTAGGACTTCTTCTTGAGGTTCCACTCACCTTATCAATCTGAGGAGGAGACTCTGTACTCTGAGGAGGCTCCCTCACATGGAAGGAGAGTCCCAACTCACAGAAGGCCCGAATAGGAGCTTCGTGAGGAGGAGCCGTGACCACCCCCCGTTTTAAACAGACCCATCATATGGACCTGAACAGCACACGGAAGTCTTACCAACAGACGCGCACAGTGACGTACTCTATGGCGGGGGAATTTCTGCGGTGCACGAGCCCAATATTCCAGGGCGTGGGACATGTTCCGGGGCCCAAGCCTTCGGGACCACGTCTCGAGCCGGGGCACACCGTATACACTGTTGCCTCCAGCCCTTCACCTCGGCCGCCATCTCTGGCCAGTAATAGCCCCGCCCCATTAACCCTAGTGTCCCGCGTTCGCCCAAATGTCCCCCCAGGACATGTTGAATCTCGTGTACGTGCCGCCACAGCACCCCCGGCACCACCAACTGGAGTATCTCTTCTCCCCCTCGAGGGTCACTAACTCGCCTGAATAGTACCCCATTCTGCAGACGGAACCGTTCCCACTGCCCGTAGAGCTTACGTATAAGCGGGCTCGCCTCTTGCAGTCGCACTCCGGCGGGGCAGCTCCCCTTCATCACCGCCTCTCGTACGGGCCCCACCTCCGGGTCCTCCCCTTGGAGCCGCCGTAACTCGTCCCAACTATAGCCGCTGTCTCCCTTCTGAGCCGTTATCTGCCTGGCGCCGACCACTGGGACCTCCGACGGATTGGTCCGCTTCTCGGGGCTCCGGCGAGCACGGACGGGGCCCGGCCGACCCCGCGCAGCCCGGAGCAAGCAAGCCCCAACAAAACGGCACTGTCCCTTTAAGGGAGAACACAAATTACTGGAAAACAAGAAATGGGAAAAAGGCACAGTGCCTTTAGGAGGCGAGCTGGCTAAGGGGAAGGCTAAGGGAACAGGACCAGGGCAAGGGACAAGGGCAGGAACCGGGAGGACTAGGAGGACTGGACGGGATGACTAGGAGGACTAGGAGGACTGGACAGGGAGGGCTAGGAGGACTAGAGAGGGGAAGCAGGGACAAAGGCTCGCGGAGGCGGGCTGGGGAGAGGGAGGACTGGAAGGACTAGACAGGGAGGACTAGGATGACTAGGAGGACTGGAAGGACTGGACAGGGATGACTAGGAGGACTAGACGGACTGGACGGACTGGACAGGGAGGACTAGAGAGGGGAAAACAGGGACAGAGGCCCGCGGAGGCGGGCTGGGGACAGGGAGGACTAGGAGGGCTAGAAGGACTGGACAGGGAGGACTAGGAGGACTAGAGAACTGGACAAGAGAGTGGAAAACAGACAAAGACTGGGATACAAGCATTAGAAGAATGTTGCTGCTCTGCAGCTTCTCCCGGGAAGGTTCGTCTGAGGAATCTGACAGTAACGTCAGAGCCGCTCTGCAGAATCCTCTCGGCAGGTCTCCGAGGTGGTAACGGGACAGAGAGGGAGAGAGAGAGCGGGTTAGCTCAGAGTACAGTTGGGAACAGAGCAGGTGACAGGAGAAGTGACTTGTCCCAAAACAGAGTAATCCAAGTGACTGTATCTTCGGTGTAAATACACACTGTGAGTAATGTCCCAACAACAATCCAAGTGATAATATCTTCGGTGTGAATACACACAGTAAGCGATGTCCCAATAATAATCCAGGTGATAATATCTTCGGTGTGAATACACACAGTGAGCAAAGTTCAAGCAAATATTATCCCAAATGAACAATCCAAAAAGCAGGCACAGGGTGAGTGACAGTCTGAACAAAAAGCTGGATCTCTTCAGTGTTTAACACACACGAAAAATGATAGGGTCAAAAGACAGTCTTGCAAACTCACCCAGGCGCTGTGCGTAAAGAGAGCAGGATCAAACAGGGCCAGCGCGTCGCTACGGGGAACGGGTTGTCCAAGCGGAGGTCTGAGTGGTGCGCGGCTGTTTGGAGTACGCGCCGGTACGGAGAGCGCATCTGGCTCGGAGGTCTGGATGCGCGTCTGGATGCGCGTCAGGAGTGAAGAGCGCGTCTGGCTCGGGGGTCTGGATGCGCGTCTGGATGCGCGTCTGGAGTGAAGAGCGCGTCTGCTGCGCGGAGGTCTGGATGCGCGTCTGAATGCGCGTCTGGAGTGAAGAGCGCGTCTGCTGCGCGGAGGTCTGGATGCGTGTCTGGATGCGCGTCTGGAGTGAAGAGCGCGTCTGCTGCGCGGAGGACTGGATGCGCGTCTGGGCGTCTGCTGCGCGGAGGTCTGAATGCGCGTCTGGGCGTCTGCTGCGCGGAGGTCTGAAGTGGAACACTGGAATACCTCCCGTAGAGGTTTAGAGAGCGCAGTACGGTGTCTCCTTCCAGGCAAATGGCGACAGGTGGCGAAGGTTTGAGCGCATCTGGCGCGGAGGTCTGGGGTGGAACACTGGAATACCTCCCGTAGAGAATTAGGGAGCGCAGTACAATCTCTCCCTCCAGGCAACAGCGACAGGTGGCCAAAGCTTGCACCTCGTCTCACGCCGGAGATAAAACAGCATACAGACAGAAACAGAACTCCCGTAGGAGCCTATAGACAGAGAACCTCCCGAAGGAGTTAGGTGATAGAGATATGATACGGAACGACCCGACAAGGCCAGAGGGGAAGAGCGAGGTACTTAAAGCCCAAAGGGGTGCTAATTAGAATACACATCAGGTGCGTGAAGGTAATTGATACTTTAACTAGAAGTGTGTGTTCGGCACCAGACCAATCAAACACATCATGACAGGTAGTCCAAGGGTGTGGCTGCTGAAGAGCAAACGAGAGTAACGAACGCGAGGGTGGGGGCTAGTGAGGTGAGGAGACAGGGAATTAAAGGTCAAGGGAAAGGCGAACCTTACAGTACTCCCCCCTCCACGGGAGCCACCGGGCGACCCAAAAACACAGACAGAGGGGCAGGGGGAAAAAAAACAAGGCAACAAAACAAAAAGTACTGGGCCATGCTAGCAGGGGAAGCTACAACAAAAGTGGGGCAAGCAAAGGAACAGGGTAGCTGAGGGGTAACCAGGGTAGCAGAAGGGGTAACTAGAGGAGCTGAGGGGTAACTAGAGGAGCAGAGGGGTAACTAGAGGAGCTGAAGGGTAACTAGAGGAGCTGAGGGGTAACTATGAGGAGCACCGGGAAGGGGCTAGCAGAGGGAAGGGGTAGCTGCCAGGGCACAGATAGCTACAGGGCCTATGCTAGCTGTACTGCTACATTAACAAAGAGGCTGCGCTAGCTGCCGGAGCTAGGCTAGCAGACAGGGCTGGAACAGGGGCACTGGAGAGGGGAACAGGGAAGGGGCTAGCAGAGGGAAAGGGTAGCTGCCAGGGCACTGATAGCTACAGGGCCTATGCTAGCTGTACTGCTACATTAACACAGAGGCTGCGCTAGCTGCCAGAGCTAGGCTAGCAGACAGGGCTGGAACAGGGGCACTGGAGAGGGGAACAGGGAAGGGGCTAGCAGAGGGAAAGGGTAGCTGCCAGGGCACTGATAGCTACAGGGCCCATGCTAGCTGTACTGCTACATTAACATAGAGGCTGCGCTAGCTGCCGGAGCTAGGCTGGCAGACAGGGCTGGACCAGCATGAGAGAACAAGCTAGCTGGAAGGACAGTCCTAGCTGTGGGGAACTGACCTTGCTAGCTGAAGGGGCAGTCCTAGCAGTGAGAGAAAACTGACCTTGCTAGCTGAAGGGGCAGTCCTAGCAGTGGGAGCAAACTGACCTTGCTAGCTGAAGGGGCAGTCCTAGCAGTGGGAGAAAACTGACATTTGCTAGCTGAAGAGGCAGTCCTAGCAGTGGGAGAAAACTGACCTTGCTAGCTGAAGGGGCAGTCCTAGCAGTGGGGCAAACTGACCTTGCTAGCTGAAGCGGTAGTCCTAGCAGTGGGAGAAAACTGACCTTGCTAGCTGAAAGGGCAGTCCTAGCAGTGGGAAAACTGACCTTGCTAGCTGAAAGGGCAGTCCTAGCAGTGGGAAAAACTGACCTTGCTAGCTGAAAGGGCAGTCCTAGCAGTGGGAAAAACTGACCTTGCTAGCTGAAAGGGCAGTCCTAGCAGTGGGAGAAAACTGACCTTGCTAGCTGAAAGGGCAGTCCTAGCAGTGGGAAAAACTGACCTTGCTAGCTGAAAGGGCAGTCCTAGCAGTGGGAAAACTGACCTTGCTAGCTGAAAGGGCAGTCCTAGCAGTGGGAGAAAACTGACCTTGCTAGCTGAAAGGGCAGTCCTAGCAGTGGGAAAACTGACCTTGCTAGCTGAAAGGGCAGTCCTAGCAGTGGGAAAAAACTGACCTTGCTAGCTGAAAGGGCAGTCCTAGCAGTGGGAGAAAACTGACCTTGCTAGCTGAAGGATCAGTCCTAGCAGTGGGAAGGCTACACAAAAAGTGGAGGCCATGCAGAGGGACCGGGTTAGCTGCCTGGGCATGGCTAGCTATAGGGCCTATGCCAGCTGCAAGGGCTGCATTAACATAGAGGCTGTGCTAACAGCCGGGGCTAAGCTAGCAGACTGGGGCCATGCAGAGGGACTGGGTTAGCTGCCTGGGCATGGCTAGCTACAGGGCCTATGCCAGCAGCAAGGGCTGCATTAACATAGAGGCTGTGCTAGCAGCCGGGGCAAAGCTAGCAGACTGGGGCCATGAGGCCTAACAAGCTGCAGGGGAGCTAACGAGGCTAACAGGGAAGCAAACAGGGGAGTCAACAGGCTAACAGGGGAGCTAACAGGGGAGACCAACAAGCTAACAGGGGAGCTAACAGGGCTAACAGGGAAGCTAACAGGGCTAACAGGGGAGCTAACAGGGAAACTAACAAAAAAAAAAGGCAAACTCAACAAACACCGTCTGTGCTGGCTGGGGTCGTCGATTGGTCGGGTCGTACTGTTATGGTTTGTAACCGACCCCAATCGCACAACACAAGACAGGTATGAGAGTAAGCCAAGAACTGGGCATTTATTGAAACACACAGAAAACGGCACTGTCCCTTTAAGGGAGAACACAAATTACTGGAAAACAAGAAATGGGAAAAAGGCACAGTGCCTTTAGGAGGCGAGCTGGCTAAGGGGAAGGCTAAGGGAACAGGACCAGGGCAAGGGACAAGGGCAGGAACCGGGAGGACTAGGAGGACTGGACGGGATGACTAGGAGGACTAGGAGGACTGGACAGGGAGGGCTAGGAGGACTAGAGAGGGGAAGCAGGGACAAAGGCTCGCGGAGGCGGGCTGGGGAGAGGGAGGACTGGAAGGACTAGACAGGGAGGACTAGGATGACTAGGAGGACTGGAAGGACTGGACAGGGAGGACTAGGAGGACTAGACGGACTGGACGGACTGGACAGGGAGGACTAGAGAGGGGAAAACAGGGACAGAGGCCCGCGGAGGCGGGCTGGGGACAGGGAGGACTAGGAGGGCTAGAAGGACTGGACAGGGAGGACTAGGAGGACTAGAGAACTGGACAAGAGAGTGGAAAACAGACAAAGACTGGGATACAAGCATTAGAAGAATGTTGCTGCTCTGCAGCTTCTCCCGGGAAGGTTCGTCTGAGGAATCTGACAGTAACGTCAGAGCCGCTCTGCAGAATCCTCTCGGCAGGTCTCTGAGGTGGTAACGGGACAGAGAGGGAGAGAGAGAGCGGGTTAGCTCAGAGTACAGTTGGGAACAGAGCAGGTGACAGGAGAAGTGACTTGTCCCAAAACAGAGTAATCCAAGTGACTGTATCTTCGGTGTAAATACACACTGTGAGTAATGTCCCAACAACAATCCAAGTGATAATATCTTCGGTGTGAATACACACAGTAAGCGATGTCCCAATAATAATCCAGGTGATAATATCTTCGGTGTGAATACACACAGTGAGCAAAGTTCAAGCAAATATTATCCCAAATGAACAATCCAAAAAGCAGGCACAGGGTGAGTGACAGTCTGAACAAAAAGCTGGATCTCTTCAGTGTTTAACACACACGAAAAATGATAGGGTCAAAAGACAGTCTTGCAAACTCACCCAGGCGCTGTGCGTAAAGAGAGCAGGATCAAACAGGGCCAGCGCGTCGCTACGGGGAACGGGTTGTCCAAGCGGAGGTCTGAGTGGTGCGCGGCTGTTTGGAGTACGCGCCGGTACGGAGAGCGCATCTGGCTCGGAGGTCTGGATGCGCGTCTGGATGCGCGTCAGGAGTGAAGAGCACGTCTGGCTCGGGGGTCTGGATGCGCGTCTGGAGTGAAGAGCGCGTCTGCTGCGCGGAGGTCTGGATGCGCGTCTGGATGTGCGTCTGGAGTGAAGAGCGTGTCTGCTGCGCGGAGGTCTGGATGCGCGTCTGGATGCGCGTCTGGAGTGAAGAGCGCGTCTGCTGCGCGGAGGTCTGAATGCGCGTCTGGGCGTCTGCTGCGCGGAGGTCTGAAGTGGAACACTGGAATACCTCCCGTAGAGGTTTAGAGAGCGCAGTACGGTGTCTCCTTCCAGGCAAACGGCGACAGGTGGCGAAGGTTTGAGCGCATCTGGCGCGGAGGTCTGGGGTGGAACACTGGAATACCTCCCGTAGAGAATTAGGGAGCGCAGTACAATCTCTCCCTCCAGGCAACAGCGACAGGTGGCCAAAGCTTGCACCTCGTCTCACGCCGGAGATAAAACAGCATACAGACAGAAACAGAACTCCCGTAGGAGCCTATAGACAGAGAACCTCCCGAAGGAGTTAGGTGATAGAGATATGATACGGAACGACCCGACAAGGCCAGAGGGGAAGAGCGAGGTACTTAAAGCCCAAAGGGGTGCTAATTAGAATACACATCCGGTGCGTGAAGGTAATTGATACTTTAACTAGAAGTGTGTGTTCGGCACCAGACCAATCAAACACATCATGACAGGTAGTCCAAGGGTGTGGCTGCTGAAGAGCAAACGAGAGTAACGAACGCGAGGGTGGGGGCTAGTGAGGTGAGGAGACAGGGAATTAAAGGTCAAGGGAAAGGCGAACCTTACAAATATATAAGGCAATATAAGGCAATCTCGCATGCGGGATTGTTTGTCCTCTCTCCATGTACTGTAACTAAATTAATCCTGGCTGACTATTCTACCCCTGTCAGCAGTTGTTAACCTTGCTATCGATTCCTCTGCACTGTACATCTATTTTAATTAAAGACAACCACTAATCTGGCATCCATATACTGTAGTGTGTGTGTGTGTATGTGTGTGTGTCTGTGTGTGTGTGTGCATGAACATGTGTTTGTCTTCTAAGGATGACTGTAACTAAATATAGCGCCTGTTTTACCACATCATTTACATTTATTGACAATTAAGGTTGACCTTTAGTGAGCTTCGACTATAATAATAACTTTTATTTGTATAGCACTTTTCATACAGAGGTTGCAGAAGACTATGACTTCCTGTTCTTTAATTTTCAGAGAGGAAATACCATCATATAAGCTGACTCACAGCTGTTCTCTTAGAGGTACTGTACCTTGCAAGAAGGAGGGTGATCCGTGGTCACGGTAAATTGCACAAAAATATGTCCCTTTTAAGACTGAAACTTTCACAGTATTGTGGTACATGTCAGATTTGTTTATTTGTATCACAAAATAAGCCTGTTCTGTATTGTTTTCATCTGCCAAGTTTCTCTGTTCTAGCATCTAACATGAATGTGATTGACAACCATGGTCGAACAACAAGGTAAGGGCCTTTCCCTGACTACCTCCCTGATTGGCCGGAAGCTCAACTAGCCACACCTTCATAAGGAATTACTCTGTATTGGGGCTATGGTTGTTTCTGAATCTCTCTCACATTACCCTACTCAACGGTAGGTGTAGTGTCTCCTGTAACACATTACTGTTCCAATTTCCGTAATCAAATTACATGCATTACCATTACCCATTCTTCTGTTGTCGATTCTAATTGAAAAAGTTCCTTAACACATCCTGCGCCAAAAACGTCGTACAACGTGTTTCAAGTTCATGCTAATTCTGCCAATCCACGGCGTATGACGTTATTGAGATCATATTTAATTTTTTCGCCATGTTATTCATATTTCCCTCACGGAGCCTGGTCTGATGCAGTGTGAGCCAGCACAACTCTGCAACGCTTCAATACTGCCCCCTGGTGGATGATCGGCGAGTTGCCAAACCGGAAATGGCAGAGTCGATCTCGGTGCGTCTCCGAAATGCGTCCGGCCACTTGCATATTGTTGCGGGACTGTAGACACACGTCCTGTGTAGCGATCGCTGCCATAACGCAATAATCGATATAGTATAGATAATATAGCGTGGATCGGCAACAAACGGCATTTGATAATCTATATATGTGTTTATGCCTATATCTCACATTCTAGGAATTACTGCAGAAAACGATAAAAACATTTATATTCTAGATGGTATTTTCGTATGAATGTATGCATGAAAAAGTAAAACGTTCCTACATCCTGAACGATAGATAATCGATGTTGAATGGGCCATAGTAATGTCAATTTAGCAATACAATTAAAAAAGTTATAGCCCTGCAAAGAAGGTGAACATCTCCATAGACTTACAGTGCTGGCAGAGAATGGTATAAGATGCTCAAATTGCGTGGCAGGGAATGTGTTAAGAGCATTTCAGGGAAAGAAAAAACGTACAGCTTGTTCAATTGCGCATCTGCATGAGGTCAGTTAGAAGGACAAAGGGAGAGAAAGAGAGCTACACATTATGCCTACTGTTGTGACGGAGTCAAATAGATTATTCACTTGTCCCCTCTCTTCCCCAAGGCACATGCAAAGCCTGGCCTCCTCGCCCAATGAGTGAGATATTAGAACTCTTTGGTGAGAACGCATTACAGGCAGTTTTAAGTGTAACACAAAAGTAACATAATGAGAAGTGTAACTGTAACCCAGGTTTCAGATTCATAACTATTTAGTTATAGGAACATAAATAGTTAATGCCATTGAATAAGAACATAAATAGTTAATGCTATTGTGTAAGAACATAAATAGTTAATGTTATTGGGTCATATGTATATTCATATGAGATTAGCAATGTTTTGACCAAATCCTTTGAATTGCCTCACTGCCCCTTTAAATTACCTCATGACGCGAGATAGGTATCACGACAGCCACGCCTTGCCTTACGGCAGGTGAGCCTTGCCATACGGCAGATGAGATTACAGATTGGCGGAGACTGATGCAGCTGAATGCTGCTGGATACTGAAATGAACTAGCACCACGAAATAGTTATCAAACAGTCATAAAAGATTCCCCCAGTTACAAAACCAAAGAAGTTGTTGCAGTTAAAGAGCATACCATTTCCGGAAGCGGTTTTGGTGAGTTTCATCAATATTGTGCTCAATGTTCCCCCTAAAGTGCGCGTGTGCGCGCGCGCACATGGCGAAACGCTCCCGCGCACATCTGAAATCTGTTGCGCACAGAAACATTTGTGTAAAATATGCATGTAGTTAAATTGACTGGCGCGTTGCACCGAATACTACGGTAACCTGTTGCGTGTGACGTTACCAAGAGAAGCCTCGCTTTCAGTGCTTTGTGGGCGGCGCTACTGCACACTCACACAGACACACACAACAGAGCAGAAAGCGGACACATTACAGATTAACTGCAGAGAAAATTCCCAATTTATCGTCCCGGTCGAGACTAATTGGAAGCGGAGTGCAACGCATGCAAAGCTTAACCATATGTTTCTGTGTCTAATAAAAGTGGTGGCGATCTCAAAGCTCACATGGACACAGAAAAACATTACAAACAAAGCAGTGCGAGGCGAGAGTTTGATGGCAAAGTTGACCGAATTGATTGAAGCATGCAGCTATACAGAGAGAAAGAAAATAATTGAAAACTATTTTGATGCCTCAAAATGATGTTTTGGTTATGATACAATCATTCTAAGGATTATGTGTGTAATAAATTTGTTTAGTACACTAATTGCAACAAATCTGAAACTGCATAGTGCACTTTTAAATTAGTATCTTTGTGAGGTTACTGTTTTATAATTTACATTACATTGAAAATATACAAAGATATATTTTTTAAGCTGGATTTTCTAATACAGAAGAGGTATTATTTAGAACATTACTTCATATTTTTCTTGTTATTTATTTTGTCCAGTAAGACTTGAAAATATATATTATTTTGTCATAGGTTGATTGTTATTTTCTTGAGATTTGTCAGATTACTTTAGGCATAATACAGCATGTTGAGTAACTTTGGTTATAGAGAGATATTATTTTGTTATATAAAATAATATAAACAATAATTTTATATCCATACAGAGCAGGCATACTTTAAATATATTATAATGATAAGGCATCTTTGAGTAAACTTTGAGTATCATTAAGTATCTTGAGGCTGAAGGCAGTGTCCTCTTTAAAAAAAAATCACAATATGGTCACCCTTGAAGTCGCATGATAATTCACTTAACACTTTGATTGCCTAAGGCTAAATTCATGATATACCATCCCTTGCCAGCTCTATTTGTCTATGGAGAAGTTCCCCTTCTTTGCAGGGCTATAACTTTTTAAATTCTATTGCTAAATTGCCATTATTAGGGCCCATTCAATGTTCTATATGTATTGTTCAGGGTGTATGAACATTAAACTTTTTCATTCACATATTCATACTAAAATATGATCTAAAGTATAAGTATGTTTTCATCTCTTTCTGCAGCTTTCTCCAGAACGTGATTTATAGCCCCAAATGCATTATATTGATGATCAAATACAGTTTGATAACAATCGGCAAGATATAAAAAATTCCAACTGGACGGACTTCTGGAAGTTACTACACGTCATCTGATGTTGACCGGATGGGCCAGGGGGCGTTTATAATTCCGTGGGCAGCGTTATACCATTCATCTAATGTGGGTCAAATGTTCATCATAGCAGTTAGTGTCGAACACGGTAATATTACACGCTAAAACTCACCCCAGTCTCCGCGGGCCGTTGGGCGATCAGCGTGGGGTAGTCAGTTTTCCATTATGGGATGTCAAAATACCCGGTCCATTTGCAGGTTGTATAATAGTATATACGTCCAAATCATGTTGTTTATCGATTTATTTGCAACCGATCGATGTCCAGTGTATCAAGATGGCGTCCCGGGACCTATAGCGAGTGCCCGGAAGTAATATGGGTGATCAGCACGTCATCCACATAACTTCCTGTTTGGCGCTTCTGCCGATCGGCCACCAGATGGCGCTCTTGAACCGCTAGAGGATTGAGAGGAGCTCAGAACTGTGTGTGAAGGCTGCGGATGGAAAATATGATTCCGATCACAGATTTTTGAAATATTGATATTAAAGACGAGTTAGGGCGTCCTCTGCAACTTGAGCATGGCTAGGAAAGACGCCTAAACACGTTTTCGGCACTTAAAGTGTTAATAAAATAATGACGAGTCAGCCTCGTAAAAAGACAAAAGTTAGTTACACGACTCACACCGCCGCCACCAAAGTAAGGACTTTGCTCTGTATCGTCAATCAATGGTCAAATAAATATTTGATTAAGGAATATAATATGCCTTTTTGTATTATTTCTCGGTGTATCAGCAACATTTTTATATTTTTATGTTAGACATTGAGGGAAATTAAGATTCTCAGATTTTTTACAAACCGCCGCTTATCAACTAACCGGTTAATCGGCAGGTGATGTATGTTGCTCAGTAGTTGCTGATGTCTGCTCAGGAGCAGTGGTGCAGTGGCAAATTGACAGTAGGTCAAACGCTCCACGCGCATGCGCGTGCGCGCGTGCGCGCGCATGCACAGTTTTTTTTGGCTGCTCTCGTCCTGCAGATCAGGGTTTCCGTTAGAAAAAATTGTTGTCGGTCTCCGTGACCTGCAAGATTTCAATCTACCGGACAAATGAGATTAATTCCGGTCATAGTTTAGAATAAAGAATGTCATCCTCAAGGCATGTAGATTTATAATATTATTACTTAAAACTAGGCTACTTTTGCGTATACAGTCATTAATTAATATATTCCAAATAAAATAAGTCCCTCGATACTCCGTGCTGCTGCTGACTTGAACTAAAATAGACTGCGTATGTGGGCAGTCGGTCCGACACTAAACAGCAGTCTGTTATAATCACATTTTTATGAGCTAACGAATTCCGTTATATTGGACATTTGTATTAATTATATCAAGCGAAGAACTGAGAAAGCAGAGAGACGGCAACATTATCGTGGTTTGCGTGACGACTCTCTCCACCTCGCAACGACTTATTTGCAAAGAGTATGGCGCTGCAGAGAAGCTGATTTAGCTGTTATTGGCTCTTTTCTGGGAACCGCACAACAGCGCCCCCCACCCAACATTGGCTGAAAATGGCCGAATTGGAGTACTGATGGAATACTGCATTGTGCCGTTGCCTCTCTGGCTCTGCAGCTTCACATGCACTCGCACACCCAGCACTAAGCTCTCGCCGACAACGTCGTTGTCATTATTAGAAGCAACGAGGAAACAAATGTAATGTTCGTTTCGTTCATCGCATAGGCTATTTAATTTTAGCCTATTTTAATACAATTCAAATAATCAAATTGTGCTTAGACTCAGGGAATTATTTTCACCGGACATTAAGACCGGAGATATTAAATAAGTCGGACTTCAACAGATTTTGCCGGTCAAAAACCGGTAATTACCGGCTAACGGAAACGCTGCTGCAGATACTATTGCCTCACAGCGCGGCCGTCAGCGCGCGGCCCAGAGAGCGCCCCTGGCTCTGCGGCTCTGCAGCTGCATGCTTCTCCGGGAGTCCGGTTGGATAATGCCATGTAAAAAGCGATTGCGCGTACTTCAGCCTCAGTGAGCGAGGTATAACGCCGTTATACCGAGTTATACCAGCACTGCAACACTGCTCAGGAGGTTTGAGTGTTTGCTCAGACCGAAAAAAAATTAGAGGGAACATTGATTGTGCTGTTCATTGTCGAATGTACAAAATCGCTAGCTCAATGCTAATCAGCTAATAATGTAGCTTCATCCTGAGTCATGCTAGCGAAGCTCCAAGCTCAATTTGGTTAAATGAAAACTTAGAAAGAAACCATTTCAGAAGTACTTATAATTGTATTGATATGCTGTACGATAAGAACATGGTCTATATACATTTTGACTGCTTTTGAGAGTTTAATATGGAACGTGAGGAATGTTCCCATATGCTAGCGCACTTTAGCCTAACTTAGCATACGACAGATGGATATTCCCACGTGCTGTGATAAGGTAGCCTACTTTAGCTTAGCATAGCTAAAAGTAGCCTGATTGATTATTCATTCTAAAAGCAATGAAAAGATGATGAAGCGATAAAAGATGGTAAATAGCTTTTATTTTCTGAATGCCTGTATAACGCAGGCCAGGTTTTTCTAGCACCCCATTCCACCCCCGGGAAGAGTTCCCAGGAGCAGTGATGCCACTAACGCGTTACTAAGTAACGCGTTATTGTAATCTGATTACTTTTCCCCGAAAATAGTAATCTAACGCGTTAATCTTTACAAGCCAGTAATCTGATTGCAGTTACTTGTACAAGTGGCTGTGCGTTACTATTTCGTTACTATCTCATCATAATGCAGGCGGAATGCAGTATTTTCTTTCGTTTTCGACAGTCAAATATATGTTTGGAAAGCTTTTCCTTGTATTGGGGAGTGACGTCACAGCACGCAACCTGGCGTGTTGAGCCATGCTGGTGGGCGCGGCTGTTATTGTTATTTTCAGGCTGACCTAAACTGCGCGCTAGCAGGGAGAAGCTCGCGCTCGTATTCGTAACGCTTTCTTGCACTGGAAGTTCACTAGTCTACTTAACGTTTGTTAAGCCGGGTGAAAAAAACATTCACTTTGCGGAGGAAACAAAATACTGTCTACCGCATATGGAATATACAGCACAGCACGACCGTCGACTTCTACAGGACTCGGAGCTGCACCACCAGCCAAACAGTATGTTCCACCTTTGAGTTAAACATCTTTTGCATTGCACTATAATTCATGAACATGGAACACCATACTGCAGTATGTAGGTAGTAGGTTGTCAGTAGCACACTGACAACACTGCAGTATATATATTCCCTCCCCGCCGTATATATTTCCCACCCACCCACCCCCTCCTAATGTACAGTGCCCTCCCCATCATATGTATATACTCTGTCATGATCTAGGGGTAACAGTACTGTATATTTGAATACCGCTTATGTCACAAATGTATCAGTACTAAATACCTATATGTCCCTATGTCATGTATGTTGTGTATGTCATAAATGTCTATATGAATTGAAAATGGGGGACCCTGATGGAAACAAGACAAACGTCTTTCTCTGGTCTGCATCCCCTTAACAATTGTGTGTATTGAGCCGTACTGTACCCATTCTGCAATCTGTTAAATAAAGTTTTCATTCATTCATTCATTCACACAATAATAAATAATAATAACGTAGAACCATATCTGAATGGGGCAGGCCTCAAAGGTAGGCTACATATCAGCCTACATGTGGTGTTATTGACCATTTATCTTTTGTGAAATCTATAGATCTATAGATAGCAAGATAGGCCTACCTGCCCTATTAGTACATTTTACTCAAACTGAGTACATTTTACTAATTTTTTTTTGTCATTCTTATGTTGTGGCAGCAGCAGGGACGACGACTTCGTAACCTAGTTACTTTCAAAGTAACTAAGTTACTCTGATAATCAAGTAATCAGTAAAGTAACTAAGATTACTTTTTAAAGGAGTAATCAGTAATCAGTAATCGGATTACTTTTACAAGTAATCTGTGGCATCACTGGTGAGTAGCGGTGCTATGGGTTAAACTCACTCTCACATCCTTAAAAAAAGACGCATAGACCCAGCACTTAGAAGTGAATTAATCTCTTGGTATAGCGGTCTGTGTTGTTGCCTGCGACGTGGGAGACCGGGGTTCGACTCCCACTCGGGGCATTGAAGTTTAAGGTGACGTTGTCACAACCGTTACAATGGTGCCGATTGACCCGGATGCCTTGGGTGGAGTGGAGTGAGTTTGAGTGTAACGGATGGTATCGTGAAGCGTAGTCAAGAAGGGCTGGGGTGAGTAGCGGTGCTATCGGTTAAAACTCACTCTCACATCCTTAAAAAAAGACGCATAGACCCAGCACTTAGAAGTGGATTCACCTCTTGGTATAGCGGTCTGTGTTGCTGCCTGTGGTGTGGGAGACCGGGGTTCTACTCCCACTCGGGGCATCGAAGTTTGAGGTGACGTTGTCACAACCGTTACATATATATATTTAGGTTATTGTATTATATAATTGTCATAATAGAACATTCTAGAACATTTGTGATGTCACAGTATGATGTCATGGTCGAACATTCTAGAACATTTGTGATGATGTCATAGCCGAACATTCTAGAACATCGAACATTCTAGAACATTTGTGGTGATGTCATAGCCGAACATTCTAGAACATCGAACATTCTAGAACATTTGTGGTGATGTCATGACCGAACCTTCTAGAACATTTGTGTATCTATATATTCAGCAATTCTCTCAGCCAGGTCAGTGTGCATCTTGAAACCGTGCTGAGCGCTACTGAACAGATAGACTAAACAACATAGATTTTTGGCTTTCCAGTGTGGAGGAATTTTCATGTGGCGAGTCGGCGGTGATTTTGGAGACTGGGAAAATACAGTTTTCTTACCTTGTAGTAGTGACGTGAATATTTAGGTAAATAGATTTAGGACCACTTCTGTAAAGAAAGACTTCGCTGTGGAAGAGAAATAAACCATTTGAATATCTTTGTTTTACACTGGAGCGGCTGTGGACATTATTTGTCTTTATCAACGAACGTACTACTCACAAGTAAGTAATTTTAACCAGTAGAGTACTGTATCTACAAAACCTTCTGTTTAATCATCTTCCATTGATTAATTTTCTTAGATTTTTCAGGTCTGGTCAATTTGAGCATGGTGTTATTCACAGTCAAAGATAAAAAAAAAATTATTGATATTCTCATTTGGTTCATTACAATTTACTCAAGCCTAGTAACAGACACAGTATTTCTGACACTGGGAATACATTCCCTGAGATCCATAGATGTCCCTAGAATCAGATACCAAGAACATGCAAATGGACCATATAAAAAAAAGTTTGTAAATGTGTATTCTACGTGCTTATGGAATGAATGAGATAAAAAAATTATTATTAATATTTTTTGTAATTGATTTTTAGTTAATTTTCATAACGCGATAATTTGCTGTGTAATTAATTAATCTAATTAACGCGATAAACTGACAGCCCTAGTATATTTCTCTCCCACCCACCCACCCCCTCCTAATGTACAGTCTCCTCCCCACCATATGTATACTCTCTGTCAGGATCTATGGGTAACAGTACTGTATATTTGCATATCATATATGTCACAAATGTAACAGTACTATATACCTGGATGTCATGTATGTCCCTATGCCATAAATGTCATGTATGTTGTGTATGTCATAAATGTCACTATGAATTGAAAATGGGGGACCCTGATGTAAACAACAAGACAAACGTCTTTCTCTGGTCTGCATCCCCTTAACAATTGTATGTATTGAGCCGTACTGTATTGTACCCATTCTGCAAGCTGTTAAATAAAGTTTTCATTCATTTCATTTACATTTAAAAACTTTATTATCCCTGAGGGGAAATAGCATTGAAAGTGCATGGGACATTTGAAAATATTGATGAGAACAACAAAGATAACTACCGGTACTAAAATTACAAGACAACGAGAGAAAAAGACAATAGAATAAAATGTAATCGACCTTACCCTATCAAGCATTCAACAATACAAACATAGACCTCAGCATTTATGTTATTAATCAGCATTAGAAAACCTAATATAAGCCATAGCCCTACCAGAATATAATAAAAGCCTGCATTATAATAGAGGATTTCATTTCTGATAACATAAAAAAAACTATTTGACTTTGGATTCGTTTAACATGTTTTTTCTTAAAAAATGTTAAGTGGCCTATATATGGGCCTTAGGGGTTAGGAGTGGATCACAACATGGCAATCGGTCGAAGATTTGGTGCCTCAGAGCTTTTCTTTCCCGTAGGGCTGGGCGATATGGCCTAAATATGATATCACGATATTTTCTGACCTTTCGGCGATACACGATACACATCACAATGTTTTTCCTTTTTCCCCCAAACAATTCATTATGAGGCTTACCAAGACGGCATTTGAATTTGCAAGCTAACATTAAAGACAAATGACTTCCGGTTTAGCGCAATATGTAGCGCACGCATTTGGCAACAGCTCCGCTCCCATCAACGTTAATTTCGTTTAAAAAAATTATTTGGACAATACCAAAAGAGATAAGACCACATCGTATGTATTTATAAGACCTTCTACTAACTATATCAAAAGACAACATGGGTAAGGATAAGGGAAAGACGGCAAAGAAACAAGAAACGGCAACTTCAGCTGCGCAGAGCGAAACACGATCAAGAAGACACGGTCTAGGCGACGCGGGTACAGAACCGTTGGCGACAAGCCCCGACGAGGAGAATAAAGAGGAAAATACACCGGGACCATCGACTATGGTCCCCGCGACAGTAGGGCGGGCCATACTTTTTTTTTTTTGGAAAATCAATCGAGTGGGGTGTCTAAAATATGTGTTTTTTGTGGGGAATTCAAATATGGGATTATTTTTCTAATCGGATAACTCCTACCTACATTGTTTTGGATTTCAAAATGGCCGATTTGACCATTTTTCACCCCTTGGCCATACATGGATGCCAACATGAATCTGAAGGAAATCCTAACATGCAAGGTGTCTAAATTATGTGTTTCTTAATGGGGAATTCAAATATGAGTTCATTTTTGGGATAGGATAACTCTAACCTACATCATTTTGGATTTCAAAATGGCCGATTTTACCATTTTTCACCCCTTGGCCATACATGGATGCCAACATGTATCTGAAGGAAATCCTAACATGCAAGGTGTCTAAATGATGTGTTTCTTAATGGGGAATTCAAATATGAGGTCATTTTTGGGATAGGATAAATATAACCTGCATAATTTTGGATTTCAAAATGGCTGATTTTACCATTTGAACCCATTGGTATTGTATTACAAAATTGCAAAGATAAAAAATATATGGGAAATCATTTATAATGACAAAGCCATCAAATTTATTAACAAGTGAACTGTATATAACTGGATACAACTCCAAAGATCAATAATAATAATACTAACAATAATAAATTGTATTTGTAATGCACACAAACACCTAAGTGCTAAATCTCGATCTCCTGACTTCTTGAACTTTGCCAGGTTCCAATATCTTGATTAGACTCATTCTTGGATGGCAAGATCTCCTACTGTACTGCTTTAGCCACCAACCTACAAACACACACTTAAAGTCAACGTCAGCCATAAATAGGTGAGCTCTTTCGAGAACTACTCAGCAGAAACCTCTGTAACCATTTTAACAAAAGTCTCAATGTATTGAGAAAATCCATGGGGCTCCATCAATCCTCTATCTTCTTAAAACATTGGAAAGGCAGGGGATGGAAAAGAAGGCAGAGAAAAGGAGAAGGGGCAAAGAAGAAAGCTTTGCAGCAGCAGACAAGGTTGCCAGGAAGGATGTTGACAGCTTCCTTACAGTCCCTGAAGTTGAGCTCATTCCTGAAACTGACCCTGCAGCTTCAGCAAAGCTACGGAAAAATTATGATGAGATTCCAAACATCGCCCTTGCTAGTGTAAGGTATGGCATAGGTCTAAGGCCAACTGCAGCTATAGCAACTGCAGCTCTGATTGATGCAGGACTCATCTTAGAAGATGACACAAGTAAAGTGATTGATAAGAACAAGGTTAAGAGAGCACAAGAAAAGTTGATGCAAGAGCTGGGGGAAGAGTTTGAGGAGAAGTGCAGGGAGGAGGGGGGGATCGCCTGTATCCTCTTTGATGGGCGGATTGACATGACCAATGTGATGATGGAACCTGAGGGCAGTGACTAATCTTTTCCTGCAAAGATCAAGGAAGAACACTATAGTGTTGCTAGTGAGCCTGGCAGCAACTATCTGTTCCACTTTACACCAGAGAAAGCAACTAAAGAGGAGTCCCATGCAGAGAAGATTGCTAAGGTCCTGTTTGCCTGGCTGAAAGAGAGAGGTTCTGATAAGACCTTGTGGGCCATTGGAGGAGACTCGACCAATGTCAACACTGGAGTGAAGGCAGGTGTAATGCGGAAGCTGGAGCTGCACCTGGGGAGAAAGCTGGTCTGGTTGGTGTGCAACCTGCACACTGGTGAACTTCCACTGCGCCGTCTCATTGTTGAAGTAGATGGGGCTACTCTGTCAGACAACAAATTGTCTGGGCCAATAGGACAGCTCCTTGATTCTGTTACAGACTTGGAGATCAATCCTAACTTCACCAGGATCTTTCTTGGCCCTCCGCTGATCAAGCTGCCTGAGAAGATCATTCAAGATCTCTCAACTGATCAACACTATGGCTATAAGCTGGTCTGTGCAATCAGGGATGGAGTGCTTTCTGCAAGGCTGGCTCTGCTGGAGATTGGACCGGTAAACCACAGCCGCTGGCTCACCACAGCAAACAGACTCCTCAGGCTCTGGGTGTCAAAGCATCAACTTAAAAGAAAGAACCTGAATAATCTACAATGCATTGTGGAATTTATCATTGGAGTGTATTATCCATGTTGGTTCAACATGAAGGTCAAGCACTCCTGGATCGAAGGGCCTAGGCACATCCTGTTTCAGCTGGACTGCCTCAAGTCTCAGAGGAAGGAGGTGCTGGATGTTGTGATGCCAACTGTGAGAAGATCTGCTTGGTATGCCCACAGTGAAGCCATCCTCCAAACACTGCTGTGCTCTGAGGATCAACAAGAGAGAATTGAGGGGGTGGAGAGAATCCTGGCCATCAGGGGAGAGGGGGATCCAGACACTCAGCTGGGAGACTCCTGTGTCAGGATCAGAAGAACACCTCACATCAATAGTGACGCTTCCAGCATTGGTGGCTTAATCAGCTGGTCAGAAGATTTGTCAGAGCCACCTCTCACCTGCTCCCTAAGCACCTCCGAGGTGAAGAACTTAATCAACACCCCCATGGAGGTTCTCGACTGGCCTTGCCACACACAAAGCATCGAGAGGGTTGTTAAAATGGTGACTGAGGCCTCTGCTAAGTACTTTTCACAAGAAAAAAGGGATGGGGGGATCAGGGCTCAGGAGACCAGCAGGAGGCTGATGTCCAAGAATGAATCCAAGCAGGACTTGTGCAACCTGATCAAATTTAAGAAGATAGAGGATTGATGGAGCCCCATGGATTTTCTCAATACATTGAGACGTTTGTTAAAATGGTTACAGAGGTTTCTGCTGAGTAGTTCTGGAAAGAGCTCACCTATTTATGGCTGACGTTGACTTTAAGTTTGTGTTTGTAGGTTGGTGGCTAAAGCAGTACAGTAGGAGATCTTGCCATCCAAGAATGAGTCTAATCAAGATATTGGAACCTGGCAAAGTTCAAGAAGTCAGGAGATCGAGATTCAGCACTTAGGTGTTTGTGTGCATTACAAATACAATTTATTATTGTTAGTATTATTATTATTGATCTTTGGAGTTGTATCCAGTTATATACAGTTCACTTGTTAATACATTTGATGGCTTTGTCATTATAAATGATTTCCCATATATTTTTTATCTTTGCAATTTTGTAATACAATACCAATGGGTTCAAATGGTAAAATCAGCCATTTTGAAATCCAAAATTATGCAGGTTATATTTATCCTATCCCAAAAATTACCTCATATTTGAATTCCCCATTAAGAAACACATAATTTAGACACCTTGCATGTTAGGATTTCCTTCAGATTCATGTTGGCATCCATGTATGGCCAAGGGGTGAAAAATGGTAAAATCGGCCATTTTGAAATCCAAAATGATGTAGGTTAGAGTTATCCTATCCCAAAAATGAACTCATATTTGAATTCCCCATTAAGAAACACATCATTTAGACACCTTGCATGTTAGGATTTCCTTCAGATTCATGTTGGCATCCATGTATGGCCAAGGGGTGAAAAATGGTCAAATCGGCCATTTTGAAATCCAAAACAATGTAGGTAGGAGTTATCCGATTAGAAAAATAATCCCATATTTGAATTCCCCACAAAAAAACACATATTTTAGACACCCCACTCGATTGATTTTCCAAAAAAAAAAAGTATGGCCCGCCCTACCGCGACAGGAACAAGCTCCGTGAGAGATAGAGCAGCTGATCTGGATAAGATAATAGCAGACAAATCCATCGCCATCGTCACTGCACCTATACCACCAGCTGGCACAAGCAGTACAACCATACCACCCGATTTCAACTCACTGACTAACCTGATGAAAGAACAGATTACACACATCGAGGAGCTCAAAGCACACGTCGATGAGCTCAAAGCACACGTCGAAGATAAATTCGATCGCATCGATGCTAAATTGGAAGAAGTCAAGAAAGCGGTCGCTGCACAGTCCGAGCGAATCACGACAGTGGAGAATTCGGTGACAGATATTACACTGGCAGTCAAAGTGAACGAAAACACCATCTGCAATGGCATGACAGAGATGGCAAATGAGATAGAAAGTGTGAAAGAAGCATGCCGGAGGGAAATACAAGAGGTTAAAGATGAAGCGATGGAGAAGCTACTCGAATCCCATCGCTACCACAGGCGAAATAACATCCGCATTGTAGGGCTTGATGAAGCAGTCAATTGCGAAGACGACAACTTTCCAACAGTGCTATCATTGATTTTGGGTAACAACTTTCCAAACAAAGTGCCGAAAGTGGACCAAGTTTACAGAATCGGTTCTCGGGAGCAAAGAAGCAAAGGGCCAAGAGTCATCATTGTTACTCTGCGGACGACATCAATAAGAGATGACATCATCAAAATTGCTCGCATCCAACGTGGGATGCTGAAACATGGTGATCATTCAATATTTATCTACGAAGATCTAAGCAAAGAAGCCATCGCTCGACGTCTACCATACAAGGAGGTGATGCAAAAATTGTTCAAGGCTGGCCACAAGCCACGGCTAACATACCCGGCGCTGTTAACGATCGTGAAAAGGGACGGCCGCAGGATTGGATTACGCACACCTAAAGAGGCTGAGGATTATTGGATTAAATATGGAGGAGATACCCCAAGTCAGATCGACATTGTCTGAAAACAGATAAGCCGATTCATCTCCCTCTTTCTCAGTGTATATCAGTATTAGAATGACTTTTATTGTGTTCATCAAAGTAGCAGATGATATGCAGGCCGTCTATACCAATGCGTACTGTGTATAATACGATCCGTAATACATTATAATTTCAGACTCTGGTCTCCGGGGAGACAAGTACATATCATTGGCAATAAGATCAATCGGGAATATTCTGGGTTTATCGCTCGACTGCCCTGAGTCTCTTAGATCATTCTGGAACATAACAACAGTCTATTGGTACTAGTATATTCTACAACCTTCTAGAATATAATGCACCATGACAACGAAGGCCTACAACTCTAACATTAAACATCCGGTGTGTATATACATAGCAGATAATCAATTGACTGAAGTTCAATCAGTCCTTAATAATACTTTAAAAATCAACCACACCTAAACGTATGAACACAACAAGGTTATTCTAACAATTTAAGTAATCACTCCACTGATGAAGTGACTGGCACATTGAAGCTCTAAAAGGCTCTGCTTTTCTAGTGTATCTAATCACTTAATTCGGTTCTAGTGGCTTCTCCACGTTGAATATTATTCTATCTCTCATTCCTTATCTATATATTTTTTTTTATTATTCTATTTTTTATCTCTATCTTTTAACTTACATTGTTCTTTTCCATTGTTCTTCACATTAAGGTGTCAATATTTCTCTACAATCTTTTCCTTTTTCCTGACTTTCCTACATGTTAGTAGAGGGTTCAAATGAATAGTCGATGAAAGTTTATTCTCTTTTTTTTTTTTTTTCATTTTACACAATATTTCATTACAGTAAGGGAAGGTGCAAGACCAAAAGCAACATTCTATTGCATTAGAATGAAAATGTTAGATCCTATGGCAATTAGCATAGGAAGATTAGGATTACAATGCTCAGTTTGGGCAATCCGGTGGACTAAGGGAGAGAGTCATTCGCGGAGGATGTGTTTTTGGAACACAGGCCTGTACGACTCTCTGGGCGAGGGGAAAATAGGGGATTTTTATTTGTATATATATATGTTTTTAAGCTCGGCTCTCAACGGGACCTCATTAATTGGATGTACATCTATTGTAGCTTCGCACTCCAGAAGCATTACCAAAAACTACACAAGAACATGCATAGATTATGGCTAGTTTGAATATAATGATATGGAACACTGGTGGGATAAACAAACAACACAAACGCAAAAGCGTGCTCACACTGATGAAAAAAGAACATGTGGACGTGGCTCTATTAAGCGAAACGCACATTTTAGAGGAAGACATAGATACGTTAGCGGATAACATATACCATAATATTAGTCACTCTTCTTTTGGTACGAGAACTCGAGGTGTAGCCATAGTCGTCAGACGTAAATTAAATATCGAATTAAAAGGGGTATGGTCGGATGCTGAGGGGCGTATAACTATAGCTAGGATTGTACATAATAACAGGAAAATAGCGTTGGCAGCGGTATATGCCCCAAATTTGTACGAAGTGGGTTTCTTCACTTCATTAACCGGGGAAATGTTAAACCATCCCGAGTACTCA
The DNA here is from genome assembly GCF_963971535.1 of Notolepis coatsorum. Classification (NCBI taxonomy): domain Eukaryota; kingdom Metazoa; phylum Chordata; class Actinopteri; order Aulopiformes; family Paralepididae; genus Notolepis; species Notolepis coatsorum. The sequence continues at coordinate 129,611,327 of NC_140165.1, read as the reverse complement.
TATATAATAGGTGCGGATTTTAATGCCATTTGGAATCCAAGGATGGACAAATCTTACCTTGCCTTTTCCAGCGAACAAAAAAATGCATCTAAAGCATTAAAAGATTGGTCAAAGACTACAGGGGTAATTGATTTATGGCGTTCACTTAATCCCATGACCCGAAAGTACTCCTGTCGTTCGGCGAGACACAACACATTATCCAGAATTGATTACGTCTTTGCATCCCTGAGAATATTTGATAAATATGAAGTGGAAATGATACCCAATGCGCTTTCAGATCACTGTTATTTAATCCTGAAAGCAACATTTGGTACACTATCTTCCCGGGCCCCAAGATGGCGTTTTAATACTATGCTGCTTAACAACAAGGAATTCATTACACAACTCAAAGAAGCTCTCACAGTATTCTTACGGGATAATGCAAACGCGGTGCAAGACCCCAGAATATTATGGATGTCGGTAAAGGGTATGATCAAGGATTTCACGGATAGATTTTCCTCCATATTGCGCAAAAATCAATGCACAAAACTGTCTGAAATGGAAACGCTGTACTCAACGTTATTTAATTCTTTAAAATACAACAACTCTACTGGACTAGAAAATCAAGTTAACATTCTAAAGACAGAGATCAATGCAATATACAGACAAAAATCGGAAATGCAAATACGCAGCACAAGACAACAGCAGTATTTCCAAGGTTCTAAACCTAGTCACCTATTAGCCATGCGATTAAGAATGAATGCAAAATTTGCAGATATAACTGCCATTAGAAAACAACAAGTACTTGTAACAGACCCCAAAATAATAAACGATACATTCAAAGAATTCTACTCCGACTTGTATAATTCAGAAACGACCTTTGATCAAAACAAATTAGACACATATCTTGATCAAATTATTCTCCCTAAACTTTCGGAGGACGACGCTAAACAGTTAGAAGCACCGATCACATTAGAAGAACTCAAGAAGGCCATATCCGGAATGAAAAACGGTAAAGCTCCGGGAAAAGACGGTATCCCATCAGAAATGTACCTTTCTTGTTGGGACATATTGGGACCCTTATTACTAAATATGATCTTATACTCAGTCAAGGAGGGGAGCTTCCATAAACACCACAATATCGCACTCATTTCAGTCCTTCTCAAAAAAGACAAGGACCCCACTGAGTGCGGTAGTTACAGACCTTTAAGCCTCCTCGGAACCGATGTCAAACTGTACTCTAAGATATTAGCCATCAGATTGCAAAAGCATATGACGTCTTTAGTTCATCCGGACCAAACTGGCTTCATAAGAGGTCGCCTGATCAATGATAACATAAGGCGAATACTGCACGTACTAGATGCAGACAAAGAGGACACCACACCTAAGGCGATGCTATCCCTGGATGCTATGAAAGCATTTGACAGGCTGGAATGGTCGTTTCTATGGGCAGTATTAGAAAGGATGGGGTTAGGAAAAGGATTCATTGATATGATTAAAGTACTATACAAGGACCCATCGGCCATGATTACAACAGGCACATTCATCTCCGAAATCTTTCCGGTATCACGCTCAGCCAGACAGGGTTGCCCTCTTAGTCCCGGACTATTCGATCTATCATTAGAGCCTTTAGCACAATATATAAGACAATCCCAATACATAGAACCAATCGTAATCAAGGGCACACAACATAAAATTAGTTTATATGCGGACGACGTAATATTGTTCATGCAAAACCCCAACACCACATTGCCGCATCTACTCAAGTTGATAGAGAACTTTGGTGATTTATCGGGATTTAAAATAAATTGGCCGAAGTCGGCTTTCTTTCCTCTTAACATCCGAGCAAAAAAAGACACAACCCTCCCAGGTGCGATACCCATGGTTAAACATTTTAGATGCTTGGGTGTGGAAATATTTCCCACCATAAGGCAAACGGTGAAGCACAATTACACAAAAATACAGAACAAAATCAAAGACGACCTGGACAGATGGGCAAAACTTAAAAACTCAGTACAGGCAAGGGTATCAATAGTTAAGATGGATGTATTACCAAGAATCAACTTCATCAGCTCAATGCTACCGTTACCTCCTCCAGAGGGCTACTGGAAAAGATTACAATCCTCCACATACAAATTTATTTGGAATAACAAACCACCTTGCATAAAAAGATCCACCGCACAGAGAAATAAAGCAGACGGTGGCATGGCAGTTCCAGATTTTTTACAATATTTTAAGGCTTTCACATTAAGACCATTGACAATATGGTTTGATCCCCAGGCTTTGGTATCTTGGAGAGAATTGGAAGAAAACATAGTAGCCCCACAGAGACTGAAGGACATAGCACACACTAAACTTTCAATCAAGCACTGTGAGCGGGAATTTGGCCCCATAATTACCCATGCAATCAGAACATGGCGAGAAACACAAAAAAAATATCCTAACCCTCAAAAATGGCATAATCACACTCCCATATTCAATAACAATGCACTCTTAATGGGAAAACGTCCTATAAGATTCCCTATATGGGAAAAGCAAGGCATACACTCATTAGGGGATATTTTTAATAACCAGGGCTTCTGTAGTTATGGAGAAATATGCACAAAGTTTAACCTCACCGAGTCCACATGGCTTTTTTACATACAGTTACGCCTATGTTTGAGGTCTCACGGTGTTCCATTACACATACCAGTTGAACACCACAGATACCACAAATTTTTCTATGAAAGAGAAACATTGGGAGGTTTTGTATCAGGTTTTTATTATCAATTACTAACGTCCTCGTATGAAACCCTTCAACTAGACACTGTCTGGAGGAGGGATATTCCAGACCTGGAAAGTGACTTTGATTGGCAAGAAGCATGGGCAAATGTCCGTCTTACATCAAGGAACCCAGACCATCAACAAATCAATCTTAACTATATTCACAGGACATACTTGACTCCTATAAGACTGAACAGAATGGGCCTGAAACAAGACTCAAAATGCACCCAATGTACAAATGGAGACGAAGGGACATTTATGCACATGTATTGGGACTGCCCACCAGTTAAGGCATTCTGGAAAGATGTGACCCATCAATTATCAAAACTCGTATCTTGGAATATACCAGTACACCCCTCTGTATTGCTTTTAAATGATGTTTTTGAGTTTGCAGTAAATCCACAGCTAAAGAGAGTGGTCTTATCGGGTATCACAGTAGCTAAAAAACTGATCGCATCACGCTGGTTTCAACCGGAAAAAATGTGCCGGAAAGTTTGGTCTCTTACATATCTCGATGTGATATATCAAGAAATATCTACAGCAAGAATTCTGGGTCTCAACGAATCCAAAATGTCAATGTGGGTAGAAGTGGTGGAGAGAATAAAAGCTAGCTTATAATGGTGGTGTCTGTTAGGAGTGAGGGATAATGGAGGTACTATCCAAGGAGGGGTCCGGGAGGGGGGGGTTCGAGCTGGAGCATATGTGTGTAGGGTTTTAGAAAATAGGTATTAGGGGTATGTTCTATATAAACATTTATATAATTGTAATTTCGCTGGATATACACTGTATACGGTTAAAATGTTATTATAGACTTTTTTTTTAATCTTGTTTCTGTACTTGCATGTAATTTTAACCACCTTGACTGTTAGTTTCATTATGCATTATGTGTTGAGTACTGACTTTTAATAATTTTTGTTTTGCAATAAAAAAATAAAAATAAAAAATAAAAAAGACAAAAGACAAAAGACCCATGCATTTAGCATTTTTATATTATATATTAGATTTAGATTATTGGATTATTAGATTATATATTGCATATATTTAGCATTTCTTTAAATTATATATTAGATTGTAAATCTACAAACTAGTAGCTTATAACTGGTAATCGGATGCTTTTGCATACATTTATATGAACTATTCCACTTACCAATGGCCAGGTGAAGCCTGTGCCCAAAACACGAGTCCACTTGTTCAAAGCCAAGGCTTTGACAACGTCGGCTCCGCTGTCTTTTCCACGGTTGTCAATGGAACCATGTCCTTTCCTATGTGGAACGTTACCGCATCTGTGATCTCCCTCCATCGCTTGCTCTTCTTGTCATAAGGGATGCTGCTGCTGGCAAATTATGTAGTTAGCGTCGTCTGTTTTGGCTGTGCTTTTAAAACACTCAAGGTAGTAGGGCTACCGCGCAACTTAATGCTTTCGGCATATTGGTAGTGTTTCCTCCCTTTGGCCCGACTTTAGCTTTACAAAGTTTGCACAGAATGGTGCTTTGACTCGTGTCTGTTCGCGTGTAGCCGAACCAGGTCCATATCACTGATGTAGAACACGATACGTTTAAAAAGTTGTTAATGAACTGTACCCGATATTTATATAATATCGTCATATCGCCCAGCCCTACTTTCCCGTATGGTATCCATGCCCAATATACACGAGTAATTGCGATCGCCATGGGATCGACTGGGATTTATTCATTTTGGAGTACTTTCTGACTGATAACCTGCTGTTATTTTCTTTGACGTAAAACATCCCTCTGTACTGATCAGTGTTTCTAGTTAAAACGACCCCCCCCCCCTTGATGATTTTGTGAAGACACATCTGTACATGGTATATACCTTTGATTTGGAAGTATTTGGGGTTTCAGGCGATCAACCAGAACGATTTGGGCATATTGCATAATAACGCGTCATATCTCGCTATCTATGAAAAAAGACTGGATTATTTTGGAAAGGGGCGATGTTTAGTGTGTAATGGCACACAAACTACAGTATGTAGAAATTAACTGATTAGTCAGTGATGGACTATGAACAATGCCTGTCAAATAAGCCATACTATTGTCTCCATCGCTATAATACAGAACACACAATGGGTCTGCTAAAATGGTCAATAACGCTGGCGCCATTGAGTACAGATGGGGAAAGGGCGTGGCGCCCAAGAGTTGATATAGCCTATATATTGGCGTTTTGGCAAATTCCGACATCCACACAAACACACCAGGCGGATGCACTGGTTATAACAGAGAGCATTGAATTGTTTTTTGCCAAGCAATGAGGATGGATGCAGCTAGTGTCTGGTGAAGGACCGCCAGCTGGCAGAGATTTGTGCTCTACTGAGCACATCTTTTTAGTTTCCTTTTGTTATGCCGCACAGGTTGTTTGAGTACTTGTACACGCACAACTCTTTTCCATTTAATTATTTTCCATTTTTTTTTTTACAATGTCTTATATCACTTTCAGTATGTACAGATTAGATTACCATAGGAACTGTTGTTCATACAGACCACATCATATCGATATAAGTAAACATTTGATTAATGGCCATAACAGGAAATGTATTATTCACATATATAAACATTGACGCTCCCATCCTGTCTTGAATGAAGAGTCTGAACTTCTGATGTTATTTCTCTGTCGACAGGACAACCAAGACTGAAACATGGATATCTATGACCCCCAGACCCTAGGGATTATGGTGTTTGGCGGATTCATGGTGATCTCCACCATCGGCATCGTTCTGGTCTCTAGCTTCACCATGAAGGAGACTTCCTACGAGGAGGCCCTGGCCAAGCAGCGTCGGGCGCAGGGCGCGCAGCCTCCTCGCCTGGAGAAGAAGAAGAAAGACAAGGCGTCCAAGAAGAAGAACCGTGGGAAGAAGAAGGAGGATAAGCCCAATGGGAAGATCCCAGAGGCAGAGGAGAGCGTCCTGGAGGTGCCTGTGGCTGAACCGGTCCCCGAGCCTGCTGCTGCCGCGCCCGTGGTAGCTGCTGCCGCGCCCGAACCCCCCGCTGTCCCCGAGCCGGCCCCGGCACCCGAGCCCATGGTCGCTGCTGCCCCGAACCCGAGTGTCATTGATGCTCCGCCCGCCCCCTCGCCCAAAGAGAAGAGGAAGAAGAAGGCGGCTAAGGTGGAGCCGCCCGCCCCCCAAGCCGCAGTGATGAAGCTAAGCTACGCTAACGGAGCGACTGTTCCCAAAGCTAAATGCACGCACAGAGACAAAAAAGGTATCTTCTTCCCGGAGGTGCCTGTGGCTGAACCGGTCCCCGAGCCTGCTGCTGCCGCGCCCGTGGTAGCTGCTGCCGCGCCCGAACCCCCCGCTGTCCCCGAGCCGGCCCCGGCACCCGAGCCCATGGTCGCTGCTGCCCCGAACCCGAGTGTCATTGATGCTCCGCCCGCCCCCTCGCCCAAAGAGAAGAGGAAGAAGAAGGCGGCTAAGGTGGAGCCGCCCGCCCCCCAAGCCGCAGTGATGAAGCTAAGCTACGCTAACGGAGCGACTGTTCCCAAAGCTAAATGCACGCACAGAGACAAAAAAGGTATCTTCTTCCCGGAGGTGCCTGTGGCTGAACCGGTCCCCGAGCCTGCTGCTGCCGCGCCCGTGGTAGCTGCTGCCGCGCCCGAACCCCCCGCTGTCCCCGAGCCGGCCCCGGCACCCGAGCCCATGGTCGCTGCTGCCCCGGAGGTGCCTGTGGCTGAACCGGTCCCCGAGCCTGCTGCTGCCGCGCCCGTGGTAGCTGCTGCCGCGCCCGAACCCCCCGCTGTCCCCGAGCCGGCCCCGGCACCCGAGCCCATGGTCGCTGCTGTCCCGGAGGTGCCTGTGGCTGAACCGGTCCCCGAGCCTGCTGCTGCCGCGCCCGTGGTAGCTGCTGCCGCGCCCGAACCCCCCGCTGTCCCCGAGCCGGCCCCGGCACCCGAGCCCATGGTCGCTGCTGTCCCGGAGGTGCCTGTGGCTGAACCGGTCCCCGAGCCTGCTGCTGCCGCGCCCGTGGTAGCTGCTGCCGCGCCCGAACCCCCCGCTGTCCCCGAGCCGGCCCCGGCACCCGAGCCCATGGTCGCTGCTGCCCCGAACCCGAGTGTCATTGATGCTCCGCCCGCCCCCTCGCCCAAAGAGAAGAGGAAGAAGAAGGCGGCTAAGGTGGAGCCGCCCGCCCCCCAAGCCGCAGTGATGAAGCTAAGCTACGCTAACGGAGCGACTGTTCCCAAAGCTAAATGCACGCACAGAGACAAAAAAGGTATCTTCTTCCCGGAGGTGCCTGTGGCTGAACCGGTCCCCGAGCCTGCTGCTGCCGCGCCCGTGGTAGCTGCTGCCGCGCCCGAACCCCCCGCTGTCCCCGAGCCGGCCCCGGCACCCGAGCCCATGGTCGCTGCTGCCCCGAACCCGAGTGTCATTGATGCTCCGCCCGCCCCCTCGCCCAAAGAGAAGAGGAAGAAGAAGGCGGCTAAGGTGGAGCCGCCCGCCCCCCAAGCCGCAGTGATGAAGCTAAGCTACGCTAACGGAGCGACTGTTCCCAAAGCTAAATGCACGCACAGAGACAAAAAAGGTATCTTCTTCCCGGAGGTGCCTGTGGCTGAACCGGTCCCCGAGCCTGCTGCTGCCGCGCCCGTGGTAGCTGCTGCCGCGCCCGAACCCCCCGCTGTCCCCGAGCCGGCCCCGGCACCCGAGCCCATGGTCGCTGCTGCCCCGGAGGTGCCTGTGGCTGAACCGGTCCCCGAGCCTGCTGCTGCCGCGCCCGTGGTAGCTGCTGCCGCGCCCGAACCCCCCGCTGTCCCCGAGCCGGCCCCGGCACCCGAGCCCATGGTCGCTGCTGTCCCGGAGGTGCCTGTGGCTGAACCGGTCCCCGAGCCTGCTGCTGCCGCGCCCGTGGTAGCTGCTGCCGCGCCCGAACCCCCCGCTGTCCCCGAGCCGGCCCCGGCACCCGAGCCCATGGTCGCTGCTGTCCCGGAGGTGCCTGTGGCTGAACCGGTCCCCGAGCCTGCTGCTGCCGCGCCCGTGGTAGCTGCTGCCGCGCCCGAACCCCCCGCTGTCCCCGAGCCGGCCCCGGCACCCGAGCCCATGGTCGCTGCTGCCCCGAACCCGAGTGTCATTGATGCTCCGCCCGCCCCCTCGCCCAAAGAGAAGAGGAAGAAGAAGGCGGCTAAGGTGGAGCCGCCCGCCCCCCAAGCCGCAGTGATGAAGCTAAGCTACGCTAACGGAGCGACTGTTCCCAAAGCTAAATGCACGCACAGAGACAAAAAAGGTATCTTCTTCCCGGAGGTGCCTGTGGCTGAACCGGTCCCCGAGCCTGCTGCTGCCGCGCCCGTGGTAGCTGCTGCCGCGCCCGAACCCCCCGCTGTCCCCGAGCCGGCCCCGGCACCCGAGCCCATGGTCGCTGCTGCCCCGAACCCGAGTGTCATTGATGCTCCGCCCGCCCCCTCGCCCAAAGAGAAGAGGAAGAAGAAGGCGGCTAAGGTGGAGCCGCCCGCCCCCCAAGCCGCAGTGATGAAGCTAAGCTACGCTAACGGAGCGACTGTTCCCAAAGCTAAATGCACGCACAGAGACAAAAAAGGTATCTTCTTCCCGGAGGTGCCTGTGGCTGAACCGGTCCCCGAGCCTGCTGCTGCCGCGCCCGTGGTAGCTGCTGCCGCGCCCGAACCCCCCGCTGTCCCCGAGCCGGCCCCGGCACCCGAGCCCATGGTCGCTGCTGCCCCGGAGGTGCCTGTGGCTGAACCGGTCCCCGAGCCTGCTGCTGCCGCGCCCGTGGTAGCTGCTGCCGCGCCCGAACCCCCCGCTGTCCCCGAGCCGGCCCCGGCACCCGAGCCCATGGTCGCTGCTGTCCCGGAGGTGCCTGTGGCTGAACCGGTCCCCGAGCCTGCTGCTGCCGCGCCCGTGGTAGCTGCTGCCGCGCCCGAACCCCCCGCTGTCCCCGAGCCGGCCCCGGCACCCGAGCCCATGGTCGCTGCTGTCCCGGAGGTGCCTGTGGCTGAACCGGTCCCCGAGCCTGCTGCTGCCGCGCCCGTGGTAGCTGCTGCCGCGCCCGAACCCCCCGCTGTCCCCGAGCCGGCCCCGGCACCCGAGCCCATGGTCGCTGCTGCCCCGAACCCGAGTGTCATTGATGCTCCGCCCGCCCCCTCGCCCAAAGAGAAGAGGAAGAAGAAGGCGGCTAAGGTGGAGCCGCCCGCCCCCCAAGCCGCAGTGATGAAGCTAAGCTACGCTAACGGAGCGACTGTTCCCAAAGCTAAATGCACGCACAGAGACAAAAAAGGTATCTTCTTCCCGGAGGTGCCTGTGGCTGAACCGGTCCCCGAGCCTGCTGCTGCCGCGCCCGTGGTAGCTGCTGCCGCGCCCGAACCCCCCGCTGTCCCCGAGCCGGCCCCGGCACCCGAGCCCATGGTCGCTGCTGCCCCGAACCCGAGTGTCATTGATGCTCCGCCCGCCCCCTCGCCCAAAGAGAAGAGGAAGAAGAAGGCGGCTAAGGTGGAGCCGCCCGCCCCCCAAGCCGCAGTGATGAAGCTAAGCTACGCTAACGGAGCGACTGTTCCCAAAGCTAAATGCACGCACAGAGACAAAAAAGGTATCTTCTTCCCGGAGGTGCCTGTGGCTGAACCGGTCCCCGAGCCTGCTGCTGCCGCGCCCGTGGTAGCTGCTGCCGCGCCCGAACCCCCCGCTGTCCCCGAGCCGGCCCCGGCACCCGAGCCCATGGTCGCTGCTGCCCCGGAGGTGCCTGTGGCTGAACCGGTCCCCGAGCCTGCTGCTGCCGCGCCCGTGGTAGCTGCTGCCGCGCCCGAACCCCCCGCTGTCCCCGAGCCGGCCCCGGCACCCGAGCCCATGGTCGCTGCTGTCCCGGAGGTGCCTGTGGCTGAACCGGTCCCCGAGCCTGCTGCTGCCGCGCCCGTGGTAGCTGCTGCCGCGCCCGAACCCCCCGCTGTCCCCGAGCCGGCCCCGGCACCCGAGCCCATGGTCGCTGCTGTCCCGGAGGTGCCTGTGGCTGAACCGGTCCCCGAGCCTGCTGCTGCCGCGCCCGTGGTAGCTGCTGCCGCGCCCGAACCCCCCGCTGTCCCCGAGCCGGCCCCGGCACCCGAGCCCATGGTCGGTGCTGCCCCGAACCCGAGTGTCATTGATGCTCCGCCCGAAGTCAAGAAAGCGGTCGCTGCACAGTCCGAGCGAATCACGACAGTGGAGAATTCGGTGACAGATATTACACTGGCAGTCAAAGTGAACGAAAACACCATCTGCAATGGCATGACAGAGATGGCAAATGAGATAGAAAGTGTGAAAGAAGCATGCCGGAGGGAAATACAAGAGGTTAAAGATGAAGCGATGGAGAAGCTACTCGAATCCCATCGCTACCACAGGCGAAATAACATCCGCATTGTAGGGCTTGATGAAGCAGTCAATTGCGAAGACGACAACTTTCCAACAGTGCTATCATTGATTTTGGGTAACAACTTTCCAAACAAAGTGCCGAAAGTGGACCAAGTTTACAGAATCGGTTCTCGGGAGCAAAGAAGCAAAGGGCCAAGAGTCATCATTGTTACTCTGCGGACGACATCAATAAGAGATGACATCATCAAAATTGCTCGCATCCAACGTGGGATGCTGAAACATGGTGATCATTCAATATTTATCTACGAAGATCTAAGCAAAGAAGCCATCGCTCGACGTCTACCATACAAGGAGGTGATGCAAAAATTGTTCAAGGCTGGCCACAAGCCACGGCTAACATACCCGGCGCTGTTAACGATCGTGAAAAGGGACGGCCGCAGGATTGGATTACGCACACCTAAAGAGGCTGAGGATTATTGGATTAAATATGGAGGAGATACCCCAAGTCAGATCGACATTGTCTGAAAACAGATAAGCCGATTCATCTCCCTCTTTCTCAGTGTATATCAGTATTAGAATGACTTTTATTGTGTTCATCAAAGTAGCAGATGATATGCAGGCCGTCTATACCAATGCGTACTGTGTATAATACGATCCGTAATACATTATAATTTCAGACTCTGGTCTCCGGGGAGACAAGTACATATCATTGGCAATAAGATCAATCGGGAATATTCTGGGTTTATCGCTCGACTGCCCTGAGTCTCTTAGATCATTCTGGAACATAACAACAGTCTATTGGTACTAGTATATTCTACAACCTTCTAGAATATAATGCACCATGACAACGAAGGCCTACAACTCTAACATTAAACATCCGGTGTGTATATACATAGCAGATAATCAATTGACTGAAGTTCAATCAGTCCTTAATAATACTTTAAAAATCAACCACACCTAAACGTATGAACACAACAAGGTTATTCTAACAATTTAAGTAATCACTCCACTGATGAAGTGACTGGCACATTGAAGCTCTAAAAGGCTCTGCTTTTCTAGTGTATCTAATCACTTAATTCGGTTCTAGTGGCTTCTCCACGTTGAATATTATTCTATCTCTCATTCCTTATCTATATATTTTTTTTTATTATTCTATTTTTTATCTCTATCTTTTAACTTACATTGTTCTTTTCCATTGTTCTTCACATTAAGGTGTCAATATTTCTCTACAATCTTTTCCTTTTTCCTGACTTTCCTACATGTTAGTAGAGGGTTCAAATGAATAGTCGATGAAAGTTTATTCTCTTTTTTTTTTTTTTTCATTTTACACAATATTTCATTACAGTAAGGGAAGGTGCAAGACCAAAAGCAACATTCTATTGCATTAGAATGAAAATGTTAGATCCTATGGCAATTAGCATAGGAAGATTAGGATTACAATGCTCAGTTTGGGCAATCCGGTGGACTAAGGGAGAGAGTCATTCGCGGAGGATGTGTTTTTGGAACACAGGCCTGTACGACTCTCTGGGCGAGGGGAAAATAGGGGATTTTTATTTGTATATATATATGTTTTTAAGCTCGGCTCTCAACGGGACCTCATTAATTGGATGTACATCTATTGTAGCTTCGCACTCCAGAAGCATTACCAAAAACTACACAAGAACATGCATAGATTATGGCTAGTTTGAATATAATGATATGGAACACTGGTGGGATAAACAAACAACACAAACGCAAAAGCGTGCTCACACTGATGAAAAAAGAACATGTGGACGTGGCTCTATTAAGCGAAACGCACATTTTAGAGGAAGACATAGATACGTTAGCGGATAACATATACCATAATATTAGTCACTCTTCTTTTGGTACGAGAACTCGAGGTGTAGCCATAGTCGTCAGACGTAAATTAAATATCGAATTAAAAGGGGTATGGTCGGATGCTGAGGGGCGTATAACTATAGCTAGGATTGTACATAATAACAGGAAAATAGCGTTGGCAGCGGTATATGCCCCAAATTTGTACGAAGTGGGTTTCTTCACTTCATTAACCGGGGAAATGTTAAACCATCCCGAGTACTCATATATAATAGGTGCGGATTTTAATGCCATTTGGAATCCAAGGATGGACAAATCTTACCTTGCCTTTTCCAGCGAACAAAAAAATGCATCTAAAGCATTAAAAGATTGGTCAAAGACTACAGGGGTAATTGATTTATGGCGTTCACTTAATCCCATGACCCGAAAGTACTCCTGTCGTTCGGCGAGACACAACACATTATCCAGAATTGATTACGTCTTTGCATCCCTGAGAATATTTGATAAATATGAAGTGGAAATGATACCCAATGCGCTTTCAGATCACTGTTATTTAATCCTGAAAGCAACATTTGGTACACTATCTTCCCGGGCCCCAAGATGGCGTTTTAATACTATGCTGCTTAACAACAAGGAATTCATTACACAACTCAAAGAAGCTCTCACAGTATTCTTACGGGATAATGCAAACGCGGTGCAAGACCCCCGAATATTATGGATGTCGGTAAAGGGTATGATCAAGGATTTCACGGATAGATTTTCCTCCATATTGCGCAAAAATCAATGCACAAAACTGTCTGAAATGGAAACGCTGTACTCAACGTTATTTAATTCTTTAAAATACAACAACTCTACTGGACTAGAAAATCAAGTTAACATTCTAAAGACAGAGATCAATGCAATATACAGACAAAAATCGGAAATGCAAATACGCAGCACAAGACAACAGCAGTATTTCCAAGGTTCTAAACCTAGTCACCTATTAGCCATGCGATTAAGAATGAATGCAAAATTTGCAGATATAACTGCCATTAGAAAACAACAAGTACTTGTAACAGACCGCAAAATAATAAACGATACATTCAAAGAATTCTACTCCGACTTGTATAATTCAGAAACGACCTTTGATCAAAACAAATTAGACACATATCTTAATCAAATTATTCTCCCTAAACTTTCGGAGGACGACGCTAAACAGTTAGAAGCACCGATCACATTAGAAGAACTCAAGAAGGCCATATCCGGAATGAAAAACGGTAAAGCTCCGGGAAAAGACGGTATCCCATCAGAAATGTACCTTTCTTGTTGGGACATATTGGGACCCTTATTACTAAATATGATCTTATACTCAGTCAAGGAGGGGAGCTTCCATAAACACCACAATATCGCACTCATTTCAGTCCTTCTCAAAAAAGACAAGGACCCCACTGAGTGCGGTAGTTACAGACCTTTAAGCCTCCTCGGAACCGATGTCAAACTGTACTCTAAGATATTAGCCATCAGATTGCAAAAGCATATGACGTCTTTAGTTCATCCGGACCAAACTGGCTTCATAAGAGGTCGCCTGATCAATGATAACATAAGGCGAATACTGCACGTACTAGATGCAGACAAAGAGGACACCACACCTAAGGCGATGCTATCCCTGGATGCTATGAAAGCATTTGACAGGCTGGAATGGTCGTTTCTATGGGCAGTATTAGAAAGGATGGGGTTAGGAAAAGGATTCATTGATATGATTAAAGTACTATACAAGGACCCATCGGCCATGATTACAACAGGCACATTCATCTCCGAAATCTTTCCGGTATCACGCTCAGCCAGACAGGGTTGCCCTCTTAGTCCCGGACTATTCGATCTATCATTAGAGCCTTTAGCACAATATATAAGACAATCCCAATACATAGAACCAATCGTAATCAAGGGCACACAACATAAAATTAGTTTATATGCGGACGACGTAATATTGTTCATGCAAAACCCCAACACCACATTGCCGCATCTACTCAAGTTGATAGAGAACTTTGGTGATTTATCGGGATTTAAAATAAATTGGCCGAAGTCGGCTTTCTTTCCTCTTAACATCCGAGCAAAAAAAGACACAACCCTCCCAGGTGCGATACCCATGGTTAAACATTTTAGATGCTTGGGTGTGGAAATATTTCCCACCATAAGGCAAACGGTGAAGCACAATTACACAAAAATACAGAACAAAATCAAAGACGACCTGGACAGATGGGCAAAACTTAAAAACTCAGTACAGGCAAGGGTATCAATAGTTAAGATGGATGTATTACCAAGAATCAACTTCATCAGCTCAATGCTACCGTTACCTCCTCCAGAGGGCTACTGGAAAAGATTACAATCCTCCACATACAAATTTATTTGGAATAACAAACCACCTTGCATAAAAAGATCCACCGCACAGAGAAATAAAGCAGACGGTGGCATGGCAGTTCCAGATTTTTTACAATATTTTAAGGCTTTCACATTAAGACCATTGACAATATGGTTTGATCCCCAGGCTTTGGTATCTTGGAGAGAATTGGAAGAAAACATAGTAGCCCCACAGAGACTGAAGGACATAGCACACACTAAACTTTCAATCAAGCACTGTGAGCGGGAATTTGGCCCCATAATTACCCATGCAATCAGAACATGGCGAGAAACACAAAAAAAATATCCTAACCCTCAAAAATGGCATAATCACACTCCCATATTCAATAACAATGCACTCTTAATGGGAAAACGTCCTATAAGATTCCCTATATGGGAAAAGCAAGGCATACACTCATTAGGGGATATTTTTAATAACCAGGGCTTCTGTAGTTATGGAGAAATATGCACAAAGTTTAACCTCACCGAGTCCACATGGCTTTTTTACATACAGTTACGCCTATGTTTGAGGTCTCACGGTGTTCCATTACACATACCAGTTGAACACCACAGATACCACAAATTTTTCTATGAAAGAGAAACATTGGGAGGTTTTGTATCAGGTTTTTATTATCAATTACTAACGTCCTCGTATGAAACCCTTCAACTAGACACTGTCTGGAGGAGGGATATTCCAGACCTGGAAAGTGACTTTGATTGGCAAGAAGCATGGGCAAATGTCCGTCTTACATCAAGGAACCCAGACCATCAACAAATCAATCTTAACTATATTCACAGGACATACTTGACTCCTATAAGACTGAACAGAATGGGCCTGAAACAAGACTCAAAATGCACCCAATGTACAAATGGAGACGAAGGGACATTTATGCACATGTATTGGGACTGCCCACCAGTTAAGGCATTCTGGAAAGATGTGACCCATCAATTATCAAAACTCGTATCTTGGAATATACCAGTACACCCCTCTGTATTGCTTTTAAATGATGTTTTTGAGTTTGCAGTAAATCCACAGCTAAAGAGAGTGGTCTTATCGGGTATCACAGTAGCTAAAAAACTGATCGCATCACGCTGGTTTCAACCGGAAAAAATGTGCCGGAAAGTTTGGTCTCTTACATATCTCGATGTGATATATCAAGAAATATCTACAGCAAGAATTCTGGGTCTCAACGAATCCAAAATGTCAATGTGGGTAGAAGTGGTGGAGAGAATAAAAGCTAGCTTATAATGGTGGTGTCTGTTAGGAGTGAGGGATAATGGAGGTACTATCCAAGGAGGGGTCCGGGAGGGGGGGGTTCGAGCTGGAGCATATGTGTGTAGGGTTTTAGAAAATAGGTATTAGGGGTATGTTCTATATAAACATTTATATAATTGTAATTTCGCTGGATATACACTGTATACGGTTAAAATGTTATTATAGACTTTTTTTTTAATCTTGTTTCTGTACTTGCATGTAATTTTAACCACCTTGACTGTTAGTTTCATTATGCATTATGTGTTGAGTACTGACTTTTAATAATTTTTGTTTTGCAATAAAAAAATAAAAATAAAAAAGACAAAAGACAAAAGACCCATGCATTTAGCATTTTTATATTATATATTAGATTTAGATTATTGGATTATTAGATTATATATTGCATATATTTAGCATTTCTTTAAATTATATATTAGATTGTAAATCTACAAACTAGTAGCTTATAACTGGTAATCGGATGCTTTTGCATACATTTATATGAACTATTCCACTTACCAATGGCCAGGTGAAGCCTGTGCCCAAAACACGAGTCCACTTGTTCAAAGCCAAGGCTTTGACAACGTCGGCTCCGCTGTCTTTTCCACGGTTGTCAATGGAACCATGTCCTTTCCTATGTGGAACGTTACCGCATCTGTGATCTCCCTCCATCGCTTGCTCTTCTTGTCATAAGGGATGCTGCTGCTGGCAAATTATGTAGTTAGCGTCGTCTGTTTTGGCTGTGCTTTTAAAACACTCAAGGTAGTAGGGCTACCGCGCAACTTAATGCTTTCGGCATATTGGTAGTGTTTCCTCCCTTTGGCCCGACTTTAGCTTTACAAAGTTTGCACAGAATGGTGCTTTGACTCGTGTCTGTTCGCGTGTAGCCGAACCAGGTCCATATCACTGATGTAGAACACGATACGTTTAAAAAGTTGTTAATGAACTGTACCCGATATTTATATAATATCGTCATATCGCCCAGCCCTACTTTCCCGTATGGTATCCATGCCCAATATACACGAGTAATTGCGATCGCCATGGGATCGACTGGGATTTATTCATTTTGGAGTACTTTCTGACTGATAACCTGCTGTTATTTTCTTTGACGTAAAACATCCCTCTGTACTGATCAGTGTTTCTAGTTAAAACGACCCCCCCCCCCTTGATGATTTTGTGAAGACACATCTGTACATGGTATATACCTTTGATTTGGAAGTATTTGGGGTTTCAGGCGATCAACCAGAACGATTTGGGCATATTGCATAATAACGCGTCATATCTCGCTATCTATGAAAAAAGACTGGATTATTTTGGAAAGGGGCGATGTTTAGTGTGTAATGGCACACAAACTACAGTATGTAGAAATTAACTGATTAGTCAGTGATGGACTATGAACAATGCCTGTCAAATAAGCCATACTATTGTCTCCATCGCTATAATACAGAACACACAATGGGTCTGCTAAAATGGTCAATAACGCTGGCGCCATTGAGTACAGATGGGGAAAGGGCGTGGCGCCCAAGAGTTGATATAGCCTATATATTGGCGTTTTGGCAAATTCCGACATCCACACAAACACACCAGGCGGATGCACTGGTTATAACAGAGAGCATTGAATTGTTTTTTGCCAAGCAATGAGGATGGATGCAGCTAGTGTCTGGTGAAGGACCGCCAGCTGGCAGAGATTTGTGCTCTACTGAGCACATCTTTTTAGTTTCCTTTTGTTATGCCGCACAGGTTGTTTGAGTACTTGTACACGCACAACTCTTTTCCATTTAATTATTTTCCATTTTTTTTTTTACAATGTCTTATATCACTTTCAGTATGTACAGATTAGATTACCATAGGAACTGTTGTTCATACAGACCACATCATATCGATATAAGTAAACATTTGATTAATGGCCATAACAGGAAATGTATTATTCACATATATAAACATTGACGCTCCCATCCTGTCTTGAATGAAGAGTCTGAACTTCTGATGTTATTTCTCTGTCGACAGGACAACCAAGACTGAAACATGGATATCTATGACCCCCAGACCCTAGGGATTATGGTGTTTGGCGGATTCATGGTGATCTCCACCATCGGCATCGTTCTGGTCTCTAGCTTCACCATGAAGGAGACTTCCTACGAGGAGGCCCTGGCCAAGCAGCGTCGGGCGCAGGGCGCGCAGCCTCCTCGCCTGGAGAAGAAGAAGAAAGACAAGGCGTCCAAGAAGAAGAACCGTGGGAAGAAGAAGGAGGATAAGCCCAATGGGAAGATCCCAGAGGCAGAGGAGAGCGTCCCGGAGGTGCCTGTGGCTGAACCGGTCCCCGAGCCTGCTGCTGCCGCGCCCGAACCCCCCGCTGTCCCCGAGCCGGCCCCGGCACCCGAGCCCATGGTCGCTGCTGCCCCGAACCCGAGTGTCATTGATGCTCCGCCCGCCCCCTCGCCCAAAGAGAAGAGGAAGAAGAAGGCGGCTAAGGTGGAGCCGCCCGCCCCCCAAGCCGCAGTGATGAAGCTAAGCTACGCTAACGGAGCGACTGTTCCCAAAGCTAAATGCACGCACAGAGACAAAAAAGGTATCTTCTTCCCGGAGGTGCCTGTGGCTGAACCGGTCCCCGAGCCTGCTGCTGCCGCGCCCGTGGTAGCTGCTGCCGCGCCCGAACCCCCCGCTGTCCCCGAGCCGGCCCCGGCACCCGAGCCCATGGTCGCTGCTGCCCCGAACCCGAGTGTCATTGATGCTCCGCCCGCCCCCTCGCCCAAAGAGAAGAGGAAGAAGAAGGCGGCTAAGGTGGAGCCGCCCGCCCCCCAAGCCGCAGTGATGAAGCTAAGCTACGCTAACGGAGCGACTGTTCCCAAAGCTAAATGCACGCACAGAGACAAAAAAGGTATCTTCTTCCCGGAGGTGCCTGTGGCTGAACCGGTCCCCGAGCCTGCTGCTGCCGCGCCCGTGGTAGCTGCTGCCGCGCCCGAACCCCCCGCTGTCCCCGAGCCGGCCCCGGCACCCGAGCCCATGGTCGCTGCTGCCCCGGAGGTGCCTGTGGCTGAACCGGTCCCCGAGCCTGCTGCTGCCGCGCCCGTGGTAGCTGCTGCCGCGCCCGAACCCCCCGCTGTCCCCGAGCCGGCCCCGGCACCCGAGCCCATGGTCGCTGCTGTCCCGGAGGTGCCTGTGGCTGAACCGGTCCCCGAGCCTGCTGCTGCCGCGCCCGTGGTAGCTGCTGCCGCGCCCGAACCCCCCGCTGTCCCCGAGCCGGCCCCGGCACCCGAGCCCATGGTCGCTGCTGTCCCGGAGGTGCCTGTGGCTGAACCGGTCCCCGAGCCTGCTGCTGCCGCGCCCGTGGTAGCTGCTGCCGCGCCCGAACCCCCCGCTGTCCCCGAGCCGGCCCCGGCACCCGAGCCCATGGTCGCTGCTGCCCCGAACCCGAGTGTCATTGATGCTCCGCCCGCCCCCTCGCCCAAAGAGAAGAGGAAGAAGAAGGCGGCTAAGGTGGAGCCGCCCGCCCCCCAAGCCGCAGTGATGAAGCTAAGCTACGCTAACGGAGCGACTGTTCCCAAAGCTAAATGCACGCACAGAGACAAAAAAGGTATCTTCTTCCCGGAGGTGCCTGTGGCTGAACCGGTCCCCGAGCCTGCTGCTGCCGCGCCCGTGGTAGCTGCTGCCGCGCCCGAACCCCCCGCTGTCCCCGAGCCGGCCCCGGCACCCGAGCCCATGGTCGCTGCTGCCCCGAACCCGAGTGTCATTGATGCTCCGCCCGCCCCCTCGCCCAAAGAGAAGAGGAAGAAGAAGGCGGCTAAGGTGGAGCCGCCCGCCCCCCAAGCCGCAGTGATGAAGCTAAGCTACGCTAACGGAGCGACTGTTCCCAAAGCTAAATGCACGCACAGAGACAAAAAAGGTATCTTCTTCCCGGAGGTGCCTGTGGCTGAACCGGTCCCCGAGCCTGCTGCTGCCGCGCCCGTGGTAGCTGCTGCCGCGCCCGAACCCCCCGCTGTCCCCGAGCCGGCCCCGGCACCCGAGCCCATGGTCGCTGCTGCCCCGGAGGTGCCTGTGGCTGAACCGGTCCCCGAGCCTGCTGCTGCCGCGCCCGTGGTAGCTGCTGCCGCGCCCGAACCCCCCGCTGTCCCCGAGCCGGCCCCGGCACCCGAGCCCATGGTCGCTGCTGTCCCGGAGGTGCCTGTGGCTGAACCGGTCCCCGAGCCTGCTGCTGCCGCGCCCGTGGTAGCTGCTGCCGCGCCCGAACCCCCCGCTGTCCCCGAGCCGGCCCCGGCACCCGAGCCCATGGTCGCTGCTGTCCCGGAGGTGCCTGTGGCTGAACCGGTCCCCGAGCCTGCTGCTGCCGCGCCCGTGGTAGCTGCTGCCGCGCCCGAACCCCCCGCTGTCCCCGAGCCGGCCCCGGCACCCGAGCCCATGGTCGCTGCTGCCCCGAACCCGAGTGTCATTGATGCTCCGCCCGCCCCCTCGCCCAAAGAGAAGAGTAAGAAGAAGGCGGCTAAGGTGGAGCCGCCCGCCCCCCAAGCCGCAGTGATGAAGCTAAGCTACGCTAACGGAGCGACTGTTCCCAAAGCTAAATGCACGCACAGAGACAAAAAAGGTATCTTCTTCCCGGAGGTGCCTGTGGCTGAACCGGTCCCCGAGCCTGCTGCTGCCGCGCCCGTGGTAGCTGCTGCCGCGCCCGAACCCCCCGCTGTCCCCGAGCCGGCCCCGGCACCCGAGCCCATGGTCGCTGCTGCCCCGAACCCGAGTGTCATTGATGCTCCGCCCGCCCCCTGTATGTATCTTCTTG
Source organism: Notolepis coatsorum (assembly GCF_963971535.1). Classification (NCBI taxonomy): domain Eukaryota; kingdom Metazoa; phylum Chordata; class Actinopteri; order Aulopiformes; family Paralepididae; genus Notolepis; species Notolepis coatsorum. The sequence goes on along the minus strand of NC_140165.1, from coordinate 129,591,077 downwards.
TCTAACTCCAGGGAAGATGTTAAATAAGCTAATTTCCCAAAATGTTGGAGTTTTCCTTTAAGTACTTCTATTCTATTCACATAATATGCTTACTTCATATATCTACTCTATTCACATATATGCTTACCACTTGTATCTATTGCTATGTCCGCCCACTACAATCACGCAAGCTGTCTAACGTCTGTCCCGTCTCCCTGTCTCCCTGTGAGTTGCTGGCCTGGAGTGCTGACCGGAGTGTCGGACGTCCCGTGATGAAGGCCGGGAGGATGCGACCCTCTGCGTGCCCTCCTGTCTCCCTGTCTCCGGTGGCCTCGTAGTGGTGACCGGAGTGCTGGACGTCCCGCAATGATGTCGGGGAGGTTGCGACCCTCTCTGTGCCGCCCCCTATCTCCCTGTCTCCGGCTGTCTCAGAGCAATGACCGGAGTGTTGAATGTCCCGTGATTAAGACGGGCAGGATGCGACCCTCTTTGCGCTGCCCCTGTGCCTCAAATAGATTCGCTATCAGCTCTATCTTTAATCTTTCAAAATGTTCAGTTGCTATTGCATGCACTCATCTGTGTTTCACTACACACTAACTGTTAGTCTGCAACACTACTATCACCGACATCTAAGAAGGGACATCCCCCCTTGAATGGCCCTTCTAAGGTTTCTCTCCTCCACACTGCCTGTGGAGCATGTTTCCCTATTGTTAGGTTTTAGTGAGTTTTTCCTTACCTTCGCGTGGGGTATGTCTGGGAGTGCTTGCATTCTTTCATTTATTTGCATTTATTTTAAATTTGTTGGACCTTATGGTGTTCTTGTTCTGTTCTTGACTTATTGTTATCTTTCTTCTTGACTTGTTTTAGGAAGACGTGTACGGCCCATGGGGACATTAACGTGTGTTGTCGGGCCTTACAAATACATTTGATTTGATTTGAGATACACCAGCCCATTTGAGAGAGGGTTAGGGTGAGAGATACACCAGCTTGTTTGAGAGAGGGTTAGGGTGAGAGATACACCAGCCTGTTGGATATTATTTACACATTGGCTTTGCTGCTAAAGCCCTCATTGAAGCCAAGGAGCACTACTAGTGGCTAGCTTACAGCTAGCGGGGCATCTTGGTTTCAATGATGAATTCTAACAATTCTAACGTGCCAGAAGCAAATGGAACAAATGTAAAAAAAATTAAATAAAAGAAGAAGAAAAAAAATATGTAAGTCTCTGGTGAAATGTCAAATAATTAATATTGTATCGGCCTGTATGCCTTCAGGGAATTAGAGTTGTCTCTTCTTTTCTTCTGCAGGGCTAATTGTCATGTGATGTAGGTCAGCGGTAGGGGTGGGGGGAAATATCGATACGTAGTAGTAGGGTTGCACGATTAATCGATTTTAAATCGAAATCGCGATTTGGAATGATGCAATTACCAAATCTCAAAAAAAGAAGAAATCGTAAAATACATTTTATTTTTATTTATTTTTTTATTTAACCAGGAAGTTTGGGAGAGGGAGGTACAGGGTTTTTGATTGTGTGTTGTGAAGTTTAGACTTCAGAGAGGGAGAGTAAAGTACAGAAGAAAAGGTATCGTTGGGTACCGGTATCGATTCCCAGGTAAAAAGAAACATTTTCAGGCTCGGTGTCCCGAAAAGACCCACCACGTAGGCCAGATGCAAGCCGCATTTTACAATAAACCTCTGTCGGGCTGCTTATTTTTTTTTATTTTTATTATTATAATCGCAAATTTCATCGCAATCGCAATATCTGTCCGAAAAATCGCAATTCGATTATTTTCCAAAATCGTGCAGCCCTACGTAGTACGTAGTAGTATCGTGATACTTTGCGTGGCGATACTGTATCGAATCGATACAGGGACGCCAAGTATCGATATTTAATAATTTATTAAATTATTATTATTTCTTTTGTATAAGGAAGTTGCATTGTTCATTTCAATACCTGTAATAGTACAGTAGTCCACGCACACGTGTGCATTGGAATATGACTGTAATACAAAAAGTTCAGTTTGTCAGGTACATGAAACACAGATTACAGTGTTTACATCTGTCTGCTTAAGAAAATACCATGTTCTGCAATAACAATGATTGAAGTGAGATAAAACAAATGTTGACAAAGTGTTACTTTGCAGTTGAAAAAAGGCAATGAATCGCAATATATTGCAATATTAATAGCGCAATACTCGGCACATTGCAATATATTTAGTATCGCAATACTATTGTATCATGACTCGAGTATCGAGATAGTATCGTATCGTGAAGCCTCTGGTGATTCCCACCTCTAGTCAGCGGCAGTGATGCCACTAACATTGTAATCTGATTGCTTTTCCCCGAAAATAGTAATCTAACGCGTTAATCTTTACAAGCCAGTAATCTGATTGCAGTTACTTGTCCAAGTGGCTGTGCGTTACTATTTCGTTACTATCTCATCATAATGCAGGCGGAATGCAGTATTTTCTTTCGTTTTCGACAGTCAAATATACGTTTGGAGAGCTTTTCCTTGTATTGGGGAGTGACGTCACAGCACGCAACCTCGCGTGTTGATCCATGCTGGTGGGCGCGGCTGTTATTGTTATTATCAGGCTGACCTAAACTGCGAGCTAGCTGGGAGACGCTCGCGCTGGTAACGCTTTCTTGCACTGGAAGTTCACTAGTCTACTTAACGTTTGTGTCAGCTAAGCCGGGTGAAAAAAACATTCACTTTGCGGAGGAAACAAAATACTGTCTACCGCATATGGAATATACAGCACAGCACGACCATCGACTTCTACAGGACTCGGAGGTGCACCAGCCAAACAGTATGTTCCACCTTTGAGTTAAACATCTTTTGCATTGCACTATTCATGAACATGGAACACCATACTGCAGTATGTAGGTTGTCAGTAGCACACAATAATAAATAATAATAATAATAATAATAATAATAATAATAATAATAATAATAATAATAATAATAATAATAATAATAATAATAATAATAATAATAATAATAATAGCATAGGAGGAGCAGTACCGTTTAATAGACTGTTTTTTAAGAGCATGAGCTTCAGATACTGGATAGACCTTCAAACATAAAGAACATTTTCTTGAAGTATAACACTCCAACCCATCAAGTTTTTTAGTCTGGGAGGGTTGGTGCTCACGCCTAGAAGGAACAGACTTTCTGACAAGAGGTTTGAGAAGATTCTGTTACTGAGATATAATCACTGGTTTACTCACCCCTCTCCCCTGTTTCACTAGGAACATTAGAACCATATCTGAATGGGGCAGGCCTCAAAGGTAGGCTACATATCAGCCTACATGTGGTGTTATTGACCATTTATCTTTTGTGAAATCTATAGATCTATAGATAGGCCTACCTGCCCTATTAGTACATTTTACTCAAACTGAGTACATTTTACTAAAAAAAAATTGTCATTCTTATGTTGTGGCAGCAGCAGGGGGGACAACTTCGTAACCTAGTTACTTTCAAAGTAACTAAGTTACTCTGATAATCAAGTAATCAGTAAAGTAACTAAGATTACTTTTTAAAGGAGTAATCAGTAATCAGATTACTTTTGCAAGTAATCTGTGGCATCACTGCCCAGGAGTCCCGACCGACCACCACTCATCACGTGTGCCCACGCGGGACGAGGCAGTGTGCCGGACCGACACAAGATGGCGAGCCAAACCACTGAACCTCAGATCTAGATCAAGGCTATGCCCGGCCTGATCTGATTACCCCTGTTGCCTCAACACCCTGTTGCCTCAAAAGCCTGGTAGGATTGTGAAATTACCTTCCTCATTCCCAGTGAGGAAGTGGATCAGGAATTAACGAACTAATTGAACTTGAATTACAAGAACTTCCAAGGACCATCATATCCTTTTCTATGATACGAACCGATTGAACGAGAGCACAAGGACTTCCAAGGGCTTTGACCCCGTTTCACCTTTTGTATTTTGATATTGTATTTTGTATTTGATTGATGCACATGGTATATATGGGTACTGATATTTCTCCTATAAGAAGGGAGAGTTAAAGGGTAAATGCACCCAGTAAGATACTTGAACCACTGATATTTCTCCTATAAGAAGGGAGAGTTAAAGGGTAAATGCACCCTGTTGACAGAGTCACCTGGGGAGCAACAATAACTTGGTCATGACGACAAGGTCCTCTTTAGCCTTAACAGGCATGGTTTATTTTCATATGCACATTCGTACCACGAGACCTACTCTCCGTGAGAGTTAAAGAGATAGAGGGGGAGGGAACATTCCCATTTATACCTTCTACCTGACGTCAGCTACAATAGCTGCGTCTCCTTACGCCTATAGCGCCCTCTTGTGGAACAGTAAAGTGCAGTTACATACAATCATATTAATTACACTTAACACTCCCACTTATGAATGACGTGTATACTGTACAACTTTTCCAAAACAACTTTTTCAAGAAAAAAATACAGTTCAAAACATCAAAAGAATATGGCAGTCAATATTACATAATAGGCAATATTTTATACACAAAACATGACCTCTGCAAATCTTCTCAATTTCAGTTTGGAGACAGGCTTGGTCATAGCGTCTGCAACCATGTCGTCCGTAGGACAGTAAACAAGTTTATTTGTTTATTAGCAAAGGATCCCCATTAGCTGACGCCAAGACGTCAACTAGTCTTCCTGGGGTCCGAGACAACATTAAAACATTACAACATTTACATTGCAATTAAAACATAATACAATTAAAACATAGCAAGACATACCAACCAAGGAAACACAACATAGCAAGACGTACCAACCGAGGAAACACAACAACATTAACACATACAATTCTTTTTTTTTTTTTTTTTTTTTTTTAAACATACACATAAACATAAACATAACAACATAAAATTAGATATACAAGCATTAATTAAGAGTACACATCCAATGAAATCACCATTTAAATAAATGTATTATACGAGATATACACCTAATACTTGCTATCTAATACCCTACACACATATGCTCTCGCTCGCTCCCCCCCCTTGGACCCCCACTTGGATAATCCATCCATTATCATTCGCTCCTAACCAGGCACTACAATTCATATGCTAGCTTTTATTCTCTCCGCCACTTCTAACCACATTGCAATTTTGGATTCACTGACACCTAAAATTCTTGCTGTAGATATTTCTAGATAAATCACATCGAGATATGTAAGAATCCAAACCTTCCGGCACATTTTTTTCCGGTTGAAACCATCGTGATGCTATCAGCTTTTTAGCCGCTGTGATACCAGATAAAACTAATCTCTTTAGCTGTATAGGGACTGCAAACTCAAAAACATCATTCAACAGCAATACAGAGGGGTGTACAGGTATATTCAGAATTAAGACATTTGATAATTGCTGGGACACTTCTTTCCAGAATATCTTAACTGGTGGGCAATCCCAGTACATGTGCATAAATGTACCCTCATCCCCATTTGTACATAAGGAGCATCTGGAGTCTTGTTTAAGTCCCATTCTGTTCAATCCTATAGGAGTCAGGTATGTCCTATGAATATAGTTAAGATTGATTTGTTGATGGTCCGGGTTACGTGACGCAAGTCGAACGTTTGCCCAGGCTTCTTGCCAATCAAAATGTATTTCCAGGTCTGGTATATCCCTCCTCCAGACTGAGTCTAGGTGGAGGATTCCATACGAGGACGTTAGTAATTGATGATAAAAATCTGATACAAAACCTCTCGATGTCTCTCTTTCATAGAAGAATTTGTGGTATCTGTGGTGTTCAAAAATTGGTATCCTTAATGGGACTTCCTGAGCCTTCAAACATAATAACTGTGCGTATAAATAATATGTGGAACTGGTGAGATAAAATGTTGTATGTATTTCTTCATATCTACAAAAACCCTGTTTGTTGAAAACATCTCCTAATGTGTGTATGCCCTGCTTATAGGTTGTTTTCCAATCAGGAGTGCATTGTTATTGAATAGGGGAATATGATTATGCCATTTATGTGGGTTAGAATATTTTTTTTGTGTTTCACGCCATATCCGGATCGCATGAGTAATAATGGGGCCAAATTTCAATTCGCATTGCTTAATTGATAATTTGGTGTATACTATGTCCTGCAGTCTATGTGGTGCTACTATATTTACTTCAAAATTTCTCCAGGATACTGATGCTTGGGGATCAAACCAGGTTGTCAGTGGTCTTAAAGTGTACGCCTTAAAATAGTGGTAAAAATCTGGAAATGCCATACCTCCGTCGGCTTTGTTTCTCTGTGCGGTGGATCTTTTTATACGTGGTGGTTTGTTATTCCAAATAAATTTGTATGCGGTAGAGTGTAATTTTTCCAGTAACCATCTGGAGCGGACCGGTAGCATTGAGCTAATGAAGTTGATTCTAGGTAGAACATCCATCTTAACTATTGATACCCTGTACTGAGTTTTTAAGTTTTGACCACCTGTCAAAGTCGTATTTGATCTTATTTTGGATTTTTATGTAATTGTACTTCACCGTTTGGCTTATAGTAGGGAATACTTCAACTCCCAAACATCTAAAGTGTTTAACCATTGGTATTTCTTCTGGAAGGAGCATATTTTTTGCAGGGGCATTAAGTGGAAGGAAAGCCAACTTTGGCTAATTTATCCTAAATCCCGATAGATCGCCAAAGTCATCAATCAACTTGAGAAGATGAGGCATTGCGGTGTTAGGGTTTTGCATGAACAGTATTACGTCGTCCGCATATAAACTAATTTTATGTTGTGTGCCCTTGATTGCGATTTGTTCTATGGATTGGGATTGTCTTATAGATTGTGCTAAAGGCTCTAATGATAAATCGAATAGTCCGGGACTAAGAGGGCAACCCTGTCTAGAAGAGCGTGATACAGGAAAGATTTCGGAGGTGATTATACCTGTTGTAATCATGGCCGATGGGTCTTTGTATAATACTTTAATCATATCAATGAATCCTTTTCCTAACCCCATCCTTTCTAATACTGCCCATAGATAAGACCATTCCAACCTATCAAAAGCTTTCATCGCATCCAGGGACAGCATCGCCTTAGGTGTGGTGTCATCCTTGCTGGCATCTAATACGTGTAGTAATCGTCTTATATTATCCGTGATCAAGCGGCCTCTTATGAAGCCAGTCTGATCCGGATGAACTAAAGACGTCATATGCTTTTGAAGTCTGATGGCTAATACCTTAGAGTACAGTTTGATATCGGTTCCGAGGAGGCTTAAGGGTCTATAACTACCGCAATCTGTGGGGTCTTTGTCTTTTTTAAGGAGGACTGTTATGAGTGCAATATTGTCGTTCTTATGGAAGTTCCCCTCCTTGATTGAGTATAAAATCATATTAAGTAATAGGGGTCCAATTACGTCCCAACATGAGAGGTACATTTCTGGTGGGATACCGTCTCTTCCAGGAGCCCTACCACTTTGCATTTCAGATATGGCTTCTCTGAGTTCATCTAGTGTGATGGGTGTTTCTAACTGTTTAGCGTCATCCTCTGATTAATTTGATTAACACTTTGATCGCCATGGGTTAAATTCATAATTTACCATCCCTCGCCAGCTCTATTTGTCTATGGAGTAGTTCCCCTTCTTTGCAGGGCTATAACTTTTTAAATTCTATTGCTACATTGCCATTATTATGGCCCATTCAATGTCCTATATGTATTGTTCAGGGTGTAGCAACGTTAAACTTTTTCATTCACATATTCATACTAAAATATGGTCTAAAGTATAAGTATGTTTTTATCGTTTTCTGCAGCTTTCTTCAGAACGTGATTTATGACTGATTCATCCAAACCCACTATACGGATGTTAAATCTGCGGGCGTGACGTTCGATTTCGAGCAATCTGACCGTGTTTTTCTTGTTGTTGTCATGGATCATCTGCCAAAGCTGTTTGTCCCCCACTTGCATCTCCTTCGATACTTCGGCGATATTCTCATATAGATCCTTATTCTTCTCTTGTTTCAGTGAGTATTCGTTCACAGTATTTGCAACTGCCGTTATGTTATGTGGCAGGGTGGTGTAGTGGTCAAACACTGTCGCCTCACAGCAAGAAGGTCCAGGGTTCGATTCCCGCTTGGGGACCAGGTTTCCATGATGCCAGTTACCCAGGTGGGGTATCTCCCAGGCCTTTCTGTGTGGAGTTTGCATGTTCTCCCCGTGCTCGCAAGGGTTTCCCCCCCGATAAGACAAACCCAATGGAAAAAAAATGCACAACAACAAGATCACTAACGCTGTGGCGTCCTTGACGAAGACGGACAGGAGCACTTGGATTGGTCCCCTGGCGCGGCTCACGTTGACGCCTGTCTGCTCCCGGCTGCCCTTGGGGGGAAGGACGATGGGATGGGTTAATCGCAGAGACGAATCGCATGCATGCATCGCATGCGTGCCGATTGATGACCTCTCTCTCTCTCTCTATGCGATCGGTTTGTACTACAGCCTCTGCCCTGATGTCTTCAAGTTTAGCCTCTATAGCTAACTTAAATGCGATAGCATTAGCTTCGGCTCTCACAACAGCCCTATCCGCTCTGTCAGCTATATTACCAGCCTTGGCATCAACTTTATCAACCTTGTCGGTTAAGATCTTTATCAGAGTGGTCAGCGTTTTGAAATCGGGTGAAGTTTTCTCCATGTCTGTCTCGGATGAGGTCGTAGGAACGTTGGAATCCATGGGATTATCGAACTTTTTATTCTCAATCGCGTCCGCTTTCTCCTTCACAGTAGAGCGCGTCACTGCAGCGTCTACCGTTAGAGTGTCTGCTTCACGGCTCTTTGTAGTATCTTTCTTTGCTGGCATGTTGATTTTTCCTGTTGATATAGTTAGTTGAAGGTCTTAGTTAATATATACGTCGAGGTTTAAACACATTAGTGTTGTAAAAAGTAGGTTTTTAAGCGAAATTAACAAAAACGGGGGCGGAGCGTGTGGCCAATGCGACCGTCACATGCTGTCGTCAAACCGGAAATTATACAAACAAATTATATCTAAATATATACATCAACGGTAACATATTGCATAACTCAACATTATCAATATTGGCTCACATGTAAGATTTTAATTTATTTTTGAAGCTTGCTACACCTCTTATGTCATGTATGTCACTTGGAAGATAATTCCATGCCCTGATAGCCCTATATAAAACTGTTGTTTGCAAACTGTTAGTATTTGCATGGGGTAGAATAATCTGCCCTCTACTTGCCCCTCTGGTAAAATGCATGTGCACATTTGAGCTGTAAATGATTTTATCCGTGATATATTTAGGACTGTGGGTTGTGATCACTTTATGAAAACAAATTAATAAGTTGGCAGAAAGTATTTTCTCAACACTCCGCCAACTAAGACGTTCATGCATTTGAACAACACTAGTCCTATATGAACAACCAAGAACGAGTCTTGCTGCCTTATTTTGTACCACTTGTAACCTATTTAGCAACTGTTTTGAAGCAGAAGCCCACACTACAGAGCAGTAATCCAAGTGTCATCCTTTCTTCTCTGATGACAGTTTCAAGTTTCTTCAAGTTTCAAGTTTCTTTAATAGTTGTCATACAGAAGTACAGAATACCTTTGTACAAAATGCGTCTTACTGTTGCGCTCCAGAGACTGTGCAAGACAAGATAAGTATGAAATAAAAACATAGTAAAATTAGAAGTAAAAAAAAGAGGTCACAGTGTTCAGTTTAGACATATGTACAATGTTCGATGCAGAATAGACGTAGTTACCATACAATATACAATACTGTGCAGTGTACTAATATACAATACTATATAGTGCAAGGCAGAAATGGAGAAATGGGACGAGGTGCAATTTAGGTACAATTCACAGTAGGTGTACGAGTTGTAGTGCAAATCCTTTATCAATAAATATAAAGTGTAAGTGTGTTTGTGTGATCTAAAGTGTGGAGAGTGGGTGCTGCAGTGTGTTGTTTGTTTGAGTGAGTGTGTGCGTGTGGGTGTGTGTGCTGTGTGCATTTGATGGTTGTTGCATAGTGATTATTGTTCGTTTAGCGATTATTGTTCGTTTAGCAGCCTGATGGCCTGGGGATAGAAGCTTCTTCTGAGTCTTTCTGTGCTCGCCTTAAGACTCCGGTATCGCTTGCCTGACCGCAGCAGTTCAAAGAGGCAGTTGTTCGGGTGGCTCGAGTCCTTAATAATTCTCTTAGCCTTCCCCTTGCACCGCTTGTTGTAAATGTTCTGGAGGGTGGGAAGCCCCCCTCCAATTGTGCGTTCGGCTGAACGTGTCACTCTTTGTAGTCTGCTACGGTCTTGTGCAGTGCTATTCCCAAACCAGGAGGTGATGTTGCCGGTCAGGATGCTCTCTATTGTACATGAGTAGAAGTTCCTAAGGATCTTCTGACTGACTTGGAACTTCATTAGGCGCCTGAGGAAGTAGAGGCGTTGTCGTGCCTTCTTCACAACACTGTCAATGTGTGTGGTCCATGTCAAGTCCTCGGATATGTGGGCTCCGAGGTACTTGAAACTGTTCACTCTCTCAACCGGTGCCCCGTCGATGCTGAGGGGGCTGTAGTCCTTGACCCCCGACCTCCTGAAGTCCACAATCATCTCTTGTTTTGCTGACGTTCAGGGAGAGGCAGTTCTCCTGACACCACTGTGACAGGTTCTCTACCTCTTCCAGGTAGGCCCTTTCGTCGTTGGCAGAGATCAGGCCCACCACTACTGTGTCATCAGCAAATTTGATGATGGTGTTGTTGTTCCGCTGTGCTACGCAGTCATGTGTGTACAGGGAGTAGAGGAGGGGGCTCAGAACACAGCCCTGGGGGGCCCCTATGTTGAGCGTGATGGATGAGGAGGTGCAGTTGCCGGCTCTTACCACCTGGGGTCTGCCCGTCAGGAAGTCCAAGACCCACTGGCACAGGTCATAGTTCAAGCCCAGGTCCCTGAGCTTGGCTATGAGTTTGGAGGGGACTATGGTATTGAATGCTGAGCTGTAGTCGATGAACAGCATTCTCACATAGTTCCCCTGCCTCTTGTCCAGGTGTGATGCTGCTGTGTGCAGCACATGGGCTATGGCGTCCTCCGTGGACCTGTTGGGGCGATATGCAAATTGCAGAGGGTCCAGGTTGATGGGGAGGGATCTAATGAAGTGATATTTTATATCCACATGTTTACACCTCTGTCAGCACACAGGGTTTCTAGCGAGTGCAATGGTTCCCTGGTTGTCTTCATAAACAACAGTGTTCTTATATACATAGGTATCCATTCCTTCGAGCAGTTGTTCTAGATAAATACATTCCTGTATGGTCATAGCTAGAGCCATGTATTCGGCTTCACAAGTTGATAGTGCCACTGTGGGCTGTTTCTTTGTTTTCCATGAAACCAGTGAGCTGTCTGTACCCATACTCACACAATCAGCAAAATGCTGTTATAATTTACTCACTAAAAAACATAGATCAGGGCGAGTACATGTTGTCAAATAAATGAGGCTACCTACAGCTTCTCTGTACATTTTTACATCTGTCAATTTCTGAGCATCCTCTTGGTAGTCTAGCTTTTGATCACATAGTGTTTCCCTGGTTCTACATTATTGCATGTCAAAACGATTCAAGATCTTTTCCACATATCTCTTCTGGGATATTTTTACACAACTGGCAGACTGTTCGAAGTCCATGCCTAGAAAATGTTTTAACCTACCCAGGTCTTTCATTTTGAATCTGGTGGAGAGCATACCTTTCACCTGCTCTAGGTTTCTAGTGTTGTCTGCTGCGATGATTAAATCATCCACCCAAATCACAATTATCACTTTTCCTGACTCTTTTGAGTCCTTTGTGTAAACACAGGGGTCTACTGGGTTCTGTATGAAGTGATCTTCAATTAGACATGTATGAAGCATCTCGTTCCAATTTCGCCCAGACTGTAAATGGATTTTTCTACCTTACACACTAGCTTCTCTCCTTTCTTCTCGTAACCTTCAGGTTGTTCCATATATATCTCCCTATCAATGGGTGCGTGCAGGTAGGCTGTCTTCACATCCATCTGGTGTAAAATCAAACTGTCTTCAGCTGCCTTCTGCATCACTACCCGTACACTGGTCAGATTGGCTGTAGGGGAGAATGTCTCACCGTAGTCTATTCCTTCCCTCTGACTGTAGCCTTTAGCTACAAACCTGGCCTTGTACTTGTTGTGGCCTTCAATACCCTCCTTGATTGAGTGCACCCATTTGCCTCCCACTGTCTGTCTACCCTCTGGTAACTTTGTTAGAGTAAAGGTATGATTGTCCTCTAGGGACCTCATCTCCTCATCCATTGCTCTCTCCCATTTTCTTGACTCAGGGGATACCATGGCCTCTTTAAAGGTCTGAGGTACACCACTCACTACTCTGTATCAGTAATCTATGCTGGTAAGTGTACTGTCATCCTCGTCACTTTCTCTCTGGGCATAGTCTTTCAGATACTTTGGGGGTTTATGTTTCCGGGAGGGATATCTCCCACTGCATGAGGCACGTGACGTCACCCTAGGGTGCTTCCCGTCATCATCCTCTGGGGGTTGTTGACTGTCTGTCTACATGTCTGTGCTCAGTACACTAGGCTGTGGTGTCTCTCTTTCCTCACACCCTACTCTGGAGTCCAGCTCTGGCTCCTGTGTCTGTGTCTCGCTCTCACATGTTGTTTTTGTGACAAATTTTACTAACCTGGGCCTTTGCACTTTCCCTGTACCGGGATAGTAGACTAGAAAAGCGGGGCTGCCCTTGTCATGCCCTACAAAGAGTCCTTTTTCACACCTGGACTCGAGCTTTCCTCTGTCTTGTTGGTAAGCATAACACACTGACCCAAACTTGTGCATCCTGGCTAGATCACACCTTTTTCCTGTCAGTGCTGTATACGGGGTGGTGCCCGTGTGCTTGTTAAAACACAGATTTCTGGTGTAAGCGGCTTCTTGTACCGCATAATGCCATAGACTCTTGGATAAGTTACCATCTATTAGCTTACACCTAGCCATTTCGGAAAGAGTGCGTCCATCCCTCTCTGCTATCCCGTTCTGGTGCGGGGAGTAAGGACAGGACGTCTCGTGTCTGATCTTGTTCCTTCTCAGCAGTGATTGGAACTCTCTATTTGTGAACTCTGTTCCGTTATCGGACCGTAAGCATTTTATGTTTCCGTACGGAGCTACATCTGCAAGGAATGTTGCTGTGGCCTGGAGTGTGTCACTCTTTGCTTTGAGAAAGTAAACAAACACTGCCCCTGTACACACATCTGTAAAAGACTGTACATATTTAAAGCCACCTATGGACTCATTATTTACTGGACCGGCTAGATCTGTGTTAACTAGCTCAAGTGGTGTCTTTACTTTTTCCCTGGGACCTCTGTTTTTTGTTTGAGTGAACTTTCCCTTTATACACACATCACATTCTTTGTTAGGTCTATGCTTTTCACCGTTAATGTGCATGCCTACTGTCACCGCTTGCAGCTTCAGTATATCCTCGTAATTACAATGACCCATGATCTCATGCCATGTCTGAATATCATGACTGACATTACACATATCATTTTCGTTACATTCTGTTTGTAGATAATACATTCTCTTGTACACCTCAATGTTAAATATCGTACCATCAGGCTCTACAAGAACATATTTACCTTTATTGAAGAACACTTTGGCACCGTTTGCAGTAGCAGATTTTACAGAGAATAGTTATTGTGGGAACGAGGGTATGTAGAGGGCGTTCTTTAACGTCACTGTACACCGGTGCCCCTCACTGTCTATGAGGCATACCTGTGTGTCTCCTCTCCCCTGTGCCAACCCGAATGTGCGCTTCCCGTCTGCCAGCTCCATGCTGTTTCTCTCCGGCTCAAAGGTGCTGTCAAAGTTCTTGAATCGGTTTCTGTCGTTGATAATGTGGGACGACGCACCTGTGTCCACGATCAGTCCCTTCCTTTGGACCTGCTGCTGCTGCGTTGACTGGGTGACGTATGCTGTCTGCGCCCCGAAGGTGAAGTCCTCTCTTCCCGCTGCTCTCCGGGCGTCGTCTCGACTCGCCTCACGTCCACCGCTGCCGCCATCTTGCACACAGCCGCCATCTTGCACGTGCTTGCACGTCCATCGCTCGGTGCTTCTCCTGCACTCTTGAGCGCCGTGATGATTTGTTCCGCCCTGATGACGTATTCGGTCACAGTCTCTGTGTTCGCTTTCTTCAGCGCGGTCAACGTTATATACAGGGATACAATCCGGGGCCTACCTCTGCCGATGTAGTGTTCTCTTAACACTATTAGACTCTCTCGGCCTTTGTCCTTTGTGTCCCAGAATATCAGCCCCAAGCTTGTGTTGTCTATAGTGGTGCTAGCTTGCAGTATGCGTCAGTATTCAGCTTTGTATCCAGGGCTTGCACGGCCGCCGTTATTTCTCCGGTGAGGCCCGGCAGGATGGTTTTCTTCAGCCCCACTCCGTGCATACAGCACAACATTCGCTCTTCCCAGAGCTCGTATTCTTCTGCCCTTCCGTTGAACGTGGGCCACTTGCTCCTTCCTCTTGTCGCCATCTTTTGATGGTAGCGTAGCTTAGCTGCCCGTTAGCTTAGCTTTAGTCACGCGGTGCTCCCGCTGCTAAACTAGCCTATACTTTGCAGCTAACTAGCTATCCTTATTGTGATCTGGGCCCATAACCTGTTGACAGAGTCACCTGGGGAGCAACAATAACTTGGTCATGACGACAAGGTCCTCTTTAGCCTTAACCGGCGTGGTTTATTTTCATATGCACATTCGTACCACGAGACCTACTCTCCGTGAGAGTTAGAGTGAAAGAGATAGAGGGGGAGGGAACATTCCCTTTTATACCTTCTAACTGACGTCAGCTACAATAGCTGCGTCTCCTTACGCCTATAGCGCCCTCTTGTGGAACAGTAAAGTGCAGTTACATACAATCATATTAATTACACTCAACACACCCAGTAAGATACTTGAACCACTGATATGTCTCCTATAAGAGGGAGAGTTAAAGGGTAAATGCACCCAATAAGATACCTGAACTACTGATGTTCTCCTGTAAAGAGGACGAGTTAAAGGGTCAATGTACCCAGTAAGATACTTGAATCTCACTGATAACATATTGATTATAGTTGAATCACTGCTGGTTCTCCTGTAAAGAAAGATGGTTTAAAAAGTCATTTCACCTGATAAGGTATTTGCATTCCTATAACCTTGAATATTTCTATTGGTACTTTGTTCGTATTACACCTGCAAAGGAAGAGTTTAAAGGGTAATTTCACCTAATAGGGTACTTGCATTCCCTGCACACTTAAAGGTTTAAATTAATATGTTTAAACACTTACCTATTGAAATGATAAACTGATATAGAGTTTACTGAACGATGAACTGTTATAGAGTTTACTGATCTGCAATTGCAGAAGAAAGATAATGAGTTACTCACGAAAAAGGGATACATCTAATGTCCAACTTTAAACCTAGCTTTTAGCTAGTGATAACCTCAGAGATGTCTGAACCGAACCAAATGTGTTGATCCAATCAACCTAGAACCTGATATCGAACTAACCCTCCTGAAAGAAGGAGTGGTTAATGAAATAACCTAAAAAGGGATACTTCACTTTACCTCACTGTATGTATTGTAATTGTCTAGCTAGTGCGCTTGTTGTGAATAAACTACCGGTCACTGTTATAACCTTGTCTTTGGTCTACTACTCCTTTAACTGTGTATATTACTCTTCTCTTCATTCGAACCTAGAACTGGTCCGTGGCGAACAGCTGTTACTGTTAGTGATACAAGTGCTACATAACCAATTACTTTCCCCAAGGAAGTAATCTGTTTTAGTAGTCTTTTTTTGAATGACCCCAACACTTCTTTCTTGTCAGAATTCCAATATAAATGTTGATTTGAGTTACCTACAGCGGGTTTAAGCTATGGGTCAGGACTCAAATGGGTGAAAGGCCTCAATCTAGTGGGTCATTAGGACATGAGCCTGGGTCCCTGGACAGGAGACTGATGCTATCATTTGGCTCCCAGGCTGAATCCAGAAACGAACCTAAGATGTCTGTCCACAGACATTACCAGGTGCTCAGAAGGAGCACCTCTATTACCACTGCGTTCCGCTTGGAAGGGTGTGCAGTTGTCGAGTGTGTAGATGATGAATCCAGCATTGTGGCACGGACGACAGTGTGACTGAGGAAGCGATGGAGCAAACGCAAGTACGCAACGGATTAACAGTACCACAGGAGTAACACTGCCAGACAATGTGAATATATCATACAGTTTATCAGCTGCCTCTCCCTATCATTAATCAAAAGATTCTCAGATTAGGTTTTACAATGACTTTACCATTGATATTATTTATCAATATAAACAGTCATCAAAGCCCCCCCCTCTCATGTAATGGGGGAGTTTCATAAAGCTGCTGTGATGTCACGTGCAGATGCCTTCTAGCCGTTACTGACCGGTCATTGGCAACACTAATGTCAGTACAGCACCGCCGACCAATTCATGTTAGCGCAGCTTGCTAACGTTAGCTAGCTGGACGTGGCTGTCCTTACATCAGCATTTTCTTCATTAATGGCTTTCACCTGCTCGATACAAGATTTGTATGTTTCCCTCAGTTTCTTGCTCGAATATGCGCGGTCAATGCTCAATCAATGCCATATGCTAGGGCTGTGATATGTTTTACCCAAGACATAAGGGTAGTGGCTAGAATGCATCCACATTGTGACCACAGAAGAAGAGTGTTACTGTACTGTATGTGTGCGAATAGTCCTCACATGACGTTGTAGGAACCAGACCTGCTCGGCCTGGCAGCAACTTTTTTTTCTTTTGCCTTTCGCTTTGCTGTGTTTTGAACACCCCTACTAGACGTTATATAATTCAATGCATTTCTTTGCATTTATTTTATGTGAAGTTATTCACATAAATAATTAGACCTCCGCACAGACTGATCTTGCTTAAAATGTGTAAATAAAGTACCAATCAACCACAGGAAAGAAGGTACATAATGTGGTGGTGGTGACGACACTCAATCGCTACCACAATCATTGTTGGTTCGTTCCTGGTAAATATATGACTCATACAACACAGAAATATATTACTTATACAATATATAAATATATTACTATATACAATATATAAATATATTACTATATACAATATATAAATATATTACTATATACAGTACATAACATAACACATAACATACATTATTTACCTTTCTTCCTGTGGTCAATTATAAAAAAAATTCTGATGAGACTGAAATATGCGCCAATGTAGATGAAAAGCGGTTTCCCTGCTCTCTCTCCAAGATGGGCATCACATACAAACATTAGGCATTGTGTAGATGGATTTGTATTGTTGTGAGATTGTAAGAGAGATCTGTGGCTTTATTATATATTCTCAAAATGTATTTGCATCGTAGATAGTCTATTTATGTGGATCTATGCTAAATTAATGCATGTAAAGTTGCAAATGAGAGAAAGGGAGAGAGAGAAAGGGGCTGGTTAAAACTTATTGGGGGCCAAACAGCAGAGGGCGCTGATGGCCCTTCAGCGCCAGTGCTGTATCCAATGTAGGATAAAAATTACTTGCGAGTGCTTAAAATATATCAAATATAATAGCAATAGATCTAAATAACACGTTGATCGTCAGTGAATTGCTTCCAGTCAACATGCACGAAACAGATCATTTTTTCATACATACATTTCCGTTTTATACCGTGATGAATATGAATATATTTCTAGAACGTTCCGTCTCATCTCAATAAACTCCAGCAAATCGAGCTTCAATGTATTTTGTTAGAAATCGTGCCATTTGTCACTTGATTTATAAATAGTTTTCAAATAAACGCTAGATTATCGATATTATATGTGTCATCATGCGCGAACAGGAGCGGGGTCTGAAAAATTGCTTCTCCGTACTTTGGTCGGCGCGAACCTCACACACACACACACGCTCCGATGGCGGTGAAAGGAACATCGGATTAACCCAAGGTTCGTAACATAAAGTCCTTACCTCACATCTGATTAATCCTGTAGTGGATGTCCCTTACGGGCATCCATAGCTGTTGCTGTAAGGCGTGGCGCAGTTGTGTTAGATGAATAAAGACGTTACTTGAAATGGCCACGCTGTCTGAGTCCTTATATGAAACACCACCTAAGCTTTACCACATGGTGTCAGAAGTGTTCAACCCATGTCAGAAGGGTTAACCCGTTACCTAGGAGACGAAGAGAAGAGACTGGTCAAGTGGCGAGAGAGATATTACAGGCTATTACAAGAGATAGCACAACAGCTAACGTTAGCTAACTATGTCGGAAGGCGAAGGGGCACCAACGCCAGCAAGGGCGGCGCCACCAGCACCGGCAGCAGGTCGCGCGCAGACGGACAGTTTCCATGTCAGCGCACCGGAGAAGTTTGACTGCACAGACGGCAAGAACTGGCCGAGATGGATCCGGAGGTTTGACAGATATCGCGTTGCATCGGGACTGGATAGGAAAGGAGAGGCTTTTCAAGTCAATACGCTGATATACTTCATGGGAGATGAAGCAGAGGACAATCTAAATGCTACTCAGCTGAGTGCACAGGAAAGGCTCGTATATGCAACTGTGGTTACGTGTTTGGAAGAACATTTCGTAGGGTGACATAACGTCATATTCGAGCATGCACAGTTTAACATACGTAAACAAGAGCCAGGGGAAGCCGCGGATAGCTTCATAACGGCAGTGCATAAACTCGCAGAACACTGTAACTTTGGGGTGTTGAGGGAGGAGTTAATCCGGGATCGCATTATTGTCGGGATAAAAGACCTGGCCCTTTCAGAGAAACTGCAGCTAGACGCTGACATGACATTGAACAAGGCCA
Organism: Notolepis coatsorum; assembly: GCF_963971535.1. NCBI lineage: Eukaryota > Metazoa > Chordata > Actinopteri > Aulopiformes > Paralepididae > Notolepis > Notolepis coatsorum. The sequence goes on along the minus strand of NC_140165.1, from coordinate 129,572,312 downwards.
TCAGTCAAGTGAAACAGCAGGAAACGGTGAAGCAGCAACAGACTGCAGGGCTACACACACAGAGGAAAGAAAAGAGGTGGATGCGATCTCTCGTCCATTCAAAAAGAAAGAGGCATATGGTCACAAACAAACAGGGTATACCAGAACAAGACAGACAGAGACAGTCAAAAACACAGAGAAATGTCAGAAATGTGGTCGATTTTCCCCCCATAGCTGGAGAGAATGTCCAGCTAGCAATGCAGAATGTAGGTAGTGCCACAAAACAGGGCATTTTGCTGCAGTGTGCCGTTTCGCACAGCCAGTGTATGAGATGCTAGAGGAGGGGGAGTTACAACAGGACACCCTTTTTCTAGGAGAAGTGAAGGATCATGTCTCTGGCTGGCACACAGACATAGAACTCAATGGAGAAGTGATCTCTTTTAAAATAGACACAGGAGCAGCAGTCACTGCTATCCCCACCAGGCTATATACATATAGCAGAGATGGCCCCTTGAGGGCAACAGATAAGAAGCTATATGTGCCCAATAACATGGTGCTGCAGGTAGCAGGGCAAGTCATATGCCAGCTCAAGAGCAAAAATGGAACGGTTGCCCAGCCGGTATTTGTAGTAGATTCTTTAGTCAGACCCTTATTAGGTCTGCCAGCAGTTGAAGCCTTGCGACTGGTAGAGCGGGTTGATGAACTGGAGGACCCAGGGGACATTTTCAGGCGTAAATTCCCCACAGTGTTCGCAGGCCTGGGGAGGCTAGAGGGGGATTACTGCATTCGCCTGAAGGAGGATGCAGTACCATACGCACTCACTACTCCACGCAGAGTGCCTATACCACTAGCAGACAAAGTCAAGGAGGAGTTGGAGAGAATGGAAAAGATCGGAGTAATTTCAAGGATAGAAAGGCCAACGCCGTGGTGTGTGGGTATGGTACCCGTGATAAAGCCCACCACTGGGAAAATCAGGGTCTGCGTGGATCTGACTAGACTCAATGAGGCGGTATGTAGAGAACGACACATACTACCATCAGTAGAGCAGTCATGGGCTCAATTGAATGGGGCAAAGATCTTCACTAAGCTAGACGCACGATCAGGGTTCTGGCAGATCAGAAGAATGCAGAGAGCTCACCACATTTGTTACTCCATGTGGCCGCTTCTGTTTCAATGTCCTGCCGTTCGGGATCAGCTCTGGTCCAGAACATTTTCAGAGGCGCATGTCGCAGCTCTTGGACAGGCATAATATGCCACACAGATGACGTGCTGGTATGTGGCGTAGATAAGGCCCAGCATGATGAGAGACTCACTGCGGTCCTGTCCAGGCTTCAGGAAGCCGGTCTGACCCTAAATGAAAAGTGCGTGTTCGCACAGACAGAGTTGGTGTTCGTGGGCCACAAAGTCAGTGCAGGGGGCATAGCACCAGACCCAGAGAAAGTGAGGGCAATCGTAGACATGCCCGCTCCACAAAATGTCGCAGACGTGAGACGGTTCCTGGGCATGGCCACATACATGGGAAAGTTTGTACCTCTTTTCACCGACACTACCAAACCACTACAGGATTTACTGGTGAAAGAGAATGCCTGGGTGTGGGGAGAGGTGTAGCAGACAGCCTTTGAAAAGGTGAAGTCTGATCTAGCCTCAGATAGGGTGCTGGCACAGTACAGGCCAAATGCTAAGACAAGAGTGTCTGCAGATGCATCATCTTTTGGAGTGGGAGCAGTCCTCACCCAAATGCAGGACAACAAGGAGTGGCGCCCAATAGCCTATATCTCACGCAGTCTCTCTGACACAGAGCAGAGATATGCCCAGGTGGAGAAGGAGGCGCTGGCAGTAACATGGGCATGCGAAAGGCTCAGCTTGTATATAATAGGCTTTCAATTTACCATAGAGACCGACCACAAGCCACTGTTGGCTCTGTTAGGTACGAAGGCACTAGATGACTTACCCCCAAGAATCCAGCGCTTTAGGCTTAGACTACTGAGATATACATACCACATAGTATATGTCCCAGGGAAAGCGTTGATAACGGCAGATGCATTATCAAGGGCCCCAATCGTGCGCACACTGACAGAGGAGGAAAGAGAGCTGGAAGGAGAAGCACAGGTGTTTGTTGAGGCAGTACAGCAGGGCCTACCAGCGTCTAAGGCAAAGCTGCAACAGATTGCTGAGGAACAGCAAAAGGACTCTGTCTGCAGACAGCTTATACAGCAGTGCAAAAAGGTGTGGCCAAGACAGGAGGAACTGCCACAGCAGCTAAAGCCCTACTGGATCTACCAGAGTGAGCTATACTGTGCAGGAGGCCTTTTAATGAAAGGACGGAGGATAGTAGTACCAGAGACTTTGCAAACAGAAATGCTGGCACGTTTACATGAGGGACACATGGGGATATCTAAGTGCAGAGCGAGAGCAGAGCAGTCAGTGTGGTGGATGGGTTTAAGTAGTCAGATCGCTAAGGTAGTAACACAGTGTGAAACATGTGTGAAGAGTCAGACACGGCATCCAGAGCCAATGATGCCATCGACATTGCCTCAGCGGCCGTGGCAAAAGGTAGGGGTGGATATGTTTTACCTAAAGGGCACCACCTACCTGTTAGCAGTAGACTACTATTCAAGGTACATTGAAGGGGGGGGCAGGTGGCGCACGGAGATTACGTTCGTCACCAACACCGGGAGACACTAGGATTCGCCTGTTCGAATCCAGCTCCCGGCGTTGCTATCAGCTTGGCTGGCCTCTCACACTGATACAATTGGCTGTATCAGGGGGTTGGAAAGCTAAAGGGTGGGTCCTGGGCGTTGTGGACAGCGACCCCTACAGTTCGGTCGGGGCGCCTGCTCAGCGAGGGTTGGAACTGAGGAGAGATAGTGTGGCCTCCCACACGCTACACTCTCCCCGGTGAGAACCTGCACGGCCAGGTTGGCCTGCCCCAGGCTGCACATGCGCCGGAGGAAAGCATGTGACAGTCTCCGGTCTCCCGGACCAACAGTAGGGGAAAGTACGCAACAACCAGGAAGGGTGGGATGAAAAAAAAAAAAAAAAAAAAAAAGGTACATTGAAATAGAGAAAACCCCCATTACCACAACTAAAGGAGTGATCGAGGCGTTAAAGGCCATGTACTCCAGACACGGGGTCCCAGAGGTCCTGCGGAGTGATAATGGTCCACAAAACGGCCAGCTACGGTGCTCAGGAAGGCTGACACGCCACGCTCCTATGTGGTCCGGGCAGGAGAAGAGGTGGTGAGGAGGAACAGGGCTCATCTGCAAGCTCTCCCTGAGCCACAAGAGACACCGACTCCACAGGAGGAGCAAACAACGGAGGAGGAAATAGCACCAAGTGCCCTGACTAGAGAGAGAGAGAGTACAGAGACTAAAGTGAGAGACGTTCCAAGACAGCAGATAAAGCCGCCAGAATGGCTCAAGGACTACGTTCAGTAAAAAAAAAGGGAAAAAAATGAGTGCTTCACCTCCTTACCTGTATTATCTGTGCAGGAATGTTATGTAATGTTACATCATTATGGTTCTTTTTAGAGTATTTCAACATATACTTGAGGATGTTAGGTTTATTCCTGGGAGAAGGAGAGATGTAATGGATGTCTGTAGTAGATGTCTGAATATACTGGAGGGTGTTTATACTTGAGGATGTTAGGTTTATTCCTGGGAGAAGGGGAGATGTAGTGGATGTCCCTTACGGGCATCCATAGCTGTTGCTGTAAGGCGTGGCGCAGGCGCAGTTGTGTTAGATGAATAAAGATAAATAATAATATAATAATAATAATTTAGGACCTGCTCCGAGGTCACCATTTGGCACACATGCGAACCATGCATACAATGCGTATCTGCGATTAACCCATCCCGTCGTCCTTCCCCCCCAAGGGCAGCCGGGAGCAGACAGGCGCCACGTGAGCCGCGCCAGGGGACCAATCCAAGTGCTCCTGTCCGTCTTCGTCAAGGACGCCACAGCGTTAGCGATCTTGTTGTTGTGCATGTTTTTCCATTGGGTTTGTCTTATCGGGGGGGGAAACCCTTGCGAGCACGGGGAGAACATGCAAACTCCACACAGAAAGGCCTGGGAGATACCCCACCTGGGTAACTGGCATCATGGAAACCTGGTCCCCAAGCGGGATTCGAACCCTGGACCTTCTTGCTGTGAGGCGACAGTGTTAACCACTACACCACCGTGCCGCTATGTTACTTGAAATGGCCACGCTGTCTGAGTCCTTATATGAAACACCACCTAAGCTTTACCACAAATCCAATTCCTGATCGCCATTCCAAATATTGATCGCGTTTATTGATCCAACGTTATATGTCCAAAACACATAATCCATGCTGCTCCGAGTGTCCCCAGTCCATCTGTTATAACGATACTGCACGTCCGAGAAGTAAAACCTGGACCGGATTTCTTAGATCAATGCACAGCCCCAGCCAGAAGGATTCCAATGATGTGCAATACCATCCGGGAGATGTTAGGAGGCGGTATTTGCCCTTTGCGAGCTCAGACCCATTCCAAATGATAACATCATGCTGGATGGATGAAAAATGAATGGATATAGCGAATAAAAGAAATATCGATATCTCTGGTCTTGGCGCCCAGAGCATGGCGAGTTAACCCGATTCATCTCGGGTTTGGCCTCCAAAGGGTTAAGAGGTATAGTAAGGTGTCATACAGCACAGCAAAACATCCCCAAAGATGTCTTCACTCTCCCAGATTGGTTACCATATATACCTTGTTTTTTGCTAAAAACCTTTTGCTATGCGACTCAATTGAAAATGGACCCCAAGCTGATCCGCAGGCAGAGCAGATCTGGTACCATCAACGTCACAACAACAACAACAACAACAACAACAACAACAACAACAACAACAACAACAACAACTTCACAGCAGCGTTATGAACGTCCCCCATTATCAAAAGATCTTCAGGGACACCTTCAAGGTTTGGTAAAGTTAATTAGTGTTAATTATGACTCAACATCCCTGGCACACAATGCTTTAATAAACAGGGCATTCAAATCAACATTTTGACGACGCCGGAAACAGCCATTACAAAAGGACAGCACGAGGACAATATGTCTCCGTCCCACTCTGGGGCGACGTGGGGCGTCCACAGGCTTAGAGTGAAGGTGCTTGGTGGCCCCGCTGGGGCTGGACAGAGAGCAGGAATCCCATTTGAGCATCGATAATTTTTACTCCCCTGTTCTGTTTGCATATTTCAGGCCTATAAACAACATGAATGATGTGCCGTGTAATGCACCATAATCCAGATTTATTCAATCTGGAGTGTGGGGGGGGGGGGGCTTCTTCACAAGCCACCACTCAGGACGGCTGTTTGTGTGTGTGTGTGTGTGTGCGCAGTGATTTATTTGATTTAATTAGATCGCCGATGTAAAACAGCTCGCAGGGATGAAAAGGTAAAGACGAGTGCCAGGGGAGGTATAAATAACACCAAGCCTTTCTCTCTCTCCTTCCTTTCCCCCATAATCCTCCTCTCTCTCATCTTTTCTTGTTTTCTTGTTTCTCTATCCTCTATCCTTTTTATTGTCTCTCTTTGTGCTCTCTTCTCCCTGATTTCTTCCTTTCTCCTGCTGTCCCTCTCTTCCTCTCACTCCCTCTGTCGTTTTTACTCTCTCTCTCTCTCTGTCCCTCTTTATGCTTCCCACTCTCTCCATTTTCATCCCCTACACTGTATATCTGTCCATCTCTCTCACTCCCTCCATCCCCCCTCTATATTCCACTATTCACAGCTGAATAATGAGGGTATTTTTTCTTTTTCTCCTCCTCTCTCTCTCTCTCTCTCTCTCTCTCTCTCTCTCTCTCTCTCTCTCTCTCTCTCTCTCTCTCTCTCTCTCTCTCTCCTCTCTCTCGCTCATCCCCTGTGCCTTCAGCTGAATAATGATAGAGGGTAAATGCCTCATTAGACTAAAAGGCCCAGCGGAGCAATCTGAGGCATTAGAACCGGCTGCTCTAGAACAGGATAGGGTGGACCTGTCCAACACAGCCGAGGTATGAATAGGAGGAAATATTACACACAAGACTATTAGGAGAACGAGAAAGAAAGAAAAAAAAAGCTTTTCTGTCGGAAAAAAGGAGATGCCATACATGTTGGCTTAATGGGGAAGCTGCTGCTCTGGCAAATGCTGGTGTATTGAATATGGCACGATATTAATACAAGGAGACTGACGGAACAGAGTACAGACACATAATGGGAACTATCAGTGTACTATCAGGACAGGTGAGGCATGCGTCCGGACTGGAGATGGAAGCCTGTTCCTTCTGTTGCTCAGGGAGACAGAACACACACAGCAAGATCCTGGATCAGATGTTGGATCACACAGAACGAAGAGGGACAGCGGTGGTGCACTGCACTGTTGTCAGGAGATGGATCGACTCGTAATGTTATCGTAACGTTAACCTAACCCTGACCCCTCACCCAAAGATGGCCCCTTTCAAAGTGATGTGCCGTAGTAAATGTGGAGGATTTTCTTCATCGCTCTGTACTCTCATAGGAACACACACCCATAGAAAAAAAATATCTTTTTTAAATCACATTGCAAAGTATTTGTCTGTGTCACACATGGGACCATAAATGAAATGTGGCAGTCATGGAAAATGTATATGGAACATACAGTATGTCACATGGAAGTGGCCATATTCATGTCAAATACCTGTAGCCATACCTGTAGCCATATCCATAGAAGTTTATAAAAAAAAGATAATAATAATAAATAATTAAAAAAGATAAAAATTATAAATAAATAAATAACTACACAAAGACATATACACAGTACTAATACACATTGAACATAGACATACACATAGGACTAAGTACTCATGGCCCACATGTGCATGCACACACGCACACGCTTGCATGTACGCAAACACACACACACACAAGCAGTTGATTTATGTTAGGTAATCAAGAAATAGAGGATCGTAAATCTACTGGTAACAGTTGTTGAGTGGATCACCAGCCAATAAAAAGGTTTTCCTGGAGGTTCTCTGCATCACCACACATACACACACACACACACACACACACGCACACGCACACGCACACGCACACGCACACACACACACACACACACACAGACATACGTACAGTATAAACACAGAGAGACACATACAACTGTTAAATGTGAACACGCAGGACCAATGAAAGAGGTTTAATGCATCCTGGCATAATGGCTGGTAAACATGGCATTGAAGGTACAACCACAGCCACTGGATGAGGGATATGTAAGGTTAAGCACCTTTAAGCTGATAATATACTGTATATACAGTACACACTGACAGGGGCGGACTGGGACACAAATTCAGCCCGGGACATTCAGACGCACCAGCCCACGCACCGGCCCCCGAAACCGGCCCACGCACCGGCCCCCGAAACCGGGATTCCCACGGGATGGGAGTCAATTTCACTTTGAATCCCATGATTGGGCAGGACCGGGAGTAAAAGTCAACAGGAGCAGAAGGGAGTGGGAACTATGACAACAAAATCAACAGTATTTGGACGGGAGTGCTACATCGGTGCATCACTAATGTAAATGTTTGGTGGTTTTATATTTAACTAAGGCAGACATCAGGGCTGTACAGCGTGCTATGAAAAAATCGGTCTGTGCGATGAATGAATTTACTGCACTAGCACCCGTGCGATAGGCATTCGGTTCATATCGATACTCTTATTTTGACAATCCTGTGGCAAGTCTCATTTCCGCCCAAGCGCAGCTCCAGCCATAATATCTATGGCTCCGGCAGCTAACAACGTTTGGCTCATATCGATACTCTTATTGTTAACAGAAATGGCTATGGGGCGACAATAATATGTACAAGAGGCATTGTTACAAAGGGTCAGATTAAACCGAATATATATACTTATTGCCTGAGATCCCATGTATAATATTTGTATATCGTTTGATATCCCCTGTATATTCCTTGTACAATATGCACTGAATGTCCCTTTAGTCTAGCAGGACAGACCATAATATTCGTTCTCCTATTGGAAGCGATCCCCTGGCGCCAGGTACCGAGTAAAGCCTTACCCCCTCGAGCTGACTTGAAAGCTACCGCCAGGACTTGCCCAAACATGCCCGCTTTTCGCCCACGGCTACGAGACCGAGAGGCGACAGAAATGAGATAGGCACTATTTGTTCACCGTGCACATAAATACGGCGCGGCAAATACAGAACTTCCCTTGCAGTCCCCTTGCAGTTCCTCTTCAGTTCGCCTTCAGTTCAGTCTGGTGCAGTTACCAAGTAAAGCCTTACCCACTACGCAACGTGCGGTACAGCAGGGCTCGTATCGCCCCAATATAGTCTCGTGTTATCCTAAATACGTCTGTTTGTCGTATCGTTCTCTATTCATTAGTAAACCTTCATTACGAGTCAAAGACCACGTGAAGTGGGTAATTGTGTGTCTATAATAGAGCACTTATTGCCGCGTGCTAATAGTATAGTAACGTCAAGGTCAACCGTGCACTACCGCACCGGAGAGGATATCTACACCGGAGCAGCAGCACCACGGGGGATTTACACCCCGCCCGCAGTGCCACTCTCCGGGCAAGGATTATTATTCTTCATTGCTTTGACCAAGCTGCTGGAACAGAGAACCGCCTACCCCACTGCTACTGTGGGATCTACACCTGCCCGTGAAGACCTCATTCAAGCCAGTCTCTGTCGAACCAGAGGCTCCACGGCTTCTACCTTCACCTGCAAGGCGCGCATCCTGGGACCAGGCTGCTTCTCCCCGCTGCTCCAGGGTGACATCGCCCCCGTGAACCATTGACTTGCATAGAGCTTTGGCCCCCTCTGCTGGCTTACAACCGGTAGTACACCCTTTCCCAGAAGATCCCTAGATAATTACTTAATATTTACTATTGACTCGCCTATGCACATTCTATTTGCCTTATAAGCGCAACTAAGTCATGTAATACTATTCCTTTTATGTAATAAATATTGTAAACTAGTATTCTGTGTGGAAAACCGTGTTATTGTTGGAGTGTTCTAATCTAATAATACTTATGTACAGTATTGGTCAGGAGTACATAGACGGTAGTGATTAATGATATCAGTACTTGATTAATACAGTCAGGGAATTGTACCCCTCAGTTACAATTGGTCCTTCGAGCCGGAGAATAATTAGCGTAATATTAATATAATATTAATATTGGCATGGCCGATGACGAACACTCCACAAACGGTTCTCCTAAGCTAGATCGCCCGCAGCGCAGACGACAGCCACCTCCCTACCTAGAGGCATACTCTGTCAGTCCAATACCTAGCTTTAAAGGGAAGTTAAACGCGGAAAAAGTAGAAAGTAAAATTATGTCCGACCTTAACAACCAGGTTACCCCGCCAACCGAGGCCCTACTGGGTGCTAATGTAACTGACCAAGCTCACGGTGGGGACCAGGAGGGAACTGACACGACTTTACCCCCAGACAATACCGAAGAAATAGTCCCCGATCAGCCCCGGGAGGAAGACAACCCTAAAGAGACGCGCACCCAGGAGACGGATCTCCTCGGTACGCAACCGGAGAATGGATCTCCAACAAGTACTGCCGGGAGCCGATCGCCCCGAACGGCGTCTTCCCCCAGCGAGGCGGACAAGATGCTGGCGCAAGCACTCATCGCCACCCTGGCAGCCTCCACCGAACACGATCGACTTCAAGCGCAACAGACGTGCGAGCGCGAACATTACGCAGGTGAGCGAGAGCGCTTCCAGGCGCAACAAAGGAGCGAGGACGACCGAATAAGACTGGAGACCAGACGCCTCCAGACCGAAGAGAACATCGAGCGAAGCCGCGCCGACGTCGCAAATGCACAGCTCCACGCCGCCCATGCCAGCGCCAATGCCCAGCGCGACGCCGCCAATGCCCAGCGCGAAGCAGCGCGCGACGCAGCCCATGCCCGGCGCGAGGCAGAGCGCGACCGGATGCAGGCGGAGCTGATGGACAAACTGGTTGCCATGGCGACACCCCCTCACTCCGCACGGAGCTCTCAGAGGTCGTCAAGACATGGGTCTAGGACACATTCCCCTACCCGACGAAGCGACCCGGGACCCCGCCTACAGGAGGATCCTGTCCACGTCTCCGAACCCCGCCTACAGGAGGAGCCTGTCCACGTCTCCGAACCCCCTCCCCAGCCGGTCCATACGAGACCCAGCAACCGGGTAACGGAACCGAACCACGCCGAGAGACTGAACAGAAGACTCCAGGTCCTAGCAGAGGAAGAGGAGGAGGAAGAGGAGGGGTGTCAAGCCGACCAGCAGCAACGTGCTCTGGCCCAGGAGGCCCAGTACAGCCCCGACCCGCAGCGACGTACTCAGGACCAGGAGGTCCAGTACAGCCCAGAAGTCAGCCCCGAGGCCCTGCGCTACAAACCCCCGACTCAACTCACGGGTGAGTTTGACGCACCGCCAGCCCCGAGGAACAGCACCTGGGTACCCGACCTTCGGTACCCACCAAGTACCAGCCCAAGACGACACGCCAGAGGAGACTCGCCTAGGAGGCCTCTCCCCCAACGCTCACCGATGTGCCAGTCATCCATGACATCATACATTGGCACACCGACGATTCCAAACTTCATCCATGAGAATCGAGCACAGTACACGGAGCTCCGGATGTGCTTAGAGACAATGCTGGTGGATGTCGCTGATGAACGCCACAAGTATGCAATATTACTCCAGCACCTGAAAGTGCCCCGAGCGCACAACATAGCGCTGGCCTATGCCACCTCTTCGACCCCATACACAGCGGCCCTAGCGGCACTGGACCAGAGATATGGACGTATATGGGATTACGTAATAGAAGAGATAAGGCATATTGACCGCTTACCCCCAGCCACAGACAATCGCTCACTAGACGACCTGTCAATCATAGGGGAGTCCCTGGTGGGGATGCTGGGAGCGCAACGGGAGAAGGGCAGGCATGAGCTATACGCCAACTCTAACGTTGAGAGGATTTTGGAGAAGCTGCCACCCGCAAGACAGGAGCGCTTTCGGCGGCAGAGGGACTACCGCGACCCCGACGGCCCCGAGCCATCCCTCCTTGATCTGGCCGACTTCCTGGCGAGAGAGGTCAGCAGCTTACGACTGGACACCTTCGGGCGGAGCACGCCAAGCTCCAGAGAGGGACCCAGGAGAATAAATGATGGAAGAAGATCGGTGACTGTCATGCACCAATCAGAGTCAGTACCGCAGCACTCCAACCACAACACCCCCTCGATGAAAGAGGACCAGTGGAAGATCGAGTGCCAGTACTGTGAGGGAGAACATCGGCTCTATCAGTGCGAAGATTTCAAGAAGCTGACCACGGATGATGTGAGCCAGTGGGTCAAGGACCACCGCCGCTGCTTCCGCTGCGCGCGCAGCCACCTAGCAGCTGAGTGCCGCCTGAAGAAAAAGTGCAGCAGGTGCGGTGGCACCCACCTGGAGGTCCTGCACGACATCAACAAGCGCCACCCAGGACAACAGAGTGGGCCCGTCGCGGTACTGTACCATGCCGAGGCGGTGGCACCAGAACCAAAGTTCCACCAGACCGCTCCCTTCTGTCCCAACTGCTACGGCAGGCACTGGGAGTCAAGGTGCGACTCGTGCCATATAGAGTCTACGTCACCACCCGAGACAGGAGTGCTCCACATTGACCAGCACACCGAGACCCCCCGAGTGCTCCTCAAAGTGGTCAGAGTGCTCCTGAGCCACGGGGACAAAGTCATGGACACTTACGCCGTCCTTGATGACGGGTCAGAGAAGACCCTTCTGCTCGCATCCGCTGCGGCCCAGCTGGGACTGCGGGGGAGCGAGAACCAAATGACGATTCGGACAATAAGAAGAGATTTAAAGACGATAAAGGGCGAGAATGTCTCCTTCACTATCGCAGCAAGCGGGCAGCCAGAGCGACGGTATAGGATTACAAATGCTTTCACCAGCCAAGAAATAGGACTATCACAGTACACCTACCCCATCCCACAGCTGATGGACAAATACGTGCACCTGCGTCAACTACCTATCCCGCTCATAGACGGCGTCACCCCGACCCTGTTGATAGGCTCCGACCATGCAGAACTCATAGTCCCGATTGACCGGGTCCATACAGGCCCCCGAGGCTGTCCTGCAGCAGTCGAGACCCGCCTAGGATGGACATTGCAAGGCCCCCTCGCTAAATCTCTCAGCCGAACAGCAGCCACTAGCTGCCTACACACAGAAGAAGACACCGGCCTCTCCCCCATACAGCAGAGGCTACTGACATTAAGCGAGAGGCCCGTGAGAGAACCGTGGGTACCAGAGGGAGTTCGGAACTCCACCCCCCTCAGCTGCGCTTCAGACGTAGCTAACCTCGAACCCAGCACCCCAAGCGACTCCTTGACGGGGCGGCCGGGACCGACCCCTCCTCACACGGGGTACAGAGCGAACAAGAGAAACAGACGGAGGAGGAGAAAGCACAGCCAAGCAAAGATCAAAGCAGTCTCAGGCCCGCTTCCTCCTAAGCCCCCCTTCATCCCGTCCAGCCATCATGACCATAGACCAGTCACCACCTCCAGCTGCGTGGCCGGCCGGCCGCGTAAGCAAAGTGACCACTGGTGCCGACGGAAAGGTCAGAGTGGCAGAAGTGCTCGGCCAAGGGCGGATCTATAACCGACCCGTGGCGAGGCTGATCGAGTCGCCAAGGCTCCCCGACTTGCCTAATGACGACCATGACCCCCTGACTTTGTGAACTGCCCGACCCCTCACAGACATTGACTAGTGGACAGTGCGGTTAATCTGTCCCTGCTTAGCTAATTAGGTGGGACTAATTAGGGGGCGGCTGTTACAAAGGGTCAGATTAAACCGAATATATATACTTATTGCCTGAGATCCCATGTATAATATTTGTATATCGTTTGATATCCCCTGTATATTCCTTGTACAATATGCACTGAATATCCCTTTAGTCTAGCAGGACAGACCATAATATTCGTTCTCCTATTGGAAGCGATCCCCTGGCGCCAGGTACCGAGTAAAGCCTTACCCCCTCGAGCTGACTTGAAAGCTACCGCCAGGACTTGCCCAAACATGCCCGCTTTTCGCCCACGGCTACGAGACCGAGAGGCGACAGAAATGAGATAGGCACTATTTGTTCACCGTGCACATAAATACGGCGCGGCAAATACAGAACTTCCCTTGCAGTCCCCTTGCAGTTCCTCTTCAGTTCGCCTTCAGTTCAGTCTGGTGCAGTTACCAAGTAAAGCCTTACCCACTACGCAACGTGCGGTACAGCAGGGCTCGTATCGCCCCAATATAGTCTCGTGTTATCCTAAATACGTCTGTTTGTCGTATCGTTCTCTATTCATTAGTAAACCTTCATTACGAGTCAAAGACCACGTGAAGTGGGTAATTGTGTGTCTATAATAGAGCACTTATTGCCGTGTGCTAATAGTATAGTAACGTCAAGGTCAACCGTGCACTACCGCACCGGAGAGGATATCTACACCGGAGCAGCAGCACCACGGGGGATTTACACCCCGCCCGCAGTGCCACTCTCCGGGCAAGGATTATTATTCTTCATTGCTTTGACCAAGCTGCTGGAACAGAGAACCGCCTACCCCACTGCTACTGTGGGATCTACACCTGCCCGTGAAGACCTCATTCAAGCCAGTCTCTGTCGAACCAGAGGCTCCACGGCTTCTACCTTCACCTGCAAGGCGCGCATCCTGGGACCAGGCTGCTTCTCCCCGCTGCTCCAGGGTGACATCGCCCCCGTGAACCATTGACTTGCATAGAGCTTTGGCCCCCTCTGCTGGCTTACAACCGGTAGTACACCCTTTCCCAGAAGATCCCTAGATAATTACTTAATATTTACTATTGACTCGCCTATGCACATTCTATTTGCCTTATAAGCGCAACTAAGTCATGTAATACTATTCCTTTTATGTAATAAATATTGTAAACTAGTATTCTGTGTGGAAAACCGTGTTATTGTTGGAGTGTTCTAATCTAATAATACTTATGTACAGTATTGGTCAGGAGTACATAGACGGTAGTGATTAATGATATCAGTACTTGATTAATACAGTCAGGGAATTGTACCCCTCAGTTACAGGCATGGTTTCCATCTGTGGCCTTGCTCTGCTGGCAGCGGTTTATTCATTCACATTGACTCATACCACAACAGCTCATGTGTTCTCCTCTCCGGGAGAGGCATGTGTGGGAAGAAGAAAAAGTAGGAGGGAACCAAGACTTATATACTCCCCAACCTGGCGTAGACAGTAGAAGCTCCGCCTATAGCGCCCTCCAGTGGACACAGATATATATGCAGTCATGGGAGTAGTAGAGGACAGTTACAGTTAGTTACAACCAGGGTGCAATCCACGGGGGAGCTGGGGCAGCCATGGCTCCCTTAGATCAGACATCAGCTCCCCTGAAAACATGATTTGTGATTTTTTGGGGGGTCTCTAAATTACTGAAAATAAATGCTACTTTTGCCATGCATTTCTAATTTTTCTGTAATTTTCTGTATCATCATCGTGTATTATAATAAACGTATGCTATTTTGGATGTATGATTAATGATTTGCGCACTAATTCACACCCGTATTATGGCAACATGCATGCTATTCTTGCAATTACCATTCGGAGCGCGGCGGCGCTGCAGCCTGCACGCACGGCACAAATCAAACTTGACCCGCACGTTGTAACCTGTGACTTGTTGACAGTGATAGTTTTGACAGGTAAATAAGGTCATTCAGGAATGGATAATGTCTAAACGAAAAATGCAACAAGTAAGCCTAACCAATTTTGGTTTCACGATGAAAGTGAAGCAGTCAATGGACTTGACAGAGCAGCAGGAGGCGGGATCATCTACAGGCGACACCGTTACACCTGCTGCTGGTGCTGCTGCGGTGGGGACTATCTCTGACAACGCCCGGTGACCGTGCCGGCGCCTGCTGCGGTCGTATCAGAACAGGAGTCTGAGAGATAATCACGAGATACTGTAGACAGTGTTGGATCTATCATCTATCTAACTAAATGGATACTTTTTTTTATCATGGAATGTGCTGTGCAGACGGCCGGACCACAACTACATCAACAAGTGAGTTGTCTATTATGTCTTCTGTAGTTATTGAAACTGATTGAATATATGACAGGATTCCAGAGGTTTATTTGTCACATACATACATACACAACACAAGGCCTACTAAAGGCTACAGTAACGTCTGCGATCACAGTCCGACTCCTCCCTGCGCGGCGCACACCCCCCCCCCCCCCCGCCCGCAAAAATATATTAAGGTTCATTGGCTCACCCAAAGACTATGCTATGGTGCACACACTGGTTACAACCATACATACACCCTCTAGATTCAACACTCCCACTTATGGGTGCTTAGTACACTGTATGAACTCTTAAAATAACACAGTCTTAGAACATCAAAAAGAGTATGGCAGTCAATATTTACACACCAAACATGACCTCTGCAAATCTCCTCAGTTTCAATTTTGAAGCAGGCTTTGTCATAGCGTCTGCTACCATGTCATCTGTTGGACAATAAACCAGTGTCATCCTTTCTTCTCTGATGACAGATCTGATGAAATGGTACTTTATATCCCAGAGGGTGCTCCTCGTCATCGCCCTCTGGGGGTGTCTGGATGTCTGCCTGCACGCCTGTGCTCAGCACACTAGGCTGTGGTGTCTCTGTCCCTCCATACCTTACCCCGGAGTCCAGCCATGGCTCCTCTGTCTGTGTCTCGATTTCGCACGTTGTCTTGGTGACAAATTTCACTAGTCTGTGCTTTTGCACCTTCCCTTTACCGGGATAGTAGACTAGGAGTGCGGGGCTCCCTCTGTCGTGTCCTACAAAGAGTCCTTTTTCACATCTGGACTCAAGCTTGCCTCTGTCCTGCTGGTAAGCATAGCACACTGATCCGAATTTGTGCATTCTGGCTAGATTACATCTTTTCCCTGTCATTGCTGTATATGGGGTGGTGCCTGTATGTTTATTAAAACACCTGTTTCTGGTGTAGGCGGCTTCTTGTACCGCATAATGCCACAGGCTCTTCGGTATGTTACTATCGTCTAGCTTACACCTGGCCATTTCAAAAAGAGTGCGCCATTCCCTCTCGGCTACCCCGTTCTGATGTGGGGAGTAGGGACATGATGTCTCGTGTCTGATCCTGTTTTTTCTCAACAGTGATTGGAACTCTCTGTTTGTAAACTCGGTCCCGTTGTCTGACCTCAAACATTTTACGTCTCCATAGGGGGCGACATCGGCAAGGAACTTCTCCGTGGCTTGGAGTGTATCACTCTTTGCTTTAAGGAAATAGACGAACACTACGCCTGTACCCACATCTGTAAAGGACTGTACATAGTTAAAGCCACCTATGGACTCGTTCCTTACTGGACCGGCTAGGTCGGTGTTAACTAGCTCCAGTGGTCTCTTTACCTTCTCTGTGGGGTCCCTGTTCCTTGTTTGAGTAAACTTCCCCCTTATGCAAACTTCACATTCTTTGTCAGGTCTATGCTTTTCACCCTTAATGTGCATACCGTCTGTCACTGCTTGCAGCTTTAGTAAATCCTCATGGTTACAATGACCCATAATTTCATGCCACGTCTGGATGTCATGACTAACAGTCACATTACATTTATCATTATTATCACACTCCGTTCGTAGGTAATACATTCTTCCATATACGTCAATGTTAAACCGTGTACCATCTTTTTCTACAAGAACATCTTTACCTTCACTGAAGAACACTTCGGCACAGTTAGCAGTAGCGGATTTTACTGAGAATAGTTCTTGTGGGAACAAGGGTATATATAGAGCGTCCTTTAACGTCACTGTACACCGGCGCCCCTTAATGTCTATAAGGCATACCTGTGCGTCTCCTCTCCCCTGCGCCAACCCGTAGATGCGTTTCCCGTCCGCTAGCTCCATGATGTGTCCCTCCGGCTCGAAGGATTTATCAAAGTTCTTGAAACTATTCCTGTCGTTGATGATGTGGGATGACGCACCTGTGTCCACGATCAGTCCCCTCCTCGGTGCTGGTGGTGCGTTGGCCGGGCGACGGCCGTAGTCCGCGCCCCAAAAACGAAGTTCTCACGTCCTGCCGCTCTCCGGGCGTCATCTCGACTCGCCTCACGATCACCGTTGCTGCCATCTTGTCTGTAGTCGTCATTTC
This sequence comes from Notolepis coatsorum, assembly GCF_963971535.1. Lineage (NCBI taxonomy): Eukaryota > Metazoa > Chordata > Actinopteri > Aulopiformes > Paralepididae > Notolepis > Notolepis coatsorum. The sequence continues at coordinate 129,555,185 of NC_140165.1, read as the reverse complement.
GTCCACAGCCGCCATCTTGTTCGTGGCCGCGACCTCGTCCGTCGCCGCCATCTTGTCCATAGGCGCCGCCTCGTCTCTGGCCGACATCTTGCCCATGTGCGTATCGGGCGCTCTGGTCTCGTTTCTTTCGGCACTCTTTGTCTGTGTGCCCCGATGATCTGCAGAAGTTGCACCAGACCGTCTTGTTGCAGTTATCCCTCCGATGCCCATTCTCTCCACATCGCCAACACGTCAGCTCCGTCGTGGGCCTGGCCTTCTCCCTCTGTGTTGCTCGGGCTTTCAGTGCTATCCCCCCCGCTTCCGCGGCGTCTGGGTGGATATCCTCTGAGGCCTCAAAGTTCCGCAGCTTGGCTTTGAACTGCCCCAATGTCATGTCCGTTGAACCGTGGGTAACCAGTAGCGTGAACGGCCTGTACAACTCCGGTAGTCCTCTCATCACCATTGCCATCATTAACCCCTCGCCGGGTGCCTCTCCTGCACTCTTGAGCGCCGTCATGATCTGCTCAGCTCGGATGATGTATTCTGTCATCGTCTCTGTGTTCCCCTTCTTCAGGGCCGTTAACGTTATGTAGAGGGACACTACTCGGGGCCTTCCCCGTCCGATGTAATGCTCCCTCAACACTCCCAGGCTTTCTCGGCCTTTGTCCTTCGTGTCACGGAATATTAGCCCCAAGCTTGTATCGTCGAGCAGCGGTGCCAACTCACAGTATGCGTCCGCATTAAGCTTGTCGTCTTGGGCTTGTTCCTCCGCCGCCAGTGGTCCCGCGGGGGCCGTCAAGATCACCGCCTTGAGTCCCGCGCCGTGCATGCAACATAGCATGCGCTCTTCCCAGAGCTCATATCCCTCCGCTTTCCCATTAAATGAGGGCCATTTGCTTCTTCCCTTGGTCGCCATCCTCTTTCTTGGTGGTTGGTGGTAGGTGTAGCTTAAGCTTCGTTGGCCTAGTACGCTAGCCACACGGTACTCCCGGTGCTACTCTGGCCTACACGTCAGCTAAGCTAGCTACCCTTATTATTTCGCCCCTGCGAGATCTGGGCCCATAACCTGTTAACAGAAATGGCTATGGGGCGACAATAATAATGTACAAGAGGCATGGTTTCCATCTGTGGCCTTGCTCTGCTGGCAGCGGTTTATTCATTCACATTGACTCATACCACAACAGCTAATGTGTTCTCCTCTCCGGGAGAGGCATGTGTGGGAAGAAGAAAAAGTAGGAGGGAACCAAGACTTATATACTCCCCAACCTGGCGTAGACAGTAGAAGCTCCGCCTATAGCACCCTCCAGTGGACACAGATATAGTTACAGTTAGTTAACAACCATACATACACCCAGATTCAACACTTATTTTGAAAATCCTGTAGCTATAGTCTCATTTCCTCCCAAGCGCAGCTCCAGCAGCCCAACAACAACAGCATGCTATGTTATGTTAGAGTGCGCATTGTGTGACCAGGAAATAAGTCCCTGCCTGTTTTTCCCCGCAACGCTTCCAATGCATCTTACATGCTTTGCATCCTCACCAAAACTAACTAGTTAGCTGCTACCGGGTAACTAAACTAAGCTAGGGTAACTAAACTAAGCTAACCCGGCTCAGAGGGAGAGAAAACAGTGAGGAAAGGGCGGGGGAGCCTCAGCCTCTCTCTGTCCCTCTCTCTACGTCAATGATTTTAAAGCCCAACTTGCAGGTTAAACCCTACTCTTCAATTATGGGTAGTTTACATCATTGGTATCTAATTTAATTATAATTTTTTCCATTTGACGCCGAAAATGCCACTCCGAAAGGGGTAAAAAGGTCCATGCACGAATAACATGCACGCGCGAATCAAAAAAGCGTATCAGAGCTATCAGGGCCATGACGTCACGTCGGGTATCTTTCCCCTACTTCTGATCCACTACAAGGAGTTTTGACGAGTGCAGAAAGCTATTTCCTTGATCCAAATGGACGCCTTACAAGACGCAAATGGGTTTAATCGTCGGGAGACTTTGATGGACCAGCTACAACTGGTTGAAACAAGGTAGTTATAATGTTTTTAATGTCGTAAAAAAATAACTACATTTACCACTAGGCAGCCTGTTGTTCAGTACAGCAGCGCTACTGGTCTGTTGGCTGTCGCCTGATCCCCGGGTCATAGTACCAAGCTGGCTATATAGCTCTGGCTAACGTTACCCCACTAACGTTAGCATTATGTCTACTGTCGTGCATGTAAAAGAGTTTTGGGAACGAGTAAAATGTGTAGGTCCTCTTCTCAGACCTGTGAGGCAAAGCACTGCTGCACACACATCCTGCCGGCTAGCAAGCTATGCGCCCCGGCATGTTGATACGATAGTAGCCCCTTTAGCTGCACTCGGTGCATCAGTGACGATAGCTATGAGCTAACTAATGCTACAAGCTCAAACACCTTATAACTACTACTATTGTCATGTCCATAAGTTCCTTGGCAGAATACTTGTGATGACAAAGGTATACAAAGAGGAGAGAACCATTTTAAATCGGATGATGTTATGAGTATGAGCCAGTGTGTGGGCCAGAGTGTGGGCCGGTGTGTGGGCCAGTGTGTGGGCCGGTGTCTGGGCCGGTGTGTGGGCCAGTGTGTGGGACGGTGTGTGGGCCAGTGTGTGGGCCGGTGTGTGGGCCAGTGTACACACTTTATATTTAGGTAGAATATGGAGACTGCAGACGCGGAAATAAGATTTCGTGCATTAGTTTGACTGACGTGTTCGGTATGACCCCCCGTAATTCGCTATAGTTAATTGTAAAATAGGGACAGTAGTGTAATTATTGTCAAAACCCTATAAATAGCATTTGGAATAGGTATTTTTTTCCGAATGAATGCAGCATGGTTTATATATATACCATATATACCGGAATACTACTGGGTGTACTGACTGTGCTCCGCGTAACTCAACTCGTTATTATTTTGCGCATAGATTTCAGAAATACAGGAATGTTTTGATTATATTTAAAAGGCTTTGCCATTGTTAAACGAAATAAGTGGAATTTCGAAGCTGTAAGCAGAATACAAGTCATATGAACACCCACGATATAGTGTTCTTCCCCCTTCCTACTGTATAAGAAAGAATTAAAAACGCATTGCAACGAGAACAGAGGTTATTTGTTGAGTTTATGTGTATTACAAAACCCTTGCAATAAATGTGTCTTAAATTAATGAAAAGCATACATGCTCTGGAGGTAGCATATAGTGTGGGTGATATGACTTGTATTCTGCTTACAACGTCGAAATTCCACTTATTTCGTTTTACAATGTCAAAGCCTTTTAAATATAATCAAAACGTTCCCGTATTTCTGCAATCTATGCGCAAAATAATAACGAGTTGAGTTCTAACAAAGAACGTATTACATGCTGGGTAGGCTGATTGAGTAAACTGTAAATAAAATAGCCTATAACATTATAAAGGATATGGGCTATAGCAGGGGTTCCCAACCTTTATTCCCCAGAGCCCCACGATTCCTTGGAGACATATAGGAATAATATGATATGATATAAGGTATACTGGTCCGTCAGCGAGGAGATTATGAAATGTAATTTGAGAATATAGGCTAAAGGCAAAACGACGGCCTATAGCCTATACATATTATTTAATATTTTCATAAGCGTAAAGATACAGCTAGATTAACGATCAAGTTAGTTTACTGTATGCAGGCTTCGCAGGGCTGTGCCATGTGTTATTATATATGCGCAAGTTACTGTTGCATAATGTAGGCTATGGCTGCTATTATATCTAATTTATATAGGCTACCTAATACCGACAACAAAATAGATTGTATGCCTCTACAAATCATATTATACCCGGTAGCCAATCGAACGAAACGAATAAAGGCATTCATATGCAGCATGGTTATAATGACACACCAACGCCAAACAGTGGTTAATGGTCTTTATTAGTATTTTGAGCTGTCCAGGCAGAATTGCAGCAATGGTCTTAGGGAGTCATTGATATCTGACATCACCGTGTACAAGTCCGCCAGCCTGTTGCATATTTATCCCATAACACGCATTGTGTCTTCTTGGTTCGACAGCGTGTTAAATTATTTGCTTAGACCTCCGTGAACAATCTCGCTCGTGAAGTTTCTCAGAGTTCGCTCGGGTTAGTCCATTATTTCACATCCCATGGGGGTGTTTCATTACCATATATGGATAATCATGCACAAGCATTGACGGTAAGAACAAATGGTATTTATCAACACGGAGTGTGTGTACGACCCGTGTACGCACGTGTGATAAATCCCGATTTTTCTGTACGTACACACATTAAAAATTCTGTGCTTAAGAACGAAAATAGAACACTTTCTAAGAATTGTTGATAAATGAGGGCCCAGGTCCTGTCAAGCTATTATCATTATTATTTTTGCATAATCATTACCATTTCTTATTTAACTTCAGTTGTTGGAAAGGTGTTTTGCTCCAAGATAACTCTGTCGTTTTTTTTTTTAGTAGTTGCTTGTTGTTTTGAGTAGGGAATTCCATACAGTTACTGTAGTCGTACATTCGGGGATGGAGAAAAAGCCCTGGGTAGCATGTCTAGTGGGGGATGTGTGTGTAGATCACAAATGTATGACATTGATTTTTTTTAAATATATATATATATATATATATAAAAAAAAAAAACAATGTCATACATTTGTGATCTACACACACATCCCCCACTAGACATGCTATACCCAGGGCTTTTTCTCCACCCCCGAATATATATATTGGGATGTTCCTCATACAGTAAAGGTGAGTATTGAGGCCTTCAGGCATCATCTCCTCTGAGCCACTGGTGTGGAGACTGGAGACTAATGTGCATTTTGTTGATTTTGTTATTTTTCTTGTATGTGCAGGTGTTGATGTTTGTCCTGCGTGTGCTGTCAAGGGCTAGGTGTTGATGTTTGTCCTGCGTGTGCTGTCAAGGGCTAGGTGTTGATGTATCTTTCTGATAACTACATCACTGCATAATTCATGTGTCAAATGTTCAGAGAAGCTGGGTGTGGTGCTTTTTCTGGACCGATATCCAAGGGAATATCCAAGCGGTAAAATGTACAGAACATACAGACATGCACACACATACACACGCAAGCAAGTAAACGCACACAAACACACACTGCACCAACTACACACCTACTGTATACTTTACTAGTATCCCCAAGCAATAACTCTTTGCGTAGCATAGTCTCTTTCTTTGTCTCATACCACAGTTGCTGAGCGTTGGAGCGTTGTACAGTTAATATTTCATACCGTATATCCAGCCAGGCTCAGTCTGTAAAAGTTGTTTATAATTCGTGCTTGCTTCTCCATGCTCTGTTACAGATGGGTCTACAGGACTAAGTGATGCTGCTATGATTTGGACTCTGCCCCTGGGATGAGAGCCAATGAAACGTGTCTGTGTGTGTGTGTACAGGAAAGTGCAATCAAGGATAAGTGTGTGTGTGTGTGTGTGTGTGTGTGTGTGTGTGTGTGTGTGTGTGTGTGTGTGTGTGTGTGTGTGTGTGTGTGTGTGTATGCGCGTGTGTGCAGTAAACAGTGGGTGGAGCCTGCCTGATTAATGAGCAGATGATATTAGCGTGCAACAAAAGGAGAACATAAGTTATGAGTCTTCTATATGACTTTCACACCTGTTTCTCTGCCGCTCAGCACAAATACACATAATGAGCGACTCTGATTTATGCACGCCGAGCGATAATGTATTCCTTATGAAGCTTCAGGGGATTCTAATATCACTTTGTGCTAATTGTCTGGTTCAGTGGATCAATCCTATTAAACGGGGCCCTGGTTTCCAAAACAGCACCTTGGTGTGTGTGGTCTGCAGGCTGAAGAGTAGACTGTGTGCCTCTGACTCATAGCTGATCTCATTTTAACCAAGTGACACATTAAAAGAATGTTAACATTGAAGTTGGGAACGCTCACTGTTCTCATTCTGTGAGGTTAATTGAGCTGTCAGTTAATGCCACTCCAAGTGTGCAGAACGTCCAGCCTGTGGGTGTAGTAAGAGAATGAATAGGCAACAACTTTAAACTGCCGTTATGTTAGTTTACTGGTTCATACATTTTTGTAGCGTTGACAAAATAACACAGGGTCCTGAGCTCCCCACCGGAGAGCTTCCTGTGAGGGAGAACAAACACAGTATACAGTAAGATGCCGTCTGCGTATCATTCAAATACAGAACGGTGTGAATATTAGTAAAAAATGCCAATGGAATGATAATATTGAAAAATCATTACTTTGCACTGAAACAATGCATGCAGATTGCTCAGACCTCTTCTTAAAAATCTAACCACGACCTCGGGTCAACTTCATGTCAGACCAGTCGATTAAGAACCTCACCTACATTGCAATTCAATAATTGCAAACAAGTTCCCTCTTTTCTCAATTATACAATTGACAGATTGGATAAAGCCATACATTTGAATGAAAAAATCCGATCTTCCTGAAAATGAATTGAAACTGTTGTTAAGTTGACCGTTCACCCTGGGTCACCTTTCACTTCTCACCTTTAAACTTTGAACCCTGTGAGGGGGCGTGTCTAGGAAGTGGTGATGGTTGTGGCTGACGCGGGGCAGCATGGGAGCAGCAGGATCTGAGAGGGTTGTTTAGAGTGATGTTGAATGTCCCCTTTAGGACCGTGTCCATGATAGCTGGACTCAGCTGGAGAGGAAAGCAGAGGTGAGGAGAGGAGAGGAGAGGGGAGGAGAGGAGGAGAGGGAGATGAGGTGTTATTATTATTACTGTGTAGAATAATCCAATGTTGTTACCACAAGAACGTTTTGCAATAGGATTATTTGCCGTCTGGTGCCATCTAGTGGGCATTCGCTGGAACAGCACTGGAACGTGCATCTGCGCATGGAACGTGCATCTGCGCATGCGCCAAGGACAATGAACTACTTCCGGGTTGGCGTGACCCTCTGCTAGGATATAAAACAGTGTGAGAAGCGTAACGTTGCTCATTCAGATGAAGGAGCTATTGCAACGAACTTTAAAGACCGTGCGAAGCACGAGTCTTTCAGAACAAAGGAGCTGTTGAACCAGCTATTGGCAACCTAACTGACCAACGGTATGTTTAAGATTGTAAACGCAGACCACCAGTCTCAATTGTTATTTGTGTAAGCATTGAATGTCTAACGGTTTGTTGATGTGTTGATAACGCGGGCTACCAGTCTCTAATGTTATTGTGTATACCAGTGTATCGCTGATTTGCACTGTTTGTGTTTCTGCTTACCACTAGGTTAACTCATTGACCGCCAGGGATTAGACGGGCCCCGTGGTAGCACTGCTACGTTCCTACCCCCTACGGTCGGTCTGAGAGAGTGGAGGCTATCACATGCTTCCTCCGACACATGTGTAGCCAATCAACCGCTTCTTTTCACCTGGCAGCGCGGACTCTCACTGAGAGGGTGTAACGTGTGGAAGGATCACACTACCCCCCTTAGATCCTTTCCTCGCTGAGCAGGCGCCCCGACCGAACTGTAGGAGTCGCTGTTTACAACGACCAGGACCCAGGACCCACCCACCAGCTTTCTCACCCCTAACACTGCCAATTGTGTGAACGACCAGCCAAGCTGGTAGCAATGCCGAGAGCTGGGCTCGAACCCAGCATCTCCTGCACTAGTGGCGAGCGCCTTGCCCACTGCGCCACGTAGCCGCCGCTATAACTATATTCTATATTATAGCTATGGATATAATACTATGCCCCATTTGACCTCAACTATCTATCATTCAATATGTGAAAAAGAATTAATTTCTTCATCCATACGTTCCTGTGTTATACCGTGGTGAATATAAGTATGGTTATAGCGTGGTCTGGGGTCATTCCCGAAGGGCTGAGTAATAGCCTTATACGCCAATTCTGATTATTATCTGATCGCGAGTCCCAGTATTGATGTCGATCGTGTCGGCAACATAATCCACCACACATCATGCATCGGGAGCATTCGACGCTTCTCAATCCGATCGTTATAACCGCTCCATTCGCCCGACAAAGAAAAGTGAGCCTGTGACATTTGACCGTTGCACAGGCCAAGATACAAGGTTTCAAAGGGTGCTCGATACCGCCGTCTAGCTGGATGCGGCCGGTATTGCACTTTGGCGATCTCAGACTCATTCCTATGGTAACACCAAGGTCCCTGGATGAATAATGAATACAAATGTTCAAGCGCCGGCTCCCAATAACGAGTAAACTCGTTGGTGGCGGGGAATGAGTTAACTAGGATGTCTTCTTATTTTGTTCTTACCTGGGATTCAGCAATCTTTTCTTATTTTAGCTTTTCTCTTAGGCACGACCAAATAGAGTAAATAAGAGTGGTCGAGAGAGCTCTTACCCAGATAAGAAACTCTTACCCAGATGGGGGAAAAAATAAAGCTTACCATTGGTCAATTGCCCCCAAATACGACTTAAAAAATCCAGAACTTCAATTATTATTATTTTATAACTTATTAACTGAACTTATTCTGTCTGAAATGGATTATATATTGCTGTTAGAAAAGTTAGATGCTCTGGCCGCCCAGGCCATACGCATAGAACACATAATTAGAGATAGTCATAAACATCTTGTTTATGCGGACCACTAGATTGTTATCAAGAACATTTGCGGACCACCTCATATGCAAACAGTAAAAATAAATAAATAAACAACTGACTTTGACCCGCGTTGCACGCACTGCGTTCCGTTCTCAGAATGGATTTGAGAGAGAGAGAGAGAGAGAGAGAGAGAGAGAGAGAGAGAGAGAGAGAGAGAGAGAGAGAGAGAGAGAGAGAGCGCACTGCTAGATGAGTGGCTGTGATGATTGCCAAGAGCGGCCCTTTTATAAATTAGATGTATGCAATACTCTGGAGCCTCAACTCAGACACAACTACACTGTAAACCCGCACGTTCAAAATAATCAATTAGTTTGAGTAGGGTATACTCAATATTCTATGAAAGTTCTACTAACTTGAATGTCTTGAGTTCGTGTGACGTGTTCTTATGTTTTGAGTAAATAAAACTCATAGTTCTGTATCGTTAGTGGCTTAGCTTGGCATCGCTACTGCACTATCTCGCGTACGTGCACGCGTACTGAATAAACCACAAATGTACCTCTAATACCAGTATTAGTCTGACCACACCCCTCATCAGCTTACCTTCATAAGCAGGTGTGTGGTCACCTGCTCTCCTCCTTCTCGCTTTCACCACAAGGAAGAGGTGCCTCGGTAGATCCCCACACTTGACACCATGATGGAAGAAATTGGATTAGGAACAGCTTGGGAAACAAGGATACGTTGACATCATATCTTTATTTTCTCTCTCACTATTTTCGAGAAAATACGGCGATATTGTCTTCGTACTGGAGTGTCTAGAAGATGATGATCATTCTACAAACCCTCCACCGGTTTTCGTATTGGGAGCACGCCGCTGCATGCTTCTCAACTGCAGTTCCTTGCTGTGTTTGTTGGGGTGAAACCTGTCAGGCCACAGCTGAACTGTCGGACATGCCGCTGTTGTGAGGAGCGGTGCGTTCCAGGTTGGGTGAGTAGTGTTTGCTGGCGGGCTCCACTTGTCTGTTAGTGCTATGGGGGCTACTTGACAAAGTTTATGGAAACCGGCCCCAGGCTAGGGTCCTTTGTTTAGCCGTCTAGGCGACAGAAGGCCTTGGTCTGGCGACCATTATAGTTTTAACTAGTGGGCCGCGACCATTGACACTGGTGATCCCTGTGTGTTCTGGACGAGTGGATTCTCTCTGTCACCGTGTTAAGACCCCATCTTTCATATCCAAATGAGAGTATTCCTTCACGAGGGGATATGTGCATGTAATGTGCGATAGCGGCAGATTCATGTTCAAAGTCAGCTATACAGGCCAGTTGGTACTGTGCTGATTCCGCCGGACGTGTTAATGTCACCGTTGTGAAGCGGTGTTGACGTCTTGTTTTCTCTTTTCTCTTAAAAAGTGAGGAGGGTTCAGAACGGCGGCCTGTCTGGGTGAGTGTTATGTCATTGTTTACATGTTCATAGCTTACGGTTAGCCGGTCGGTGGCCTGGCGCGGGGTAGCTTGGCTTCTCGCGCGCCGCCGGGAGCTCGCTCCTGATCGCGTGCGTCGTAGATCGGCGTCTCGCGAGCGGAAGCAATAGCACCCGAACGGTTGGAGCAGCCGTTAGCTTGATGCTATTCTGTTGAACGTGCTTTGATTTTTAACATGTTTTACACTCTTGACCACGACGTCATCCTTGACAGGGGATGTTCGTCGACCCTGCCTGAGCCTAGACGGGGATTGCGTCAACAAAGAGGACTGTAGCGACTGGTGGAGCGGCGACGCTGCCCGGATCGAACAACACGGGACGGCTGTGTTCTACGGTGGCTTGTGACTGCACTTCGCTGATCTGCGTTCCGGGCAGGTACGGGGTTGGCCAGACCTCATAACACGTCTTCTGGTTTTACCTTGCTAAATGTATTGTGAATAACGGTGTTTTTTCCCAAAACGTGTGTTGTTGCAATGCATTTGAGATACGTTGCGGGTTGTGTGTGAGCTGTTTTTGTCACTGGCAGTAGCTTCTCCGTGCAGGTCGTGATGTATTGATCTGGTTGTTGTGTGAGAAACATCATGGTGTTTATGTGTACCGTGTACTCACTACTAAGGCAACTAACCTATGAAGCTATGCTTGGTGACGAGTGAGTAAAAGATTGTTCTTTCTCAGACTGTAATGACAATGAACAGTGAGTTCACACATTAACAGGTTTTCCTGTTTTAACTGGCCGTATTGAGGGTAAAATAGGAGGATTGTGTTTCCCCCCCCGGTTCCCTGGGGACTTTATCACCTCCTATCAGACATGTTGTGCATTAATTGTGTCTTTTGTGTGGTAGGGATACGATGTAACTCTCAGCTTGATTGCTGAGGTTGTGCTAAATCTGCTGGAGAAACTTATTTCCTAAAGGGAAATTGGTTTGGTTGCTGTCATGTGTGCTTAGCAAGGCCTGTGGTCGATACTAATCAAGAATGATGTATTCTCTCATTGTGAAAAAAACGGCGTTCCTCTGTTGAGTGTTTTTGCCATTTTTTGTAGGTGATGATGGGTTGTGTGTGTCATGTGACCTACAACTGGGTTGTACTGGCCACAGAAGCACATGTGTATGTTGGACCGGGGTTCTTAGAGCCCTCTCTATTCTGTGTTTTTCCTTAGTAAAAATCAGATAGCAGGTTAGCTCGTGCGCTGTGTGGAGCTGTGAAACGCTTCATAGAGCTGACTATGACTGTGTCATATTCTCTTTTTGTCGTTACGTCGTATCATGGGTGTGGGGTCGTAAAGGGGTGAACTGGTAACCTTTCCTCTCCCCATTGTTCTGTCGGTCAGGGGTACACCCCCTGTCCTTCAAGGTTCCCGTCACGTGGCGGTTCGGCACGTTACGGGGGGGGGGGGGGGGGGGGGGAGGGAGTTCCTGGTCCCACGGCCTGGTATATTGGGCGTGTGCACCGCAGGAATTCCCCCGCCATAGAGTACGTCACCGTGCGCGTCTCTGTTGGTAGGACTTCCGTGTGCTGTTCAGGTCCATGTGATGGATCTGTTTTCAGGGGGGGTGGTCAGGGCTCCTCCTCACCAAGCGCCTACTCAGGCCTTCTGTGAGTTCGGACTCCTTCTTCCATGTGAGGAAGCCTCCATCAGAGTACAGAGCCTTCCTCCTCAGATTGTCAAAGTGAGTGGACCCTCTAGAAGGGTCCTTTTCTATTGTATGTATATTCGATTCAATTCGTTTATTGAGTGTGTATGGGTTCGGTGCCTCTTCCCCGGAGGCCCTAAAACCAGTTTTTTACATGGCTCAAGGTGCAATATATTCTTTTCAATCTGTACAGCTCGCGTGGGAAGTCTCTCTGGGGATCCCCGTCTCTTTCCTATGGGAGGGTGGTGGGATGTAAAAATGTGAACATTTTTTACCCCGGCTGTGTAGACTGGGATACATACTGTTGATGCTTCCTTCTTTCTATTCCAGAAGTGTTGGAGTTAGGGAGTGTCACACCCCTCTTGTCGTTCCCCTGGGCGCCTTGGGGATTCAATGACAGGTCTAAATAGCCTGTTCATTGATGGGGGTGTGTCCCGACGCACGTATAGTGCTAGCTCGCTGTAAACAGGCGATTGACTGGCACGCCTTAGTTGCTTGTGGTTGAAACAGCGTTTTTATAAAGCAACTGGGATGGGGGTTTTTCCTCTTCCGGCGACCACATCCCATGACCTGGGTGGGTTGTCGACGGATTCTCGTTCATGTCTGGGGGATGATGACGGGATGGATCTGAACATATGTAGTGGGGTCTCACGCCCTTGGGGTGGGCCACCAGGCGCGGTTCGTCCCGACGTCTGGGTGGCGCCTTCTTTTCATGTTAAGATCAACACGCATATCTGCCCTTCTCCTGGAGTAGGCATGTCGGCGTGGTTAGGGCACGGGACTGGTTCTGGTCACGCTGGTCCAGATCAGTTGAACCCGTTGTCCGCCGGGGATGCAGATCTGCTGTTCTGGTACCCTGAGGGACTTGGGCTTTTTTCAGGGGGAAAAATGCCAGGTCGGTCTGGGTGTCACAGGGTTAAGCGCTATGGAGACCCTGGTTGGGTATGTTTTTACTCAGCACTGTCGTCATGGCTTACAGCCATGCCATTCTGTACGCGCTCGATCTCGTCGGATCTCGGCCGCTACACAGGTTGGTCCTGGTTAGTACTTGGTTGGGAGACCGCCGGGGAATACCAGGTACGGTGTGCTTAGGGGCTGGTTCTCCATTATTTTTCGCTCCTCTCTCACGCATGGCGAAGAGGGGCCTGTGGGGGTGGTTTTTTGACCTCCTCTGGTGACCCTGTGCTTCCCGTACCGCCAGGCCCGGTCCGAAGTGATGTTTGCGACCCGTAGGCCTGGGTTAACCCTTTTTGGAAACTGAAACACTTGTACTGCGGTATAGCCGGTGTATACCCGCAGGTGTGTTTTGGAGTTTTTTCTTGAGGGGTTATAGGAACAACCACCGCATTGGGTAACACCGAGGTGGTTGATTCCCTGGTGTGTTGGAGCAGTGTCAACTCCCGGGTTCACCGTTTGAGGGTGCCCCTGCACGTTCATGACGTCTGCCAATCGTGTCAGCCTTCTCTGCCTCGACCCCTCTGGGTGGGGGTTGTTAAATGGAGGCTTGGTCATGCAACACCGCCAGCTTACGCTCCTTCCGCCGGGGCGGCTGTGTTCAGCTGTCCCCTCTGGCGCCTGTCTCGTCCGCAGTCTCCAGGCTAGGGTTGACAGCCTGTTGCCTGGTTTTTCCCCGGTGCGCTGCCTGCTTCCGTTGGTTAACCTTTTTTGTGTGCTTACGGCCATGCTGACTGCCTATTCATGCAGGGTCGGTGTGCCAGGCGGTGTACTATTGGGGGGACGGGGCCCGCTCGGCTTACGGCCATACCGACCTGAACACGCCCGGTCTCGTCCGATCTCGGAGGCTGGGCAGGTTCTGGCCTGGTTGGTTCCACCTGGGAATACCAGGTGCAGTAACTGAGGGGCCTTTGTCCGAATACGCTGGCGATGTGGGGGGCGGGGCACTACGTGCCCACCTGGTGGGGTCTTGATGCTGGCATCATGGACTTCTCCGGGCCCCCATTCCAGGGAGTCCAGTCCTTTTGGTGGGTCTGGGTCTTCCTTCGTGCTCCGCTGCTACGGCCTTGCCACGGGGTTGGGTTTGCCCTTGACCCCGTGATTCTGGGGGCAGTAACGAGGTTGTTCCTCCGTTCGTTCCCGGGTGGCATGCGGGTTGTGCGTGTGTGTAGTCGTGGGGTCAAGCCACGGTCTGCTCACCCTGTGCGTTGAGTTGCTTGAGTGCCTCTTCGCACGGTCGGGTCCGTCGCCCTCCCGTGACGTCCCTAATAGGGGGGCTACCCTCCATTAGGGGGGGTCGGGGGGGCTCGGCCCTCCCTGTTCTGATGGTTTTGGGGGGCTGTCAGCGGGGTGTATTTGTCAGCCAAGTGGCTCCGCTTGGCCTCCCTTGTGCAGTAGCGATGCCAAGCTAAGCCACTAACGATACAGAACGTTAGGTTATGACTATAACCAAGTTCTGTTAGTTAGGGGCGATGCTTGGCATCGGACGCCGCTGCAGCCCTTGTCCTCACCTTGTGGTGAAAGCTTGGGAAGGAGGAGAGCAGGTGACCACACACCTGCTTATGAAGGTAAGCTGATGAGGGGTGTGGTCAGAAGTACAACTTAAGATAATTAAGTAGATACAGACTGAAAACCGCATTATGTTTTGAGTAAATAAAACTCATAGTTTTTGATTGACTTGGAACTATTCACTTATTAAGTAAGTATAATGTAAAAGCATAACTTAAGTACAACTTAAGATAATTAAGTAGATACAGACTGAAAACCGCATTATGTTTTGAGTAAATAAAACTCATAGTTTTTGATTGACTTGGAACTATTCACTTATTAAGTAAGTATAATGTAAAAGCATAACTTAAGTATAACTTAAGATAATTAAGTAGATACAGACTGAAAACCGCATTATGTTTTGAGTAAATAAAACTCATAGTTTTTGATTGACTTGGAACTATTCACTTATTAAGTAAGTATAATGTAAAAGCATAAATTAAGTACAACTTAAGATAATTAAGTAGATACAGACTGTAAACCGCATTATGTTTTGAGTAAATAAAACTCATCGTTTTTGATTAACTTGGAACTATTCACTTATTAAGTAAGTATAATGTAAAAGCATAACTTAAGTACAACTTTATTAACAGATTGCAGAATGGGTATAGAGGTGTGATAGGTGTGATAGGTGTGATAGGTGTGAGAAGTGTGATAGGTGTGATAGGTGTGATAGGTGTGAGAGGTGTGATAGGTGTGATAGGTGTGAGAGGTGTGATATGTGTGAGAGGTGTGATAGGTGTGAGAGGTGTGAGAGGTGTGATAGGTGTGAGAGGTGTGATAGGTGTGATAGGTGTGAGAGGTGTGAGAGGTGTGATAGGTGTGAGAGGTGTGATAGGTGTGAGAGGTGTGATAGGTGTGAGAGGTGTGATATGTGTGATAGGTGGGATCGGTGTGAGAGGTGTGATAGGTGTGAGAGGTGTGATAGGTGTGAGAGGTGTGAAAGGTGTGAGAGGTGTGAGAGGTGTGATAGGTGTGAGAGGTGTGAGAGGTGTGATAGGTGTGAGAGGTGTGAGAGGTGTGATAGGTGTGAGAGGTGTGATAGGTGTGATAGGTGTGAGAGGTGTGAGAGGTGTGATAGGTGTGAGAGGTGTGAGAGGTGTGAGAGGTGTGATAGGTGTGATAGGTGTGAGAGGTGTGAGAGGTGTGATAGGTGTGAGAGGTGTGAGAGGTGTGAGAGGTGTGATATGTGTGATAGGTGGGATCGGTGTGAGAGGTGTGATAGGTGTGAGAGGTGTGATAGGTGTGAGAGGTGTGAAAGGTGTGAGAGGTGTGAGAGGTGTGATAGGTGTGAGAGGTGTGAGAGGTGTGATAGGTGTGAGAGGTGTGATAGGTGTGAGAGGTGTGATAGGTGTGATAGGTGTGAGAGGTGTGATAGGTGTGAGAGGTGTGATAGGTGTGAGAGGTGTGATAGGTGTGATATGTGTGATAGGTGGGATCGGTGTGAGAGGTGTGATAGGTGTGAGAGGTGTGAAAGGTGTTAGAGGTGTGAGAGGTGAGATAGGTGTGAGAGGTGTGATAGGTGTGAGAGGTGTGAGAGGTGTGAGAGGTGTGATAGGTGTGAGAGGTGTTGTATGGCGACTATCCAAACATTTATGGAGTCACCGAGAGACTAAACCGGGGAAACAATTCTACCTGCCAGACGCGCCGATTGTCATGAAATCACTGCTCCAGGATACTGCGTTTGGTTACTTTATTGCGATTAAAAGCAGTGGATATAGTAACGTCATTAAAAGCAAATCACAGCTTGATTGGATATTGTGTAACGTGCGGTTAGCAAAGTATGACTTCCCCGTTCACTCCCTCATCATTTCAATACCTGAAACCCGCCGGTGAACAGCTGACTTTTACTCATACTACTACACCACGTGACCCATTTGTGAATGACGTGACCATAACAACCCGTCTTGTCTATACCTGTCACCAACATACCGGCCCCTAATTATTACATAATCTCATTTCACAGTAATAATTACTAACACTTCAATTAATATAAAACACCACAATACAAATTTTGTTCAATTTTTTTTGTCTTTTTTCGATTTCTTTGTGCGCAAGGAGTTCATAGTTCATAAGGTCTTGATACTCTTCTTAAATCGAACCCCCCCCCCCCAAAGTCAAGTCAATTCAAACGTCAAAGTCACAAAAAAGTCAAAATAATCCAAAATCATGAAAAGAAACAAAGCCTTCATGACTGTTGACTCCTGAATAAGGCAAATATTTGTCACAGGTCTATAGAGAAAACTGCAGGTCCGCATCTTAATCCAGACCTGTCGCACAAGTCCGATCTCGTCTGGCATCGTCTCTGTAATCCTCCCAATGATCCACGAATTCCGTGGTACGGAATCGTCCATTATTGAGCACTATGTCACCGGGGATGAAGTTCTGCTTGATCTTTGTTCCATCGTTCCTGTAATTGTGGCAGGTATGAGAGATGTCTACTGTTGAGAATTGATTCCACTTCGTCGAGTACTGTATGGAGTCCCTCCTCATCCTCTTCTCTCCATCCCATCCTCCTCTCCTCTCCTCCTCCATTCTCTTCTCTGTCCTCTCTTCCTCCTCCTCTTGCCATCCTCTCCTCTCTTTCTCCATGTGCTGCTCTCTCAGTTTCTGCAAGTTGATTCTGAAACTTCTCCATGGATCCATATCTCTGAGACACCACGTCACTGAGGCTGCGTTGTTCTCTCTCCGCCTGCTCCTTCATCCTCTTCAAACTCTTCCTCAACCAACCAACACCTCCAATATTCTCTACTGAGGCTTTATGTGCTGCAGTACCAGTCTTATGCACTGGGGGAAGACCACTCCCTCCATCTTTCCAGTATGGGTTCAACTCCAGCTTATGCAGACCAGCCTGTTGGATGGCCTCTGCTTTGGCTTTCTCCTCCTCTTGTCTCTTCTTCTCCCTTTTGATCTTTTTTGACCTTTTCTTCTTCTTGGTCTTGAAGATGGTCTCCTGCTGTATCTGATGAAGACGTTGGTCGAGCTCTGGGAGACGCCATGTGTTCTCTCCTCTCTGTGTCTTCAACTCCTGCTTGGCCTCGTCGATCACCTTCTGATGAGCTTTACGTTTATACTCCATCTTATTGGTGCTGCTCGAGCTTTCAGAACTAGCTCCGAACGCTGCCATGACACTGTCGTCTCCTCCAACTGGTCCATTTACAGTCCATCCAAGCATCGTATTGACTGCATATGGCCCTCCATTCACACTTCGGATGACTTCCAGTGGTTCTAAAGCTCTGGGAACGTTCAGACCAATCAACATTTCCACGTCTGCATCTATCTGTGGCAGATAAACATGCTTCAGATGAGGCCACTTTTCCAGATCTTGCTGTTGTGGGATGTTACTTCGATTGACAGGCATTTGATGTTGTGCAAAGATTTTTGGTATTTTACAGTATCGGTCACTGTCCAATCCAGCGACTTCCAAGTCAGATGTAGTGCAACTGTCAACCACCTTTTCTTGGCCCATGGTATGTAGAAGGATCCTTGTTTTACTCCCAGATAGTCCCAGTTTATCCATCAGACCCATTGTGCAGAAGGACGCTGAGCTCCCTGGGTCTAGAAAGGCATAGGTTTCCACTGACCTTTGACCTGTGCTTGATTTAACCTTAACTGGTACGATGGCAAGCTTGCAATATTGATCACCGGCCCCAGTAAGGCCACCGGTATGGATCTCGACTAGAGTTCTGTCCACTGCTCTGTCTGAGTTGCTCCTGCCTTTCTCTGCATCTCCATTCTCCTTAGAGTGGATGTGAAGCAAGCTGGGGTGTCGTGAGCCACATGTCCTGCAAAACAGACGTTCCCTGCACTCTCTGCTAATGTGCCCAGTGCACAAGCATCCAAAGCAAACTCCATTCTCCTTCAGGAACTCCATCTTCTCACTGTGAGCTCTCCTCTCCAATAGAGTACATGACTCCAGTGTGTGTCCACCCTCTTTGCAGAAAAGGCAAGTTTCCTCATATCCATCCTCTCTGTTTTCCCAATGAGCATCCCTTTCAATTGTGGAGAACGTTGTGGCAAAACTACTCCCTCTAGCCTGAAGACGAGGCACAGGTCTAGCTCTGCCACTTTCCTTGAAAGCCCCCGTCATTGGAGCGTCTTGTATGTCTCCAAATACAGGGTCTGTAGCGATTCTCGCTTCCCGCTCAATAAAAATCACAATATCTGTGAACGTAGCACGTTTGCGATGTCCTTCCTGGATGTTACATGCCTCTGTTCGCCATTTGTCCCTCAGCTTGTAGGGCAACTTCTTGATGACAGCAAGCATGTTTGCAGATGTGTTTAGGTCACATAGATTATGTACGTCTTTCATGGCATTGCAGCATCCGCGCAAGAATAGGCTGTATGTTTGTAAGGCTTTCCCATCCTCCGACTTAATAGCTGGCCATGCAAAGATTTTGTCCATGTAAGCAGATGCTATGACATGCTCGTTCCCAAAGTGTTCCTGGAGTAAAGCCTTCGCCGTAGCATATCCAGTGCCATCAGTCATATGTTGACAACTTTTGACTAGTTGTTTAGGCTGCCCCCTGGTGTATTGATCCAAATAGTGCAGGCAATCAACAGCATTGTCAGTCCTCCTTTCTATAGTCTGTTCAAAGGACTGTATAAAGCCATGGTACTGCAGAGGGTCACCTTCAAATGGTTGGATGTCTCTTTTAGGCAGTGAAGCAATGCATTGCTGATGCACCAACATGGAAGTGAGGTCGTTTTGTTTTTGCATAATAGACATTATGTTGTTCTGCTCACTGCTGTTGTTCCTGGAAACAGGTTGTATGTCTCTATGCACAGACAATAGAGGCCATGTAGTCTTTGGGACCGTGCTCTGTCTCGGTGTGAGCGCTGGGTACTCTGTAGCGTTTGAGATCACAGTCTGGGTCTGTGTGAGTGCTGAGGGCTTCTGGAGGTATTTGGCTCCGTCAGATTGCCTTTGCTTTGGTCGTGTGCCTCCAACACATGCAGGTTGTCCTCTTCCATCCTTGTGTGATACAAATGTCTCTGCATTAATGTTGAGGCCCTTTTTAAAGTAGGATTCCATTCCATCCGATTTACGAGAAGCAGCACTCCACACACCTGACCCAGAGGTTCTCAGAATATTTAGCCTTGCTGCCGATGCAGCTATGTCCACTTTCAACTGAAGTTGTTCCTTTTGTTTCTTTATGTGAGCTTCCTCGTCCTGTAGAGCATGCCTTGCTATGTCTGCTTGTTTCTTTATTTGAGCTTCCTCGTCCTGTAGAGCATGCCTTGCTATGTCTGCTTGTTTCTTTATTTGAGCTTCCTGGTCCTCAAGAGCATGCTTTTGTTCAAGCAACTCTTGCCGAGCCATTAAGGCGGCCATGTCGGCCTCGGCTCTGAGGCGTGTGGATGCATTAGAGGAAACCTTTGATCTAGAAGATCTTGAACCATAATTCTTGCTACTATGGTTGGATATGCTGTCCCCTGGTTGAACATCCTCTTGAGCATAACCAGTACTGTGCAACTGAGGCCCCGTCACTTCCACATTTCCCACACTCCCATGTTCTCCATTTTCCTCCTCTGCAACCTCATGCTGCTGTATTTCAGTAGGCCTGTTATGAGCCTCTAACTGAGGTGTGTTTCCTTTGGTTACTGAAAACCAGGCATTAACATCGCTAATGAACCCATCTTTATGTTTATTGACCTTTGAGAACCAGTCATTTTGCCGTTCCTGTTCATCGAGTGGAATAAGAGGCACCAAACAGCCATGTAGTTCATCAGCACTGTCAGACACCTGCATCAAAATGTCAAGTTGTGCTTCAACCAGTGCAACATTTTGCTCATTTTCCATGAGCTCTCTGACAGAGGTTATCAGACGTTTTATTTCCTCCACTTTCCCCTTGCATTTCTTGTGGAGTGATTCGACTTTGTTTGCAAGAGCTTTTGCAGTGAGAGTTATTTTCCTCTTTTCTTTGTCCTGTTTCCCAACATTTGAATCACTCATTTTGAAAGCACAAGAATGAATGAATGAATGAATGAATGAATGAATGAAAACTTTATTTAACAGATTGCAGTATGGGTACAACACAGTACGGCCCAACACACACAACCGTTAAGGGGATGCAGACCAGAGAAAGACGTCTGTCCTGTTTCCATCAGGGTCCCCCATTTTCAATTCATATAGAATTTATATAGAAGAAAGTTATCACAAGCCATGAGAATCCAATTCCAACGTTCAACGCGTTTGCAAAACCCGCCACATATATCAGCCTGAGCCACGGCAAGAGAGCAGTGCAGCGCACGTCAATTGTTTGTTGTCACACTCACACACACATGATAGAAGTTTTGCCCGGCGGGCTGCGCACACACATCCACAGCGTGTTTCAGCATAATAACAGTTAGTTAGGTAGAACCAGCTCAAAACTGTTCCAAACGAACCAACATGGGTCCACACTGCGCAACGGGTCGGGTTACGTTACCGCAAATCCGTTGACGAATGCTGGTCTGGATCGGTCCGGTCCTTTGTGCGTGCGTGCGATCATCCCATTGTTTACATGCGCGCGTTGCTCCTTTGCTCCGTCCAATAATGTCTGACTTATCGGGACCTTTCGTGGATCCAATCCTTCGTTCAGTGTCGCTTTTGCTAACAAATGTATGGCGACTATCCAAACATTTATGGAGTCACCGAGAGACTAAACCGGGGAAACAATTCTACCTGCCAGACGCGCCGATTGTCATGAAATCACTGCTCCAGGATACTGCGTTTGGTTACTTTATTGCGATTAAAAGCAGTTGATATAGTAACGTCATTAAAAGCAAATCACAGCTTGATTGGATATTGTGTAACGTGCGGTTAGCAAAGTATGACTTCCCGTTCACTCCCTCATCATTTCAATACCTGAAACCCGCCGGTGAACAGCTGACTTTTACTCATACTACTACACCACGTGACCCATTTGTGAATGACGTGACCATAACAACCCGTCTTGTCTATACCTGTCACCAACAGGTGTGATAGGTGTGATAGGTGTGAGAGGTGTGATAGGTGTGAGAGGTGTGATAGGTGTGAGAGGTGTGATAGGTGTGAGAGG
Source organism: Notolepis coatsorum (assembly GCF_963971535.1). Classification (NCBI taxonomy): domain Eukaryota; kingdom Metazoa; phylum Chordata; class Actinopteri; order Aulopiformes; family Paralepididae; genus Notolepis; species Notolepis coatsorum. The sequence continues at coordinate 129,534,019 of NC_140165.1, read as the reverse complement.
TGTGATATGTGTGATAGGTGTGATAGGTGTGAGAGGTGTGATAGGTGTGAGAGGTGTGATAGGTGTGAGAGGTGTGATATGTGTGATAGGTGGGATCGGTGTGAGAGGTGTGATAGGTGTGAGAGGTGTGAAAGGTGTGAGAGGTGTGATAGGTGTGAGAGGTGTGAAAGGTGTGAGAGGTGTGAGAGGTGTGATAGGTGTGAGAGGTGTGATAGGTGTGAGAGGTGTGAGGTGTGAGAGGTGTGATAGGTGTGAGAGGTGTGATAGGTGTGATAGGTGTGAGAGGTGTGAGAGGTGTGATAGGTGTGAGAGGTGTGATAGGTGTGAGAGGTGTGATAGGTGTGAGAGGTGTGATATGTGTGATAGGTGGGATCGGTGTGAGAGGTGTGATAGGTGTGAGAGGTGTGATAGGTGTGATAGGTTGGTATCTATGACCTGTGCCTGTATGCTAGCATGACACTGTTGGTATCTATGACCTGTGCCTGTATAGCATGACACTGTTGGTATCTATATGACCTGTGCCTGTATGCTAGCATGACACAGTTGACCTATGACCTGTGCCTGTATTAGCATGACACGGCTGGTATATATGGACTCCTCAGTCTCTAGTTTCATACCACTTCTTGCTAGCTTTAAATGAGAGAGAGAGAGAGAGAGAGAGAGAGAGAGAGAGAGAGAGAGAGAGAGAGAGAGAGAGAGAGAGAGAGAGAGAGAGAGAGAGAGAGAGAGAGAGAGAGAGAGAGAGAGATGTTAATAAAGTTATCAATCAATCAATCCGGGCCTGTGACGTCACTGTACCCATTCTGCAATCTGTTAATAAAGTTTTCAATCAATCAATCCGGGCCTGTCACAGTCACTGTACCCATGAATTCAATAAAGGAATATCTTATCTTATCTTATAAAAAATATATTTTCCACTCATTTCTATGTTTCAACATTACTGTCTGATGCAGTAACATTAGTGTGATGATGTCGGCATGAAAACATGCAACCTGCATGTTTCCCAGATAGCAAAAGACATTCATTAAATGTTGGATTTTGGTCAGATTTGTTATTTTTGGTTGAGGTTGAAAAAGCTATGTTGACCTGTGCCTGTATGCTAGCATGACACGGATATGGACTCAAGACTGTAGCACTCAAGTTTGACACTGTTTAACAAACAATCTTACTTATACGCAGAGTTGTACCCTTCCTGCATGCTTGACAGAACTTGTAAGTCATTTTGGATAAAAGCAGCTAAATGACTAAATGTAAATG
>NC_140165.1:129525119-129532562 GCF_963971535.1 Notolepis coatsorum | reverse complement strand
TGTTTGTTAGTTTTACTGTTAATGTCTTGGGGCTGCTGCTCCCCAAATCAAGTTCAAAGCTCTAAGGGCCCTTTCTCACTCACCCTATTCGTTTCTATTCCGTTCCGTTCTGGCCCGTTCCGAGATCTGATGCGAACTCCCCCCCCCCCTCTCCCCCCTCTAGTTTGCGTACACACTTCGTCTTGGTGCGCTCCCGGCACAAATTGTGGAGAGGAACTCCGATACAGCAGGTGGCTTTTGTGTGCCTAGTTGGTTTTTGCTGTCGCCTATGAGCCAATGAACACAAGGGTATACTTGCGTCATCTAGTACGCGACAAGTCGTTCAATAACACAGACAAGTCGATTTCATACACAGATCAAGAGACACAATGGAGACCTTCATGATGATGTGTCTACTCTTTTGGAAGCAATTCCACAATCGCAATCAAGGTACCAGCATATCTCAACGCAATCGAGGTACCAACATATCTCAACGACGGACTACAAACGACCACAACCGTCAGCGTCGGCGGCTATTTTCTCTAGTCCAGCAACCTTCCAGCATTTTGATTGAGGCCCGCATGTGTAGCCAGAGGCGAGCTGCTCGCGTCAGGCGATTTCACGAGAGCGAAGCAGCGGCAATAACTGATTTTCTTCTGGTGCTAAAACACCAATTGCGTTCATCAACATGGTGAGAAGCAGACCTCTCTATAGCCTTGTCCATTGTACTCATCTGTTGTTCATAAAGAGGGCAAATATCAGTTATAAAATCAGTGTCTGCTTATATTTGCATCTTAAGTCAGTACGTTACTGTAATGTCTTGCTTTCATTTCATTCGACATCTGAAAAATATTGGTATGCCCTTATAATGACTGAAACAATCCATTAGCTACTGTACTTGTATTAATCTCAACTAGATAACTGCACCTTGTACATACATAACCCTAGGCTCTGTTACCGTACTGTATGAACTTTGAACTCTGTTGCCTATACTCAATTTCTATACATATAACTCAATCAATTTATACCTACCTCTCACTGTCTACTACTGGCATGAACCTGTGATTTGACATTATATATTATTATTATAATGTGGTAGCTTTGTTGTTGTGTTCAATGTCACTCCAGGAAGCTACACAGACCCCCCCCCCCCCCCCTCCCCTGAGGAATGCAGGAGAGACGTTTATATTTTTGAATATACTAATGTATACTAATGTACTTTCTATTCTACCTCAGGAGCGTATGGGTTCGACAGAGGCCTGGTGTGTGGTGGCAACATGTCCTGGCTAGCTGGGGCGATCCGGAATGGCTACAAAATTTCCAGATGAGGAAAGCTACATTCATGGAGCTGTGTGGTATCCTTAGGCCACATCTACAAAGAGATGCAACCAGGAGAAGTCCTGTGCCTGTGGAACAGCGTGTGGCTATATGCATCTGGAGATTGGCCACAAACGTGGAGTTTCGGTCCATTTCCCACTTATTTGGTATTGGTCTATCGACAGCTTGTGCTATAACCAACAATGTTGCCTCTGTAATTATGGACAAGTTGCTCTCCCTCTATATTAGATCACCATCTGAACATGAATTGAAGAGCATCATTTAAGGTTACAGTGACCGATGGGGTTTCCCACAATGTGGTGGGGCTATTGATGGGACCCATATTGGCATTTTAGCACCACCAGACGCCCCTGCGGAGTATTATAACCGTAAGGGGTTCTACTCCATCATTCTGCAAGGTGTGGTAGACCATCGACTGAGGTTCTGGGACATAAATGTGGGTTGGCCAGGCAGAGTGCATGACGCAAGAGTGTTTGGGAATTCCAGTGTTTATGATCGGGGTCAGAGTGGCACACTGTTCCCCAATCTCACAAAGAGGATTGAGGGGGTAGATGTCCCTGTAGTGATTCTAGGTGATGCTGCCTACCCACTCCTCACATGGTTGATGAAACCATATCCTGAAGGCAATGCGACTCCTGCACAGAAAACAATCAACTACCGGCTCAGCAAAGCACGCATGACCGTTGAGCGTGCATTTGGCCGTCTCAAAGGAAGATGGCGGTGTTTGATGAAGAGATACGATTGCCACATTGAAAAGATCAACACCACGTGACAGCTTGCTGCATACTTCACAATTTTTGTGAGGTACACAATGAGGAGTATGTTGACGACTGTGACGTTGGCATTGGCAGAGACAATGAAGTGGCTGAGCGGGATCCACGCCGGGCAAACGCGACTGCGACTGCCCACGCCACAAGAGATGTCTTGTGCGCCTACTTCCCTGATGCTTAAAGGCACATCAAACCGCATTAAATACAGTGACACTCTCAAGGGGCTTTTTTCTAGAATATCAATTGTTTTCATTGTGGTATCTATTGTATCCAAGGCCTACAAAAGTAGTAATACTGTCATGCCTTATTTTTCTACTTTGTTTTTTAAGTCTTTATTTTTAGCATTACTTTAATATTTTAATTCTGGTTTAAAAGACTATAGTTTGTGACTTTGTGTGACTTTGTGACTAGTAAAGTAAAGAGTTGCGTTGTATTGTGTAACATGACAAATAAATATCTTGAATCTTGAACCTAGTCACCTAATCATATTGAATTGAACTTTTAGAATGTAGGTATTACTGCGGTCTAATATTAAGGCACCTATTTTTACTCATGTACAAACGAGTAAAGAAATGCAATATGTATATTGCCACACAATACTGTCTGGCTTTGCAGACATCTACACCACAAAACAATGCATGCCCACACCCACGTGCCTGCCCCCGGTGCAACAAGCACCCACATCCAATTTACATTACACAAATTATCATACTAAAGGATACATGCATCCACTATGTACCTACACTTGAATATTCAAATCTTGTGTCTGCCAGAATCACACTGCCTACTTGAAAAGTGGCCATTGAACTTGACTGCTCATTATAGTTGTTAGGGTTTGAACCGACCTCAATCGCACGGCACAGACAGGAAGTTCAGAGTTAGCCAAATACTAGGGCGTATTTATTTACAGAGTCACAAAAGGGGTAAAGTAACAATTATGAAACAACAAGGGAGACTGCCATCGGCAGAGTTCTCTGCGGCTCTGCAGATCCTCCTGGTGATAGCAGTGGGGAATCGGTATTTGACGTTGTAGCGGCTCTGCAGATACTCCCAGCTTTAACTCGAGGTGGAAAACGGAGAGAGAGAGAGATATCAATAACAGTCCAACGAAACACAGAGGCAGTGTGGTTCCCTCCTCCCTTAGCTGTGTCCAGAACCAATGAACAGTAACAATCTTCAGTGTTCTCCACAACACACAAGTTAGCTGAGTTTAGTGCAAACAGAAATGATATCTTCAGTGTCTCTTCAAAACACACACTTCAACTGAGTCCAGTGCAAGCAAAAATGATAATCTTCGGTGTTCGTCACACACACAGACAGAATAATCCAGAGGGGTTTGGTTCCAACTCACCCAAGCGCAAACGCGTAAAGCGGGTAAACGAGGCGCAGCTCCAAACCGGGAACAAGGTTCTCATCAGCGGATCTCCACAGAAAGTCCTGGAGGGAAAGAAGACGAGGCACAGCAACGGGGAAAAAGCAGGCAAAAGCAGTTGTATTCCAAAACGACCCGACATCGATTGAAGGGAAGTCCCAGTATAAAAAGCCTCTGGGGCGCTAATCAAAAACTATGACAGGTGCGCGCTGGAATTGATACTTGCTCCAAAAGCGTGTGGCGGGGAATGCACCAATCAACACAGCACCTTAAAGGAGCGGAGCGTGTGGCGGGGAATGCATCAATCAACACAGTACCTTAAAGGAGCGGAGCGTGTGGCGGGGAACGGACCAATCATCACAGTACCTTAAGAAGCCTGTGGCGGGGAATGAACCAATCCTCACAATAGTACAATCTACTTTTAGAATGTAGGTATTACTGCGGTCTAATATTAAGGCACCTATTTTTACTCATGTACAAACGAGTAAAGAAATGCAATATGTATATTGCCACACAATACTGTCTGGCTTTGCAGACATCTACACCACAAAACAATGCATGCCCACACCCACGTGCCTGCCCCCGGTGCAACAAGCACCCACATCCAATTTACATTACACAAATTATACTAAAGGATACATGCATCCACTATGTACCTACACCTGAATATTCAAATCTTGTGTCTGCCAGAATCACACTGCCTACTTGAAAAGTGGCCATTGAACTTGACTGCTCATTGAACTCATCGCACCTCTCAGTCTGAATATCAAATGTTATGACCATCCTTTTAATTAGGGATGCACCGGTCTGACTTTTTCAGGCCCGATACCTGGGCTTTGTATATCGGCCAGTACAGTATAGATTTGGACCGTCATTTGACAAAAATGATTGAGATATACATTTTTCTCCATTAGAGTGTGCAGAAAATCAAGTCACTTTACTTTATTCCTGAATTTTCCCCAAGGGGATCAATAAAGGAATATCTTATCGTATCTTTCTTGGTATCGGTTTTCAGTATCAGGGAAATTCTCAGTTACCAATATTACATGTTTGCCTGGTATCAAACCAATATCCCATACCAGTATCAGTGGCCTCCCTAGTTTGGCATAATTTTTAGTCTGTGAGCCCTTGTGCATAGTGACTGCTATTATAGTACAATCTACTTTTGTTTACAATTAGAATGTAGGTATTACTGCCATCTAAAATGTACAAACTAGCAAACTCTTAACAGTGCATAGTAATAAGTCGGTGCAAATCTTTCCAATGTGAGGTATCAAGAGGTTTATTTGTTAAAATAAAAATAGATAATACATGATATGCATGGTAAAAAAAAGACATGCTAGGTTCCTATTATTGCAAAATACAATAATATAGAATACAATAGGCATTGAAAAAATAATAGATGACACAAGATATGCATGGGGGAAAAAAAAGACATGCTAATACCCCTAAAAACCCAATGAAATTAAATAAGTAAGGGATAATGTATAGCTACGAGGTCATTGTCGCAAAATAATTGACCGACACAAAGTTTAAAATACCGAGGCGCAGCGCCGAGGTGTTTTAAACGTCAGTGAAGGTCAATTATTTTGCGACAATGATCGAGTATAGCTATACATTATCCCGCGTATTACATGGCTAACTTACTAACAATATACCTAATTCATCGACAAGACTAGATCAAATGAAGACACAGTTGTTCTGTGGCTCTGTCAGCCCAAATAAAGTGATTATTATTATCGGCAGTCGGCAGGTCTGTGGTCTGATTGCATGACTGAGTGCAGCTGTGCATATGCTGAGCTGCACTGATACAGTGTTGTAGTGGGCTTGATTGCGAATAGCGGTCATTATTGCGGTCATTATTGTCCCACAGCGGTCATTATTGTGTGATAACGGACCTCTGATGCGGGCTATTGACCAATCACAAGCAAGCATTTCGGCGAATGTGAAAACGCCATGTAATAATAATAAATAATATGCTTCTTAGCAGATTTCTTAGTTTAACATAACATACCTAAGTTTGGGGGAACTAATGGGATAACTGGGGTTGCAACAAAAGTGCAACTAGGGCTAAAAACCCAATGAAATAAAATAATAATAATAATAAATAATTATGCTTCTTAGCAGACTTCTTAGCTTAACATAACAGACCTACAGTAAATTTGGGGGAACTAATGGGATAACTGGGGTTGCATCAAAAGTGCAACTAGGGCTAAAAATCCAATGAAATAAAATAATAATAAGTAAGGGATAATGTATAGCTACGAGGTCATTGTCGCAAAATAATTGACCGACAGAGTTTAGAACACCGAGGCGCCTCGCCGAGGTGTTTTAAACGTCAGTGAAGGTCAATTATTTTGCGACAATGACCGAGTATAGCTATACATTATCATGCTTATTACATGGCTAACTTACTAACAATATACTTAATTCATTTTACACCATCGACAAGACGAGATCAAATGCAGACGCAGTTCTGTTCTGTCGCTCCGCGCTGTCATTGCCGGCAGCTTCGCCGGCAGCCGGCAGGTGTGTTTGATTGCACTGGATGCAGTGTGTGTCAGTGGGCTTGATTGCTACAGCTGCGAACAGCGGTCATTATTGCTCGGCAGAGGTCTGTTATTGAGTAATAACGGACCTCTGACGAGCGCTATTGATCAAGCATTTCGGCGAATGTTAAAACGCCATGTAATAATAATAAATAATTATGCTTCTTAGCAGACTTCTTAGCTTAACATAACAGACCTACAGTAAGTTTGGGGGAACTAATGGGATAACTGGGGTTGCAACAAAAGTGCAACTAGGGCTAAAACACAATGAAATAAAATAATAATAATAATGATAAATAATATATCCTTCTTAGCAGACTTCTTAGCTTAACATCCCAGGGAACTAATGGGATAACTGGGGATGTTGTTTGCTCCTGACAAGAGTCTCAAAGTCTGGGGTGATGGTAGACAAAGCAACTCTGAGGTCATGCTCAATGTCCAATCTGTTCCTCTGCTCTGTCTTCAGCTGGACCAAAGCTGAGAAGCCACTTTCACAAAGATAGGTAGTGCAAAAAAATAACTGTACATTTTTATTTTTTTACTTTTTTTTGTACCTTTTATTTAATTTTTTTACACACACATCCGCGACCCACTCAAAATGGTCCCACGACCCACTTTTGGGTTGCGACCCACCAGTTGAGACACACTGGTGTAGGGTACATTATGTGGTTTTATTGTTGTTTTCATTGTCAATATAACATGTCCAGGTGGCCCTTCGGTATGACATCACAAATTACAATTGACAAAGTTTGCGACATTAAATCCTTGTGTTGTGTTAATTACAGCTCAATGAAACGATAAGGTAGCAGTCCCTATAAGACAAGATATTGCTATTTTTTCATCTACATCATTTCACGGTGCCGTATTTAACTCAACACAATTAAGGATTCAATGTCCCCTGATGACATCACTGGTGGCCATATTCAAACTCAATAACTGTCAAACTAAATGAATGCGTGCAAAACTGTTTAGCGTTTTTGGATGTGTGTGAGATTATGTGCAAATAAATCAGTGTTGTTTTTTTGGGGGGTGAAGTGCCCCTTTAACATTTCTCCAGGAGTACATTTTCAAATGGAATACCAGGCGTTAGGATTACATTTAATAGGTTCCCATTGCCGAGTCCCTGAATGCTGATGACGAAAAGGAAAAGAAAGGAAGCGGAGTTGAGCCTCCCCTCTTTAAAGGGATGTGCCGGGAATGGAGGAGGGGCTTTCAGATGTCTGGGGTGAAGATGAGTTTATTAAAAGACTCAGAGGAGTGGAAGATGAAGATGAAAGCTGGATTAGAAGAAGTGTATTTCGGTGTCTGTTAGCGGGACTCCTCTGTGGGCGTCACTTGGAATCACTTCTGAGAGAGCTGTGTCTGACAGACATCTTATTTATCACTCTGACACACACACACATATGCGCGCGCACACACACACACACACACACAC
>NC_140165.1:129482619-129522619 GCF_963971535.1 Notolepis coatsorum | reverse complement strand
CTCAAAATTTTAAGCTGTTTTGAGGCTGGGCTCCGCCCATACTCGGAATGCGATTTGAGAGAGAGAGGGAGAGAGAGAGAGAGAGAGAGAGAGAGAGAGAGAGAGAGAGAGAGAGAGAGAGAGAGAGAGAGAGACGCGCAGGGGCCAAGCGGTCTCTCTTAATTAGTAATACAGGTGGCTGGCAGTTGGCTACAAGCATAGATGGGGCAGGCATTATTATGCAGATGAGAAACCTCTGACGTCACAGATACGCAAAATTTCAGATGACTCACTTGAGTGAGGGACAATATTGTGAGATGGAATTGGAAGAATGCGCCAAATTGAGAATTAGAGACATAGATCCTATTAATATAAGTCCACATAGCTAGAAAATAATGCTAAACACTGTAAAAGGCCATTTATAAGATAGTTCCCCTTTAAGAAACTAACACATTCGCCGTGACAGAATAGTTTTTGATTTAGTCGTTATGACCCTATCAACATATCCATTCGTAAGGTTATTGTCCGCCATCTTGCTTTCACTTCTAAATCCACGACTGGCGGAGGGATTGTAATTCGGTTGTGGGCGGGTTCTAGGACCACGAGCGTGGGGTTATGACAAATAACCACGTGTAACTTGACTGTTTTAGCCAATCAGAATAGAGAAATGTGCATGCCATTGTATATTCCTTCAACCTCCCGATTTCCCGCTATCAAAGCATCAATCCATCAGTTTGTGAAACGTACAAGTTATTTTCGCTCTCTATCCTCCCCTCTCTCCTCCCCTCCCCTCATCCTCGACTCTCTTTTCTCTCCCTGCTACTTTTCCTTCATCTGTTCCTGTCTCCTGCCTCTTCTCCCTCATTGACATTTTGTGAAACTTGTGCGTCTTTTCTTTACTTTTCTTTACTTACTCCGCCCCTCATTTTGTATATTTTCTCTTCTCTTCTCTTCTCTTCTCTTCTCTTCTCTTCTCTTCTCTTCTCTTCTCTTCTCTTCTCTTCTCTTCTCTTCTCTTCTCTTCTCTTCTCTTCTCTTCTCTTCTCTTCTCTTCTCGTCTCGTCTCGTCTCGTCTCGTCTCGTCTCTATGGTGTGATAAAAACCACCTGCAGCTAAATGTAGCGAAGACCAAGGAACTGGTTGTGGAGCTGGGGAGGAGGAGGAGTGCACCTGTGACCCACGTTTCCATCAGGGGAGTTGATGTGGACATGGTTGCGGTGTACAAATATCTCGGTGTGCACATCGACAACAAACTGAACGGGGCAAAACACGCAGAGGCACTGTACAAGAAGGGCCAGAGCCGACTCTACTTCCTCAGAAGGCTGAGATCCTTCAATGTCTGTACAAGGATGTTGAGGATGTTCTATGAGTCGGTGGTGGCGGGCGCCTTCTTGTACGCTGTGACCTGCTGGGGCAGTGGACTGAGAGCAGGGGACACAAACAGGCTTCTCTTCTCTTCTCTTCTCCTTCTCTTTTCTTCTCTCCTCCTTCTCTTCTCTTCTCTACTCTCCTCGTCTCTTCTTCTCTTCTCTTCTCTTCTCTACTCTACTCCTCTCTACTCTTCTCTTATCCTCTTCTCTACTCTTCTCTTCTTCACTCCTCTCCTCATCCTTCTCTTCTCTTCATTCCTCTTCTCTCATTCTTCTCTTCTCTTCTATACTCTTCTCTTCATTCCTCTTATCTCATTCTCCTCTTTTCTTCTCTTCTTTTTTCTTTTCTTTTCTTTTCTTTTCTTTTCTTTTCTTTTCTTTTCTTTTCTTTTCTTTTCTTTTCTTTTCTTTTCTTTTCTTTTCGTCTCTTCTTTTTTCTTTTCTTTTCTTTTCTTTTCTTTTCTTTTCTTTTCTTTTCTTTTCTTTTCTTTTCTTTTCTTTTCTTTTCTTTTCTTTTCTTTTCTTTTCTTTTCTTCTCTTCTCTTCTCTTCTCTTCTCTTCTCTTCTCTTCTCTTCTCTTCTCTTCTCTTCTCTTCTCTTCTCTTCTCTTCTCATCATTCCTCTTCTCTCATTCTACTCTTATCTTCTCTCATTCTCCTCTCTTCTCTGTGAGGAAAATCAGATTTTTGTAATTTAGAGTCAATAGACATCTCACTTGTTTTCTTAATTTCCAAGCGCCTCAAGCCGCGGTTTCTTTTTTCTCATCTATGGCAAAAGTGAACAGTGTTTTCCTTTCCTGTTTAGCAGTCATATTGGCTTTGATACGGCATGTGGGGTTAATGGAGAAATAAGGATTTAATGTTTCGTTAACGTTCCAATTTTCTAAAGCCAAATTGCTAACACTAATTGACCGGATGTTGCAGAGAATGCACCGCTGCTGGTGATGTCGGGTGACTTGATCTGCAATCACTAAGTCCCCTGCCTCATCAGAGAGAGACATGTATATTAGAAGGCCTTATTCACAGGGACCACAGCCTGTATGAAAACAGACGAAGCCTGGAGTGATCTATTAATAGTCCATTAATTTTCCTATAGCTGCAGGAGAAACATGGAGAGGCGGGAGCAGCTGGAAATACGTCACCCATGAGATATCTATTGAGTCTCTTATGAAGGTCTATAATAAAACATTTGTACTAGAAATGTGCTTAATAAAATAGGCTGTGAATCTTCAAAAAATCTGAAACAGAAATATTGATAAGGGTGGCTCACTGACTGCATAGCTCTGTAATTATGTGACTTCAACCTCAGTTTGCCTCAGTTTGAGGGGTGGTGTTGGACAAAATGGTTGAATGGTAAATGTCTGTCACTCACACATTCACACACCAATGGTGGAGGCAACCATGCAAGGTGCCAACCTGCTCATCGGGAGCAATTAGGGGTTAAGTGTCTTGGGACCAGGGGCGGAGCTAGGGGGTGGCTACCTGGGCTCAAGCCCCGGATGTATTCTGAAAAGCCCCGAATCTATTTAAAAAAAAATAACAAAAATTAAAAATTAAAATAAAAAAAATGATCCAAGGGAGCTAGTCTAAAGTGCAAGACTGGCTATACAGGGCGGGCATGCGTGTGTGTGTGCATGTGTGTGTGTCTGTGTGTGTGTGTGTGTGTGTGTGTGTGTGTGTGTGTGTGTGTGTGTGTGTGTGTGTGTGTGTGTGTGTGTGTGTGTGTGTGTGTGTGTGTGTGTGTGTGTGTGTGTGTGTGTGTGTGTGTGTAATCCTCCCTCCCCCTGCAATTGCTAATCAGAACAAGTTCTCAGTCAACTCAGGCTTATGTGATCCAAATCCCTAAAGAGCATGAACCACAAAAATGGCCTCTAATTTCTTGGGTTGACTTTTTCCAATAACAATAGAGAACTTAAAAATGCATAGAAGTGAGTAACATTGATTAATTCACCAATAACCAATGCAGCATACAGTGCTATCACCAATAATCATGTTAATGCCAATGCTAGCTTGCCTTAATGACATACAGATTTTGATGGACCTAACCCTAACCCTCAACCTAAATTACAATAAGACAGATGTTATTGTGTTTTGACGTCTCGAATGTTTGAATGACTCTGTTTGTGCCCTGGGTTCCGATTGGTTTAATTTTTTTTTAATTATATGTAGACACCTGAATATGACTAACAATAATTCAATGTGTCTAACTTTAATTCCTTGCATTCTCTGTGTTCGCGATGACGTTGTGTAACTCGCTGACCCCTCTTGATCCTCCATATCCTAACATTGACACTTAATAGTGGGACATGATACAGGTACCGCCAGGGGGAGCTGGTGGAGACGTTGGGCAGGGGGACACAGGTGAAGAAGGATGGGCTCAGGGCGCGGCGCCTGCGGCGGAACTTCCTCTTCATCGTTTTCCAGAGAAGCAAGAGGTCGCTTGGAGCTGGAGCTCCAGACATCAAGCATGCGGAATATAAACCCAGTTACGAGGCGGGTTAGTAATGGAATATGCGATAGCTTAGCTTCCAGTTAATGCTAAAGAGACATTGTGAACGAAGAGGCAGACGTGCTACTGCCGAAGAGTGTGGTAGATATTGCACACGTTGCGTTTTAGTTAAAGTATAGGCGACAGGACAGGGGGTCGTCCCGACCCACAGCTTAGTTTCAGTTAGGCCTAGCACCACAGTTTAGCCTGCGTGTCGCCCCAACTCTCCAGCCCAGCAGCGGACGTCGCTGCACGCACCTCCAGCCCCTCCGAGCCGTTGCCCTCCAGCAGTCACCTGCCTAACGTCTACCCAGCCCCGCCTCCTGCTATCACGGGACTTCTCGACGGCCATCTCACCACACGGACGTTCGGTGGTGAGAGCAGGCCCGCCCTTGGTTAAGTACACTCAAGCCAGTTACAGTGAGCGCTCCGAGTGCTGGAACTTTATCGGTAGACATTCTCTTTGTGCGGAGTGGGCCCTTTAAGGGCGAAGAGAAGCAGTACTTTGAACTGACACTGGTAGCAGTGATTAGGGGCGCCCGACATTTATTATTTTGGGGAAGCCGGCGTGGGCCCACTGTCTTTTGGTTGAATGTGGTGTGATAATGTGTGTTCCTTTATACAATTCCCATTGAGTAGCTCCAGTACCCCTCTCCCTCTTCCTCCCCTCTCTCCCCACCTACGGGGGAATGAACAAGTATTTAAACCCTTAAAGGGACGGGTTCTATTACTGTGTCTTGACCAGTGTGGGAAGAACTTTAGTCATTGCCGTAGAGTGAGAGCACTAGGTGCCCAGTGTGGAAAGAGCTTTGCTTCTTGTGCCTTGTGTAAATATATGTCTAAGAGATAAGTCTTTCAGTAAAAGAGAGCTAAATGGGAACACTGTGTGCGTGTCTGTTAATGTGCATTCTGTCTAACCCTTTCCTTTCCAGGTAATGCTCATTATTGTGTAACCCTTTCCCCACCCCCTGCCTATGCATCATTGGGACAGGTCTCTACTTGCCAATCAGGAAGGGTACTGCTTTGGGGAGAAAGTATATCATCCATCATCACTGTCATCGGGTGTGGGAGGGCGCAGGAAGTATTGAGGCAAGTGTGGGTGTGTGGGGAACTACTGCGAGTCGCCCTGGAGCGCAAGAAGGACCAGCGCACCACCCCTAGGTTAGTGAATCCTAGGCCCCATCCACTCCCTCTGCTAAACCTCCACTCCAATACTCCTGGCCTACAGTCGGGGACTCAGCCGGACCCAGATCTGCTGCGTTCCCACTACCAGGTGGCAGTGTACATCCACTCCCATAAAGCAGGGATAATCCACCATGCTACATATATAATTTTTATATTAAGCCTTGGTGTCACTTTTGAAAGTGGTTTTAAATTTGATAAACAAATCAGCGCTGTAGTCAAAGGTGCCTTCTTTCAGTTAAGGCTCTTTGCCAAAATAAAGCTCTATCTCTCTCCAAAAGATTTGTTGAGGGTCATGCATGCCTTCATTACGTCTAGGCTTGACTACTGTAACTCTTTGTATGTGGGCGTAGACCAGCTCTCTGTACGACGCCTACAGCTAGTGCAGAATGCTACGTTCTGGCCTCCCTGCACTGGCTTCCTGTCCGTTTCAGCATTCATTTTAAGATCTGTCCCAACCCTAGCAAAATGTAAGTCTTTGTTGAAGACTCACCTCTTTTCACTGGCTTTTCATTCAGATTGAGCCGTACATCTGTCCTTCTATTTTGACTGTGCATTTTATATTATTATTGTATTTTTCTATTGTATTTTGTTACGAGTGGGTGACGAGGGGAGGTGAGGAGAACCCAAATGCAGGATAACGATAACGAGAGAGAGGAGGCAGAGACGGCAGGGTAGTGAAGGACTTTACTGAGCAGTGGATAAACAAAAGCACGTTACAAAGAATAAACAAAAGCGAACTGTAAAACACGGAAAACAAACCTCAGCTGAGCTGGAAAACAGGACTAGGATAGACAGGAACGAACTCACAAGGAAATACAGGGCAACGGCAGACAGGGAGCTTCACAAATGGTAAACAGAGACACGACAGGATACCGGGGTAGAACGGAGACAATGACGCCACAAGGAAGTGAGGGCGGACCACACTTAAATACACAGACTGATTATAACAAGTAACACATGGCTAAGGCCAGGCAAAAACACAGAAAAGCTAAATCTGATAAACACAAAGGGAATACACCAAACTAGACACAAAAGGCATAACCATAATACAACAACCAGACAGGAGGACGACATCAAACATGGGAAGGGAGAGCCCAAGATAACATAACATTAACCATGTTTAGCCATAAATATATAATAGATTGCACTATCTGACGGTGTCCGCCAGAGGGGAGCAGAAGGCCACTGTTCACATTTTTCCAACTGTCCCAGACAAGACTCTGTCTGGGATCATGACAGTATTTGTATTGTTATATGTGTAGTATTTCTTCCAGTACTATTTTAGTTTGTGTAAATTGTGCATCTTGTGTCGGGGTGACAGTGGCTTAGGAGGTAGAGCAGTGGTAATCCGGAGGTTCCCTATTCGATTCCTGCTCCTCCCAGGCAGCGTGTCGAAGTGTCCTTGAGCAAGACCCCTAATTGCTCCCGATGAGCAGGTTGGCACCTTGCATGGTTGCCTCCACCATCGGTGTGTGAATGTGTGAGTGAATGGGTAAAATGTGAGGAAAAGCGCTTTGCGATATAAATGCAGCCATTTACCATTTACCATTTGTGTTGTATTTGTAGTATTGTATTTACATTACTTTTGTACTTTGTATTGTGCAGCACTTTGGTCAACCTCGGTTGTTTTAAAATGTGCAATATAATAAAATCTGACTTTGACCTTGAATAATTTAACATTTGAGGCTTTAATGTGACTATACATTAGCAGCATATGTTCATCCAGCCCCCGCATTAGGAACCTAGAGCACACGTCACATGTGCTGTTTCAGTGATCGCGGACAGTTCAATCAATGTTTGTGAACACGAACAGCTGCCCCCTAAAGCTAGAGACCAGAGAACCAAGACTTCAATCAATCATGTCGTCAAAGAGAGTTTTTCTAGAGCCGATCCATTTGTCATTAATGGTAGACAGACTCTGTTACACCAGAATCACAAAGAGGTGTCGTAATCACTCCTCTGTCCGTCTGTGTGTACTAGGGTTGGGTACCGTTCACATTTGAACCGATACCGGTACCGGTACCTGTGAATCGATACCAGTAGCCTACCCAACGGTACCCTTTTTCTGTACTTTACTTTAAATTTTATCTGCCTACCTCAGTTGTAAATTTATTTTCCAAACTTCAAATAATTTATTATCATTATTATTTATTTAGAACAATTATATATATGAACTATTCTGCGGAACTAAAAGGTACACATCTATATATTTAAATAAATAAATAAATAAGGGTATTGTATTTTACAAAATAACAAGTATAAAACGATTAAACAAACCACGCAAGACAATATAAATAACTAGAATCAGAATCCGTAACCAGTAACCACACTTTGCGATTGCGAAAGTTTTCGGCTTGCCATTGCCCTGACTGCTATGTTGTTGTTGAATCAAGTAAAATCCTAGGTAAGCGTGTATTGTTCACGTGAACGTTGACGTGAACACTTCATAGGTTTCGTTTTTTTTTTGCATTACCGAAATGTGGCACCGGTGGATCTCACGTGAATCAGTACTCGGTAGTACCGACGTGATTCGGTCGATACCCTTAAAAGTACCATAATCGGTACCCATCCCTAGTGTGTACTTGTACTGTATATTTATAAAACAATGTGTAATTTTTTTAACTCATTCAGCGCCAATCACGAGAAAAGTCGGGTTTTAATCGTTATTTCTTTTATTAGCTATATCCATTCATTTTCATCCATCCAGCCTGATGTTATCATTGGGAATGGGTCTGAGCTCGAAAAAGGGCAAATACCGCCGCCTACGCCTTCCAGCCGGTATTGCACTCTATTAGAAATTTCAAGTTTCTTTAATAGTTGTCATACAGAAGTACAGAATACTTTTATACAAAATGCTTCTTACTGTTACGCTCCAGAGACTGTGCTAGACAAGATAGTATGAAATAAAATAGTATAGCATGTAAAATAGAAGTAAAAAAAAAATCACAGTGTTCAGTATAGACATATGTACAATGTTCGATGCAGAATAGAAGTAACTGAGTTACCATACAATATACAATATACTATGCAATGTACTAATACAATACTATATAGTGCAGAGCAGAAATGGGATGAGGTACAAGTTAGGTACAATTTACAGTAAGGTGTACGAGTTGTAGTGCAAATCCTTTACCAATAAATATAAAGTGTAAAGTGTGTTTAGGTGATCTAAACAAAGTGTGGAGAGTGGGTGCTGCAGTGTGTTGTTTGTTTAAGTGAGTGTGTGCGTGTGGGTGTGTGATGGTTGTTGCATAGTGTTTATTGTTCGTTGAGCAGCCTGATGGCCTTTAGAAATGGTGTAGTTTCTTTTCTGAGCCGATCTGAGCCGTGTGGGCGGGGTTTAAATACTCAGGATGGCAGGACTAGCGTTTACAACATTACATCTGCGATGCTGGCCACCCCCCCCCCCCCCCCCCCCCCCTTCATAGGCAATGCCGGGCAATGTGGGACGGACCTCCATAAGCAGTATTTGGAATGGCGACCAGACAATTGGATTATTTCTTTTGCATTACATCAGAGACCAGGTAAGGACTCTATATATAAAATCTTGCGTTGATCTGATATTTTTTTCTACCGCGATCGAAGCTGTCTGTATGTGTGTGGCTGTTTACCGTTGGGTGCAGGAGGTGGGGGGGGGGGGGGGGGGAGCGCCGCGCTACGAGGGCCATTTCATGTCTGCACGAGGAAGGATAATAATGATAATCTAGCGTTGATTTCAGGAAGATTCGATAATCAGGCGAAAAATTACAACGTGTTTAGTGTATTCCACTAAAACGCTATTATCGCGTCTTTTCCTGGGATTACTAAGAATCACAAACTATACGCATATTCAAAACGGTATAAAACGGAAATGTACGGATGAAAAAACAATCTGTTTTGTGCATGTTGACTGGAAGCAACTCACTGACAATCGACGGGTGTATTAGACCCATAGTAGCTATAATATAAGATATATTTTAAGCACTTGCAAATCTCACAGTCTCCCCATTGATTAAAGCAATGGCATTCTAGCGCCCCCTGGCTCATTAAGCGATGGCGCTGGATGAGTTAATGTTAAAAAACACTGGAATTAATTAACGTTACATCTTAAAATTCTAAATCTGCACAGATTCACCGCCACATGCATTTCTTTGGCAGAAGGAAGCCAGTTCAAATGAGGACAGGCTAACTGTTTAAAACAATGATCTGAAAACACATCAAAAGAATCAATTAATTTAATTTACAATACATGTACAGATATCATTCAGAGTCCTCGTTTTAGTGTCCGGATGGCCTGGGGTAGTATCTTCCCCTGAGCCTCTCTGTGTTGGCCCTGAGGCTGTGGTCATGTTTTCCTGAGCCGCGGCAGAGAGAGGAGACTGAAGCTGCAGTTACACTAAAGGAAAACAATAACGTTTCATTTTCACTTTTCAGAATGTTGCGTTATGGCAGTCAGGTTAGATGTCATTTGTCTCCTATACTCTTTTCGTTGTCAGAAGCTAGGCGTGGTCAGACTGCAATGGATCTCGTCACTGAATTCAACACTGAGCATGCGCGGGAGCAGTGGAGGTTTCTCTATGACAACACGTGAAACACAAATTCACTCATAATTCATAATTATTATTAATTTACATATACCTATATAAAAAAAAAAAAAAAAAAAAAAACTATATATATATATATTTTTTTTAAATTATTATTATTATTATTTTTTTATTATAAATGTTTTCCTCTGTAAAAAAATGCCAGTGAATTTTTTTCTTCTTCAAAAATGGCCAAAATGTACAGCTCTGAGCAGGCCTGCACTGCAGTATTGCCTGCAGTAATTATTCGTGAAGAAAACTTCACAGGTGTGACCCATTGTTAAATAAATAATAAATAACAGCGAATCAAAATAGGCTATTAACTTCATCTAAGCACGGTCTGTGCAGTTAAACTCTTGCCATTGAATGGAGGATTGATTGATTGACAGCCCTTGACATCCAATACACAGAGGTTGAATATGATTGGCAGCCTTGCAAATCCAATCAGAGATTTCTGCATTGCAAAGTCAAAATGGGTCCAGCTGCATGTGAGGAGGATAGGTTTAGCTCGGGCCAATCTCAAGTTTCTCAAGTTTCTTTATTAGTTGTCATACAGAAGTACAGAATACTTTTATACAAAATGTAACATAAAGAAGCATTTTGTATAAAAGTATTCTGTACTTCTGTATGACAAATAATAAAGAAACTTGAGAAACTTGAGATTGGCCCGAGCTAAACCTATCCTCCTCACATGCAGCTGGACCCATTTTGACTATGTGAAAGTTGAGACTATGAGAAAGTTGTTGTTTAGTAGTTAGTAAGCTGTACAGCTATAACAAGTCAGGCTAAATTAAACTTTGCGCCAACATTAGGACCGAAGTATAAACCAGCAACTGAGCAACATGAAGAAGTGGATTTATGCATCTGGATCAGAAAAAACGTTGTGGATGAAAAAGTAAGTACTGTAGGCTACAGTGCTTGTATGCTAACAGTAGCTAGGCAGCTTAGCCTACATCACAATGATAATCACCAAGCTAACTTACTGTACACACTGTAGGGCTGGGCAATTAATCGAAACAGAATCGCGATATCGATTCATAGACCTATGCAATCTAATTTCTAAGTTATGACTATTTTCTTTTATTAAAAAAAAACGTTTTTTTTTTTTATCTGGGTTGAACATGATTTGTGGAACTCCCTCTGGGCCCTGTTTCATGTACGTGGTTCAACTAAGTCGATCAACATGTCCATTATCCAGCTTCAGTTAACCCGATGTTCAAAGCCGGGATTTTCCTGTTTCACAAAGGAGGATTCAGTCTCGTTAACTCAAGCCAGACTTGAGAGTCAGGCTCAAGTCAGGCTAGATGCGCGCTCCCGTTTTAGGTGGAAAGCCAGCACGTATCGATGGCAGAGACCCTGATTCTCAACGGCATTGATTGATTAATTGATTTAAGACTTTATTGACAGATTGCAATAGGCTCAATCGCCTCGCCGACAAGTTAAATGCGTTATCTATAGGCTAATTCTAAGTCCCTCATTACCTCAATCAATCAGATTATATTTCTTTAAACTTGCCTGCTGGATTGAATAATCAAATGAGATCTTGCTAGCGAAAATAACTAGTTAACTGTTATACAGAATTACGAGACGGCTTTCTTGCCCATTGATTGCTGTATAGTCAATATTTAACTTATCTCCAATGTGGTCCAACGGGTTGTTCTTTTGACTTCCACACGGACGACCCGGGTTCAAGACCGGGGTCCTTCTTTTTGCAATATAGGAATAATTCAATTTGGTGCACGTTGAGAGCTATATAAAGAATGACATCCTCAATGCATGTAGATTTATAATATTTTAACTTAAAACCAGGCTACTTTGGCGTATAATCATTAATATTATATTCAAAAAAATCATATTGGAAACACGGGGATTTGAACCCCGGTCGGTAGATTGGGAGGCTTGAGCACTACCGCTGGGCCACTGGGCCAGATGGGATAAATTCATTGTTTATACATTAATGAACGAGAGACCCGTGTTTAGAATATCCTTTGTTTTGAATGAAGTTTATCTCTTTATCCTCATTCATTAATGTGACGTCAACGGCTCATTCAATTTCTCAAATCCGTCAAACAGCGCATCTCATCAGACATCTTAATCCCAGTTACAATTAAAATAACCACATCATGTGTACATCGCACGAGCGAGCGCCACCGTCGCCACGGTATATATAACGTGCATTATTTAGGACAAAGTGAATTTAATATCAGCATTTTGGGTCTATTTTACATTTCAAAAGCCCCCTCTGGAAGAATGGAGCACAAAAACGTAATTCAGAATGGTATAATGCAGATCGTAGACTGTGGGAATAGTTTCAGGAAACGGGCTGTCACTTCTTTGCGGGGGCGTGGCGATAGTTCAGGCTAACTTGAACTTGAACTCTGCTTTCGACCAGGCTCAAACTTTTGGATATGTTGTCATGGTGATTTGGAAAATCCAGGTACATGAAATCGGAAAGTCAGGCTAACCCAGTTATCCAGCTAAAGTTATCCGGCTAACTCGGTTATCCCGGTACATGGAACGGGGCCCTGGTGTTGTGGTCGTGGTATTCACTGACCTTTGGGAAGTATTTCGACATGCACATGGGTATCTTAGTGGTGTAGTGTATCTTGTAGATCAGGCCCATTGCAAGTTGCTGTACTCTGTCGTCTACTCTAAGCCATCCTAGGTTGTCAAAGTGGACAGGGGTGAGGTGGGTTTTAGGAGTAAGGTCAAGCAGTAGTCTGACCAGTTTGTTTTGTGATGTTTGTAATCTTGTTTTTAGTGCCTTTGAGGTGCTTTGGTACCATGAGGTGCAAGCATAGTCGTAGTACCCTTGAATGAGTGCTCCTGTTAGAGTCTTCAAGGTATTCTTGTTTACCAGAGAGGAGATCCGGTACAGGAATCTAGTTCGTTGGTTGACTTAGTTTTATTACATTGGATCCCATTTTGTCACAGGAAAGATTTGCCTCTATAGGATGGAACCCAGGTAGGTAATTTCATCTTTCCTTTTAAGATAAGATAAGATATTCCTTTATTGATCCCCTTGGGGAAATTCAGGCATCATAGCAGCATGGGGGAAGGGGGGGGGGGGGGGGGGGTACAGGTAGTGAAAACAACACAAGCAGTGTAAACAAATAGGTCAATATAATTTACTATCTAACTAACTGAAATATACATTATTCATTATTCACAGTATCACAGTATCCACATAAGGTGCAGTATGCATAAGGTAGTGTTATTGTCCTACTTGGGTTCCTATTAGTTCTAGGTCGATGTCTGGCAGCAGTCGCTGCCCACTGTTGTGGAGCCTGATGGCCACTGGTATGAAGGACTGTCCGAGGCGGTTAGTTGAGTGTCGGGGGGGTATGAGTCTGTGGCTTCCTTGTCACCTTCACCTAATATGTTTTGATCTGGTCAGGTGCGCTGTCACCTAAAATGTTTTGATCTGATCAGGTGCGCTGTCACCTAATATGTTTTGATCTGGTCAGGTGCGCTGTCACCTAATATGATTTCATCTGGTCAGGTGCGCTGTCACCTAATATGTTTTCATCTGGTCAGGTCCGCTGTCACCTAATGTTAATATGTTTTCATCTGTGTCCACTGACCACTGACACACAGTGGGGGATGTTTTAAAAATATTATTTAATATATAATATAATATAATAATTTGTGCTTCACCTAAAAATTTGGTCAGCAGCCTCCACTGCGCGGGAGGTATTTGTTGCGTGCACAAGCCCAAAGATCGCACACGCGAGCTCACAAGTCGACAGGTAAACAACAAGAAGCAATCGACCACAAGATTTTGTAGCTATGGCAAGAAATACCAAAGATCTGTTTACTTGGACCGTTGATGAGGTGATACTGCTGCTTGAAGTGACTTTGGAGTACAAAACGAGCAATTTACCCTCAAATGTCGACTGGGAGTCTGTCACGACAAAGTATGCTGATCTGCTCGACCGATTTCGCAACCATTACCCGTCTCCAGAAGAGGCTACAGCGCTTAGGAAAGAGTTCCCACACAACCCACAAGATATCACAAAAGGTATTGAAGTGACAAGGGTCTATGGTTCTGATATACAGAACCAGCTTAATCTACTCTGCGTTGTGTGTTTGTCCGTTACTAATTCCCTTGTACTTTCAAAGACCAGGAAATGGCCTTGTTTCGACGGCAGAGAGATGGCGGTTGAAATGAAGGAGAGGAGAGGAAGTTACTGTAAAAACCCGCTTTTATTGGCAGATTCCAAAAGTGAATAACAAAAGGCTTGAATGAAAAATGGTGCAATGAAACAACAAAGCATGAGACTGTGCCCTCAGCTCGTGTTCCAGACTAATTCGCTACAAGCAAAGTATCTCGTCTCGTCTCCTCGCTGGTTCGATGGTTTCCGTCTCAGCTCGTCGTCATTCACGTCCAGTAGGGGGAAAAAACATGCGTCTGTTAGTTTGTGTTCGTTCTGTCTTCTACTCTCTCAAACTGCTCGTTTTAACGCGTTTCCTCCTCCCCTATTTTTACGTCAGCTGGGAGGACTTCTTAAGAAGAGAAGGAGCTTCTGATTGGATGAGACTGTGTAGCGGCCATTTTGAAGCTTGTCTACACCGGATCTTCCCTTATGAGGGCATATCTTTGCTGGCTGTAAATAGACTGAATCTTGATTTAGAGAATTCTTCAGTTTTCACGTTTAAATGTATCTGGCTAATTAGATTTATCAAGTTATCAATCAAAAGTAATGTTTATTTTGCTTAAACCTCTAATTTAGTCTTTCTGCTAGGCAGTTACACTTATTTTAAACCCTATATCTTGAATAATGGCCAATTTAGTCTTAATTTAATCCGTTTAGTATTGTAAACAGATTAATTGCTATACCTTTGAAGCTAGGGATACTTTGTAAACCTGAATAACTGTTTTTACTAACTGATTCAGATATTCTCACCAAATTTAGTGTTATTCTTATCAATTTGGCTTCTTGCAGCTGTCTCCTCATGCCAAAACAGGAGCGGCTGGTTCCTTTGAAGCTAGGGGACTTTGTATACAACCCCCAATTTAGGTGACTGCCCTATCGTTTTCTATAGCCAGATGCCGCCTGTAGTGAAGTAACACCAGGGCGTTTACTGTTGGGGTAAACAACCCTTTTGTTCCACTTCAGCCTTGTCAGCCAGTATCGGTCTTGGGGGGTTGCTGATTGCTGTGAGACCTATTTCTACTTATAGTCAATCACTGCATATGTGATATTTCTAAAATGGTGTGGTGCACTGCTCCCTACCGATTACAATCTCCCAGCCGCTGTTGACCTGTGGGACTCAATATTCAACCAACCTACCCATATTTCCATAATGGGTGGACAGTTTGGATCGAGAAATCCACCACAGTATGTTGTAGAGCTAGCGTTAGCTAGAATGTTTGGGCTTGTTGATAAAAAGCAACAAAACGGGGACTGTGATTTTGGGCCCTAACGTTACGTGGGGGGTGACGTTAGCCACTGGGTAGCACACGATGTGTGTATCCTGTTCGTAATATAACAAGTAACGTTAGGCAAATTGAAGAGCATGATTATGTGGGTAAATCATTTTGTGACATCCTCGGCACGACGCAAAATTGATTGATTGATTTCTTGGACTGATTTTAATGAAGAAGCTTGATCCAACCTCATCCAAACCGTAAAATCTGTATGAAATACAAATGCATACAAAAGATACTATTACTATCACAAGTCCATTACCAATGGTCGGAACGTCACTAAACATATACCACAATTATTATCTCCATCAATCAATACCTTATTGGCTGCGTGCCAGTACATGAGAACATCGATGCGTTACTGTAGTATGTCTTCTGTCAGTTTCTTGGAAGATTGTCTTGTTTCGTTGGCGTGATGGATTGTTCTTTACTTATTAGAACGCCAGGTAATTCCATTACCATTCAAGTTCTGTTTCGTAATGGCTCTCGCTCGGCGTCACTCTCTGCACTGTACCTCGCTCGTGCACGTGCACTGAATAAAAAATTCCACAATGCACCTTTACATCCCAACATCCGTCTGGCCACACCCCCATCAGCTTACCTACATAAGCAGGGGTGGGGCCACACACTCGCCTCCTTCTTCGCTTTCACCACAAGGAAGTGCCTTCGGTAGATCCCCACTTGACGGGGTTGCTAGTTGAAGAAAGTTGGAAAACAAGAGATATGTTGACATCATATCTTTATTTTCTCTCTCACTATTTTCGAGAAAATACGGCGATATTGTCTTCGTTACTGGAGTGTCTGGAAGATGATGATCATTCTACACCTCCACCGGTTTTTTCGTATTAGGAGTTCACGCCGCTGACATGCCTCCTAACTACAATCCTCCTTGCTGCGGCTGGATGGGGTAAGACCCTCCAGCAACACAGCTGGACTGTAGGACGCACCGACTGTTGTGAGAAGCGGTGGGTTCCAGGTTTGGTGAGTAATGTTTGCTTGCGAGCACCACTTGTCTGTTAGTGCTATGGGGGCTAGCTGACAATGTTTACGAAAACCGGCCCCAGATTAGGGTCCTTCTGTTCAGCCTTTTAGGCGACGGCGGAGGATCTTGGTTTGTAGCCCATTATAGTCAACTAGTGGGCCACGACCAGTAACTGGTGATCCCAGGATTCTCTGGACGAGTGGATCCTTCTCTGTCACTGTGTAGGCCCCATCTTTCATATACAAATGAGAGTATACCCTCATGAGGAAATGTGGGCATGGATGTTCGTTATCGGGAGATCCATGTTCAAGTCGGCTACAGCCCAGATGGGACTTGTGCTGGCTCCGCCGGATGTCTGGTAAAATCACCGTTGTAAACTGTGTTGACATCTCTTTTTCTCTTCTCTCTTAAAAGGTGAGGAGGGTTTCAGAACGGCGGCCTGTCTGAAGTGTGGCTTGTTATATCGTTTGTGTACAAGTTCAGGTGGTAGCTGCTTAGCAGATAGCTGCTTAGCTTGCGTGCTAGTTGTGGCCTACTGTGTTAGCCAGTCAGCTGTTAGCTGCGCAGCTGTTAGCTGCGGTATTAGCTCGCTGTGTTTACCAGGCTAGTACACGTTAGCTTGCTGCTATCAGCCGAACGGCTGTTAGCTTAATGCTACACTGTTGAATGTTTTCTGTGACTATAACATGCCTTAAACACTCTGACTACGATGTCATCTTTGACAGAGGATGTTAGTCGAAACCTACCCGGGGCCGGCCGGCGAGGACTGCGTCAACAAGGAGAACAGTAGCGGCGGGATGGAGCAGCGACGCTGCCCGTGTTGTCAAACACAGGATGCTGTGTTTACTACGGGTGCCCTGTTAGAGACTGCAGTTCGCTTGATCTGCGCTCTCGGTAGGAAGGTCCTGACCAGACCTTAAAACGCGTCTTCTTCCTTCCCTTCTAAATGTTTTGTAAATAACGATGTTTCCTGGTCCCACGCCCTGGAATATTGGGCGCGTGCACCGCAGAAATTCCCCCGCCACAGAGTACGTCACTGTGCGCGTCTCTGTTGGTAAGACTTCCGTGAGCTGTTCAGGTCCATATGATGGATCTGTTTCAGGGAGGGGTCAGGGCTCCTCCTCACGAAGCTCCTACTCGGGCCTTCTGTGAGTTAGGACTTTCCTTCCATGTGAGGGAGCCTCCTCAGAGTGCAGAGCCTCCTCCTCAGATTGTCAAGGTGAGTAGAACTCCAAAAAGGAGTCCTGCTCTATTGTGTGTATATTCGATTCAATTCGATTATTGAGTGTGTATGGGTTCAGTGCCTCCTCTTCGGAGAGCCCTAAAACCCAAATTTTACATGGCTCAATGTTGCAATATATTCTTTTCAATCTATACAGCTCGCGTGGGAAGTCTCTCTGGGGATTTCCGCCTCCTCCCTATGGGAGGGTGGTGGGATGTAAAAATGTAAACAATTTTTACCCTCAGCCTGCGTCACGAGGGATTCATGTCAGTCTGTGTTCTTTCTTTTTTGAATAAAAAGAGGAAGGTACATGAAGCATGACGGCTCCGTGTCGTTCTCCCAGGCGACTTGGAGGAACAATGTTTGGTGTCTTGCTAGACTATCCATTGATGTGTTTGGGTCTCGACGCATACATAGTGCTGGCTCGGTGTGTTTCTGTTACAGGATCACACAGGGGCTAAGTGCGCCTTGGTTGCTTGTTAAAACAGCGTTTTTATAGGGCAACTGGGATGCGGTTTTGTCTCTTCCGAGTGCCAGTTTACTAGGTTGTCTCGATGAATTCTCGTTCATATCTGGGGGATGTTAACGGAATAGATCTGAACATAGGTAGAGGGGTCCCATGCCCTTGGGGTGGGCCACTGAGCACGGTCTAAATGAGGACCGTCTGGGTGGCGCCCTCTTTTCATGTTTTAGATCGACACGCATACCTACCCCCTCTCCTGGAGTGGGCATGTCGGCGTGGTTAGGACACAGGACTGGTCTGGTCACGCTGGTCCAGGTCAGTTAACCCGTTGTCCGCCGGGGATGCAGATCTGCTGTTCTGGTACCCCGAGGGACTTGTGCTTTTTTCGGGGGGGAAAATGCCAGGTCGGTCCGGGTGTCACAGGGTTAGGCGCTATGGAGACCCTTGTTGGGTACATATTGTACTCTGCACTGTCGTAATGGCTTACGGCCATGCCAACCTGTACACGCCTGATCTCGTCCGATCTCGGCCGCTACGCAGGTTTGGTCCTGGTTAGTACTTGGTTGGGAGACCGCCTGGGAATACCTGGGAATAATAAGTGCGGTGTGCTTGGGGCTGGTTCTCCATTCTTTTCGCTCCTCTCTCACGCGTGACGAAGAGGGGGCTGTTGGGGTGGTCTTGGACCTCCTCTGGCAACCCTGTGCTTCCCGTGCCGCCGGGCCCGGTCCGAAGTAATGTTTCGTCGACCCGTAGGCCTGGAATAACCCTTTTTTGAAAACTGAAACACTTGTACTGCGGTATAGCCAGTTATGCCTGCAGGTGTGTTTTGGAGTTTTTTCTTGAGGGGTTATAGGAACAACCACCGCATAGGGTAAAGACAAGGTGGTTGATTCCCTGGTGTGTTGGAGCAGTGTCAACTCCCGGGTTACCCGGTTGATTGTGCCCCTGCACGTTCATGACGTCTGCCAATCATGTCAGCCTTCTCTGCCTCAACCCCTCTGGGTGGTTTTTTTTTAATGGAGGCTTGGTCATGCAACAACGCCAGCATACGCCCCTTCCGCCGGGGGGGCTGTTCTCAGCTAACTCCTTTGGCGCCTGTCTCGTCCGCAGTGCTCCAGGCTCAGGTTACAGCCTGTTGCCTTGTTTCCCCGGTGCGCTGCCTGCTTCCGTTGGTTAACCTTTTTTGTGTGCTTACGGCCATGCTGACTGCCTGTTCTGCAGGGTCAGTGTACCAGGCGGTGTGCTATTGGGGGGAAAGGGCCCGCTCTTGGAGGGGCCTTATCCGAATACGCTGGCGATGTGGGGGGCGGTGTCACTAAGTGACCGCCTGGTGGGGTCTTGATGCCTGGCGTCATTGACCTCTCCGGGCCCTTGTTTTCCAGGGGATCCAGTCCCTTCAGTGGGTCTGGGTCTTCCTTCACGCTCCGCTGCTACGGCCTTGCCACGGGGTTGGGTTTGTTCTTGACCCCGTGATTCTGGGGGCAGTAACGAGGTTGTTCCTTCCGTTCGTTCCCGGGTGGCATGCGGGTTGTGCGTGTGTGTAGTCGTGGGGTCAGGCCACGGTTTGCTCACCCTGTGCGTTGAGTTGCTTGAGTGCCACTTCGCACCGTCGGATCCGTCGCCCTCCCGTGATCCTCCAATAGGGGGGTTGCCCTCCATTAGGGGGGGTCGGGGGGGCTTGGTCCTCCCCGATCTGATGGTTGTGGGGGGCCTCAGCGGGGTATATTTGTCGGCCGATGGCTCTCGCTCGGCCTCCCTTGTGCAGAGAGTGACGCCGAGCGAGAGCCATTACGAAACAGAACGATAGGTTATAACTATAACCAAGTTCTGTGAGTAATGGTGACGCTCGGCGTCCGACGCCACTGCGGCCCTTGATCTCGCCTTGTGGTGAAAGCTTGGGAAGGAGGCGAGTGTGTGGCCCCACCCTTGCTTATGTAGGTAAGCTGATGGGGGTGTGGCCAGACGGATGTTGGGATGTAAAGGTGCATTGTGGAATTTTTTATTCAGTGCGCGTGCACGAGCGAGGTACAGTGCAGAGAGTGATGCCGAGCGTCACCATTACTCACAGAACTTGGTTATAGTTATAACCTATCGTTCATGGTCCAACGCAAGAGAGAGAAGGCGGAAACACGTCACCGGATACCAGGTGTGTCAACTCTCGTGAGATGTGGTAATTGCACAAATAAAATTGAAAAAACAGTGCGCCACTAATATATATCTTATATAAAACAAATAAGAAATACATTGAAAAGCAATTGAGTGTATTATTACTATTATACAAAATAAGCATATAAATTGTAAACATAAATAACTATATTAACCAACTGTTAACCATAGCTGCAGTTACACTCCCACCAATTACACATACCAATAAATGTAGAATGTCTTATTGCACATACTTATAGAATGTGGAATTTCTTATTGTGGATACTTCAAAGAATATGTCTCTAGGATCAATTGGATTCAACCAGGTAAGTAACTCCCTTTAGTGCAAAACAAAAAACAAAAACAAAACTCCTATTTTAGAGTAAAGGCAAGCAGAAAATGGGTAAGTGCCAAAACAACTTAATGTTAAATGACTCACTAATGCTCTAGTCTGCTTCTATCAATGTAATGATAGAACATTCTCCAAAACCATCACTAATGCCAAAGCTTCTTTCTTCCACCATAGGATCGAGGCCTCTGCCAAGAATCTTCGCAAACTGCATGCTACCATGTCCTCCCTCCTCACTCCCCCCCCACCCCCCCCTCCCTCATCTTTCTCTGCCGAAGACTTTGCGATCTTCTTTGAGGAAAAAGTGGAGAACATCCGCAGCTCCTTCTCCCAACCCCCACCCATTCCAAATGCTGAATCGAGAACCTCATCCTTCACTCTGTCATCTTTCTCTCCCATTACAGAAGCAGAGACCCTGACACTGGTAACGTCAAACCGTCCGACTACTTGCCAGCTGGACCAGCTACCCTCCCCACTCCTCCAGACCATAGCACCAGACATCCTCCCATTCCTAACTGCAACCATCAACTCCTCACTCAACTCGGGGGTGGTCCCCACCTCCCTAAAACAAGCCAGAGTCACGCCGCTCATAAAAAAACCAACCCTGAACCCTACCGTCATAGGCAACTACCGTCCTGTCTCTCTTCTCTCCTTCCTTTCTAAAACACTTGAACGTGCTGTATCCAACCAACTTACTGCTTATCTCTTACAGAATGACCTCCTAGACCCTAATCAGTCAGGCTTCAGGACTGGTCACTCCACAGAGACAGCCCTCATTGCGGTCACAGAGGCACTTCACTTAGCAAAAGCGAAAGGCCTCTCCTCTGTCCTGATTCTCCTAGATCTATCTGCAGCCTTCGACACAGTCAACCACCAGATCCTCCTTGCGGCCCTCGCAGGAATGGGAGTGGCTGGCTCTGCGCTGACATGGCTGTCATCATACCTCAATGACCGCTCCTACCAAGTGTCATGGAGAGGGACCCTGTCGGCCACCCGCCCCCTGCGGACGGGTGTCCCCCAGGGCTCGGTTTTAGGACCCCTTCTCTTCTCCCTCTACACTAAATCACTGGGTAACATTATCACGTCTCATGGCTTCTCCTACCATTGTTATGCCGACGATACTCAACTCTTCCTCTCCTTCCCTCCCTCAGATATCCACGTCTCTGAGCGGATCTCGGCCTGTCTGTCCGACATCTCAGCCTGGATGACGTCCAACCACCTCAAACTGAACCTAAGCAAAACAGAATTGCTCCACCTGCCGGCCAAATCCTCCCCCCTAACCGACCTTTCAATCACAGTCGAGAATACAGCTGTGACTGCGTCCCCGACCGCCAAGAACCTTGGTGTTGTCCTCGACGACCAGTTGAACTTCTCTGCTCACATCGCAGCGACGACCAGAACCTGCCGATTCCTCCTGAGCAACGTCAGAAGGATACGCCCCTTCCTGACAAAAGAAGCCACCCAACTCCTCGTCCAATCAACAGTCATCTCCCGCCTCGACTACTGCAATGCACTGCTCGCTGGCCTCCCGGCCACTGCCACTAAGCCTCTTCAACTCATTCAGAACGCAGCGGCCCGCCTGATCTCAAACCTACCGAAGTCGGCCCATGTCACCCCACTTCTTAGGGACCTGCACTGGCTCCCCATTGCTGCACGAATCCGCTTCAAGGCCCTCGACCTAGCATACCGTGCGGCAAAGGGAACCGCTCCCGCCTACCTCCGGTCAATGGTCTCTAACTACACACCCTCAAGACCCCTACGCTCTGCATCTTCTGGCCGCCTCAGACCTACTCCTATCCAAGCTCCGGGAGGGTCATCAAAGAGAAGTCGCCTATTCTCAGTCCTTGCCCCACAATGGTGGAATGAACTACCCACCCCAGTTAGGACAGCCGAATCACGTCCAATCTTTCGCCGTCGACTAAAGACGCACTTCTTCAACCATTATCCGAATAAAAAAAAAAAAAAAAAAAACAATAAAAAAATCTAACCCTAACTAACCGTACTGTCATGCACTTGTCCTAATAAACTAACCTACACTGTAGCACTCAACACTTTGATGAACATTGTTGCTCAGCTGATAGAGTTGTGCCCTTCCTGATGGCTTGTCGTACAGAACTTGTAAGTCGCTTTGGATAAAAGCGTCAGCTAAATGACTAAATGTAAATGTAAATGTAATGATCTTGTGTATTGGTCTCTCTAAATACACCGTACTGCAGGGATCGGCAATAGGTGGCCCGCGGGCCGACATTGGCCCGCCAGCAATAATTTCTGGCCCGTCAGATTATTTTGAGAATATGATATTTATTTTACGCGCAGGAAATATTCACTCGGGACGCCAGGGTGTCTTTTATTGTGAAGCTGTATCTATCTACCGGCAGTCATCAAAAGCATGTCTGTCACTATAGCCAATTGAAATGCTAGAAATGGTCACGTGGACTGGGAGAACCAATGGAATAGTCCCACCGGGTCGCATGTATATTTTCCTAACGCACTTTCACTTCCGCGTTCGAGATGGAGCGAGTAACAAAATGTGTTAAAAAAACAAAACAAACATCTTTTGCAACGGGGAAATATAACGCTTCTTTTAATAAACAGGAGCCATACTTAAAATACGGATTTATCGCAACAGGTCAGTGATTCTTGCGTGCCGAGCCGACGTCCTCTCTGCATAATACGTGGCGACAACAACAACAGCAGCGAGGCAATGATGACAACTGTGTTCAAATTGGCATATAAAGTAGCTGCATTCAACGGCAATCTGGAATTGGAGGGCGGCGAGTGGATATGTGACATGTTTCAAACATTAGCAGGGATTTTGGAGGATTTAACAACAAACAAGGTATGGTGAGTCGTGTTTTCATGCATTCTGTCTTCTGATCTGTTCATCACGCGCCGCAGTGATCTGCAACAGCTGAATGAATGAATGAATGAATGAGAACTTTATTTAACAGATTGCAGAATGGGTACAATACAGTACGGCGCAATACACACAATTGTTAAGGGGATGCAGACCAGAGAAAAACGTTTGTCTTTTTTCACTATATTAAATTAGCCATTGTTTTTGATCCTGGCCCGCCAAGCAATGGCTTGGGGAAAATCTGGCCCGTGGCCAAACCTAATTGCCGACCCCTGCCGTACTGGTTGTAGCTTTCCCTTTGCTATCGTATGTGGTGTGGCTTACTAGCAGCTTCAACTTTCTGACTCTACAATCTTGTCCTGGGTAGACTTCAGTGACTCTTGCTAG
This sequence comes from Notolepis coatsorum, assembly GCF_963971535.1. Taxonomy (NCBI): domain Eukaryota; kingdom Metazoa; phylum Chordata; class Actinopteri; order Aulopiformes; family Paralepididae; genus Notolepis; species Notolepis coatsorum. Next base: position 129,499,200 of record NC_140165.1, on the reverse strand, counting down.
TCACCATTCGTTGTGTGGTGTCAATTCATCTTGGAGAAGGACGATATTGCTGACTTTGGAGTTCCTTCTGGTTTTACACCACTTCTGTCTCTGTTGTAAGTTGAGAAGATATTCTTTCCTCCATCTTGTCCATAACTCGTTGGCCAAATACTGAACTCGGCACCACCTCCTTTGTAGATACAAATCTTCTTTGATGAATTGTCCAGGTGGGGGCAGAATGATTGTAGATTTCATCGTTAGAATGTGATTCGGGGTCAAAGGGTCAGGTCCGGATGGGTCATTCAGAAACTCAGCGGAGAGCGGCCTGCTATTGATTATGGACATGACCTCGTACAGGTACGTCCGGAGAGAGGTGCTGTCAAGCCTTTGTGAGGACTGGTCCAGTATGGTAGTCAATATGCTTATTATCGTTCTTATTTGCCTCTCCCATACACCGCCCATGTGGCTTGCCGCTGGAGGATTCATGAGAAACTCACATCCCAGAGCCTTCAGTCTTTCTTCACTAATTCCCTTCATGAGTTCTGTAAATTCTCTTCTTGCGCCAACAAAATTGGTTCCTTGATCGCATCTGAGTTTGCGAACATTTCCTCTGATCGCAATGAATGATCTGAGTGCATTGATGAATGAATCTGTAGTCATATCGTCAATCACTTCTATGTGAACTGATCTTGAGCATAGATAGGTGAGTATAAGTCCATATCCTTTTAGATATTTTCTTCCTTCTTTAACGCAGATTGGGCGTCTTGACCTACAGATACAGCCATAAATAGTCATGGAACAACTGCTTTGGGGCCGTTTTGATGCCGTTTTGCTGGTTAATGTTAACAATGACCAGCGGGGGCGCTCTCATACAGCTGGTGACAACGTGCCGAGGTGCCTGCTCTCTGTTCATTCAAGAAGCTCCGCCCTCGACAAAGGGAGAGAGAGGCTGAGAGAGAATGAGAGCGAATGGCCAAAATGAAGTGTTCTGACCACATGTTTTGGCTCAAATACATAGTATTATATTGTATGCCTCGTTTTATAAAATATCCTTTGAGCGCAAGCGATTGATAACTGTCAACGTTGAAACGGCACAAGCTCTTATTTATTTTTTAAGCGGGCCGCTTTTATTATGAAATTCGTATTATGAAACAGGAAACACCTCGACCATTGTCTTCAACTTAGCTCACTACGATTCAACCTATTGCGTGGCACCACAGAGAGACGTTGTAGTATCGGCGTCTGTGATTTGCCTAAACGTTCGGCTGAGTCTGCAGCAGCCGTAGTGGACGGGACGGCCGAGTTAGACAGATACTGTAATATCATTAGAATATTATTCTTTTGGTAACGTTTGATTTCTGACTACAGTACAGTATGTATTACTATCTATTACTACCTACTATGGGCCAGCCGTGTATAGGTGTAACAGAGTTATAATAGTTCAATGGTTGTGATGGCGGAGTTAGCGAGCGTCAGGTTCCTTACTGTATATTTGCATATCGTTTTATTTACTACTACCTACTATGCTGCTATGTCTATACTACTATCTACTACTACTTTGTATCACAAACAGTACTGTATTTGCAAAACTGATATGTCATAAATGTATAGATGTAGCAGTACTGTCTACCTGTATGTCATGTATGTCATTATGAATTGAAAATGGGGGACCCTGATGTAAACAAGACGAAAGTAAAAATAAACTTTCAAACTTCCAACTTGTGTATTGTTTTCATAAAAGTCGACTAAGATTGTACTCTTGTATTTTGCACTGTACAGTATGTCACAGGTGAGCTTGCTAGCCATTTGATTGTTAACGTGATACTCTGCAGTGCAGGTGAATAAAGTAGAAGCACTTCTTATAGTTGCATAAGGGTTTTGGTTATAGCTCATATCAATGTGTGTAGTCTGAGAAATAAGTGCTATGAAATTGAATGTATGGTCAAAGCTAACTGGATTAATATCCTTGCCATCTCTGAAACGCACCTTGATGATTCCTTGTATTTGTATTTGTATTTATTGGTTTAAAATACAGAGACAGTGCATATTAAGGAACATTTGACTGTAAATATGCCAGTTTAGCCAAGTTGGCTAATTTTCAACTGTAGTCTCTGGGGCAGGTGACATGAGCACAACAATAATTAAAACATAGTACAATAATTAAAACACATTAGGAATCAGTATAGGTTACAATACACTAAAATACATACAAATAAATACATTAAAATACATTACAATACAACCCCTCAGTTAAAATGGTTGCACACTTGACCATCTCTCAACCATGCTTTTAAGTTAGTTTTAAATTAAATGTAACTTTGATACTCTCTGAGCCGTGTTGGCAGACTGTTCCAGGTGTGGGCTGCTCTCACGGAAAAGGCTGTCTGACTAAAAGCAGACCTCCTGTTTGGGATTACAGGATTACCTTCTCTGATTCTGCTGTAACTATAGAAGGTTTTAATATTTTTTAGAAAAGATAGAAACAGGTTTTGCATTTGGCATTTCATCTACATGTATTGATCATATTTATACAAACGTGCCAGGCCAATGCTCAAAGGCAGTCTCTGTTCCTGTAGGTTTCAGTGACCACAACATCATAGCAGTCTCCAGAATGACGAAGGTCCCAAAAGCCAAAGCAAAAATTATTGTCTCACGGTTATATAAGAGCTTTAATGTAGAAGGTTTTATTAATGAAATGTCGGGTATAAACTCTTCCTCCCCATGCATTTGAAATGTAAGAGACTGTGCCATCTGATTAGCACTACACTCAGTAGTACTAAAGTTGATGGATCCAAAACCATGTCTCGCACAAGGTTTACAGAAGCATGCGCATCCAAACGATAAATACTAGGTGCTGGACAGAAGAGCACACTTCCTCACACTAGAACATGCTCCCATGAATGACAGAGGTGTTTGTGTGTGTGTGCGTGTACAGTACGGCTCAATACATACAATTGTTAAGGGGATGCAGACCAGAGAAAGACTTTCGTCTTGTTTACATCAGGGTCCCCCAACATATATGACATACACGACATACAGATAGACAGTACTGCTACATTCATACATTTATGACATACCAGATTTGCAAATACAGTACTGTTTGTGATACAAAAAATAGAGTGCAGTTATTAAAAGGAATGGACAGTGGAAATTATTATGCACCAGTGACCATCTTTGAGGAGAACCAACCTGTGTGCCTGCTGCCAAACGTGTCAACGCGCCAACAATTAGCATTTCAATGGTGTGTGTGTGTGGGGGTTGTGCCACATTCCAATGTCACACCTACAGTACATATACACAGTATAGCCACTCTACCCCCCTGTTGGGATGGAGGGAGAGACAAGACAGACTGTTTAGGGCAGTGGTCACCAACCTTTTTAAGCCCAAGATCACTTTTTTTTTTGGTGAAGGCAAGATCTACCTATTGAAGCGCTGAGAGAAAAAGACAGCCAAGATTGTACTTTAAACTAAATGACTTGTATTTGCCTGTATTCTAATTACATGCAATGCTTTGGTCCAACATTAAAACGTCAAAGTAGAACTATTATGTACTTTTTCAGTCAGTGCTAAGTGCAGTCATCTTATGCAGCATCACTTTTCACATCAAAACAAAAGTAGAACTGTAAACTGTTAAATCTTGTTCGGGTGTAAGAGTTCATATAAACATTTTATAGGCCAACAAAATCCGGGGTATTGGGTATGGGTACCGGTTCAAATGTGAAAGGTACCCAACCCTAATCACAACCTTGTGGCATCTCTTTCTAGCTTCAGGAGAGTGGGTGAATGGTCACAAATACTGACTTAGTGACTGAACTACCTTAGCGCACAGGAATGTCATAAATGTCCTGATGAATTGAAAATGGGGGACCCTGATGTAAACAAGATGAAAGTCTTTCATCCCCTTAACAGTTGTTTGTATTGAGCTGTACTGTATTGTACCCATTCTGAAATTAATAATGTTTTCAATCAATCAATCAGGTGGGACGATGGATCTGTGCCAGCGCTGCCTCCCGCGGTGCCAGCAGAGCCACTCCTTGGTGCCCAGGCCCTCAGAAGGATGGGAAGCAACAACGCCACCAGAGAGGCCATTACTGTCAGGGAAACCTTCACTGGGTACTTCTCTGCCTCACTGTCTGATAGAGAATACGTTCCGTTACCGTAACCGCATTTCTCCTCGCCGCATTTCTCTCGGGCTAGACGCAATATCGCTCTGAGTGCGCGTGCACGCAGTGCACTGTTTCATCGCTGTATCCGTCGCAGCCAATCAGTGCGTAACGCGCTGTGCGTTGAAATATGATGTATTATGATGGAAGCCGGGCGCGATTTGAAGCGGTCTAAGCAGCAGCGTCTATAATTTCCGTAGCCGCATTTCTCGGAGACGCTCTCTGATTGGCCGACGTCAATTTTTTCCGTAGCCGCATTTCGCGGAGACGCTCTCTCTGATTGGCCAACGCCTGTTTCTGGTTAGTACTGTAGATTGTTACTCTATGCTAGCTGTTGTGTTGTGATGCAGCTATTTGTCTTAGAGCGTGACGGCAAGTTCTTTCGACGGTTAAGCTTAGGCACTCTTTCAAAGTTGGTTAAGGTTAGAGTTTGTCTTAGAGCATGGCGATAGGAATGCCAGGTAGTTTGCAGGCTGTTCGACGCGGAAATGGACAAAGACACAGCTCTTCATTCACACAGTACTTGTTGGCTAACAACAAGCTATATATGGATGCAGTAGTGTGGACATGCATGGACAATGGACATCAACACAGTCTGGACAGTGGAGTGGATATACTTTATCAAGCCCTTCTGCCTGCTGCCAACTTAACAACAAGGTAGAATTGTGATATCTCTCTCTCTCGCTCGCTCTCTCTCTCTCTCTCTCTCTCTCTCTCTCTCTCTCTTCTCTCTCTCTCTCTCTCTCTCTCTCTCTCACAGCGTGTTGTTAATTTTCGAGAGAGAGAGAGAGAGAGAGAGAGAGAGAGTTGAGATCGAGGTGTGAGTGTTTGGAATGGACTCTGTGATCATATTGATTGATGGCAATGGTGATAGTTGTACTGTAACCAGTGATGCCGGTAACGCGTTACTAAGTAACGCGTTATTGTAATCTGATTACTTTCCCCCGAAAATAGTAATCTAACGCGTTAATCTTTAAAAGCCAGTAATCTGATTGCAGTTACTTGTCCAAGTGGCTGTGCATTACTATTTCGTTACTATCTCATCATAAATTCATAATGCAGGCGGAATGCAGTATTTTATTTCGTTTTCGACAGTCAAAAATACATTTTGAGCTGTTTTTCTTTTGGGAGTGACGTAGTGTGGCAGTGAAAGGGTTACACAAGAATGTGTCCCGCGGGCCGCGGCGTGACTGGACACTCTGTCTGTGAGTGACTCTGCTTTGGTACAATCACATTCCCCATCCACAGTCTGCGAATCAGAGGCAGAGTAGGGCGGGTCTTCACAGCACGTCATGTGACATATGCGCCAATCGTGTGACAGCAGGGCTCCGTCGTCGGAGAATTCCACCCCAAAACGCTTGGCAAAATTAAAAGTGAGTTTCTGTTCAGACTTCCATCCCAAAACGCTCGTCAGTCACTACTTCACGTTCATATGCGGAGGAAACAAAATACTGTCTACCGCTAAAAACAGCACATCCAATTGCATTGAAAGCATCTGGAATCACAACACTAGCCGACGCTTCGACTAGTAGGTACAGGAGGACTCGGAGGCCAGCCAAACAGCGAGAGAGAGATTGTTTCTTTCCCTTTTGATTAATGTATATTTGATGGTGGCAGAGCAAAAGCTCTTATTTGCCAGATTTACAGTTAATTTACATGTTAAAGAGAGACTGATTGTATGTTTATAGAGAGACATTTATAAAAACAATTTAATAGTTACAGTTGATATAATTGAATAGTTCAGCCTGCATTTGTTAGATGTGAATGGATACACTGGTTTTGTAAAACCACTGGCTGGCTGCTCTAATGCTGTGAGCATCATAGACTGTTGCTTTACCATACTTGATGGTACAGAAGCTGAAGCACTAGTTTAACAATTTACGTTATGTGCAGAGAAACAAGTTAAAAACAATTTATGCACTTTCAATAAAGCGTTTAAAAAAAACGGTTGGGGGAACGACGACGACTTCGTAACCTAGTTACTTTCAAAGTAACTAAGTTACTCTGATAATCAAGTAATCAGTAAAGTAACTTGGATTACTTTTTAAAGGAGTAATCAATAATCAGTAATCGGATTACTTTTACAAGTAATCTGTGGCATCACTGACTGTAACTGTACCTACTTAAATATCCGTATGCTTTTGGTTTCACTGACGCTCTCTGACGCACACAGTAGTGTGTGGTTTCGCGATGCGTGCGCACGCGCGTGTTTGTGTGCAGTGTGGCATTGTGCTACCTTGGTACATGTAAATTTTTGGTATCAATCGACCCCCCTGGAGAATAATTCACGAGCCGCCACTGCCCCCAGTGTAACCAAGGCCTGAGGCGGGTGGAGTCCTTCATGGTTCCATTTGCCTCGGCTCTGCATCACTTGATATAGTCTAGTGCAGGGGTTCTCAAACTTCTTTATACCACGACCCCATTTTATTTAGGATTTTCTTTGGCAACCTGTATTGCGTAATTCCAACGTGGAAATAAGGAATATCAAAATAAAAGCACACATTGTTGAACTTGATCATGCATATTTATTAGAAAATGAAATTACAGCACTATGTTATCAATGAAATGAATGAATATTATCAGCAAAAGCAACGGAATTGTCTCTGTATACACATTTATAAAACGAGGCATACAGTATTTAGCCAGAGTATGTTGCCAGAACATGAAAAGAAAATGCGTTCACCATGCGCTTTGGCGTTACACGAAAGATCATTGAACACTTCCTGCTCAGACAGTGGCCTGCTGCGTCATGCGTAATAAATGGATCTTTGATCCAGTTGTCCAAATTGTCCAATTTTTATTTTTATTTTTTTTGCCAATGCGCTGTCACCTACCCACGATCTCACTTTGGGTTGCGACCTATAGTTTGAGAACCCCTGGTCTAGTGGAACACTGAGCTGACCGTATCACTCTCTGCAGGGCCTTGCAGTCCTGTGATTAGACGTTAGATCTTTGTAACGTTCGGGAGACTATCATCTTAGGATTGTCTCCCACTGTCTACCTGGGTCACTCCTGTTGTTATTGTTCACCTTGTATGTCACCACTGATTGCTGTCATCACTAATTGTCTGTCACACCTGGGTGCTGTCATTGGCTGTCAGACTGCTGCTCCTCATTGACAGCGTGGAATGTTGAGAATGTGACGTATTTAACATTTGCTCTATTCCTTGTTCTTTGCTAGAGCTTCACCTAATTCTACGGACGTACCTACCGCTGGACAAGCACAGACAGATTATCTTCTCCCTGTTATTGTTTATGCTTTTCCCCTGTTAATAAACAGTACAACTGTTTTGATATAGTAATACATTCTCCGTCTCGTTCTTCTACCTCGACAACTTGGAAGTCACTTACCCGTTCGTAACAGAAGCTCTAGCCATCATGACTTCCAACGAGGAGATACGGGACGAGATGGTGAGCCTACGGGACCAGCTCAGGATCATGATGGAGCGGCAGATGGCAGTCGGTGTCGAGCTGGGTCGACTGGGAGATGTTTCCCTGGCTTCTCAGGAGACGGCGGAGACAGCGTTGGCGGCGGTGAACCAGGCCCGCTCTACGACATCAACGAGGATATCCACAGCCGGAGGAGCATCATCGATCGGCGGGGAAGGCGAGCGGGGGTATCCGGTGGATCGGGAGGACTACCGAGAGCCACGTCTGCCGGCGCCGGAGCGCTATGGAGGGGCTCCTACCGGCTGCCGTGAGTTTATCGCCCAGTGCTCTCTCATTTTTCAACTACAGCCGCGTACTTTCCCCAGTGGTGTGGCTCGGGTAGCCTATATTATAACTCTCCTCACGGGTCGTGCTCTCTCTTGGGCCACAGCGGAGTGGGAGAGTGGGTCTGTGGTCTGCCGCGACGCGGATGCCTTCGCCCTGGAGTTGCGCCGTGTATTCGATACCTCCAGGGTGATTTCCATTTACGAGGCCGGCAGTCGACTTATGTCCTGCCGGCAGGGCATTCGCGCCGTAGCAGACTACGCCATAGATTTCCGTATTGTGGCTCGGGAGGCGGACTGGCCTGAGGTTCCCTGCTGTGTCCATTTTTTGCATGGTCTCTCCACTCGCATGCAGGACGAGCTGGCTACGCGGGAGCTACCCGAACGCCTGGATCTATTGATTAACATGGCCATTCGGTTAGATAATCGTCACCGGGAGAGGGGACGCGAGAGGGAGGCTTCGTCACAGGTACTCTTCCGTCCCTCTCCTAGTGTCGATCGGCCAGCATACCAGCCAATGAGAGAGCACCGGGGCGATGACGAGCCCATGCAGCTGGGAGCGTTGAACCTCTCTGAAGCGGAGAAACAGAGGCGGGTCAACGAGAAGCGCTGTTTTCATTGTGGCCGCACGGGGCATCGCTTCGCCGCCTGTCGGGGCTCGGGAAACGCAGGAGCCCGCTAGGCCTGGGGAAGGTGCTAGCAGGTGGGCATGTCTCTCCGGTCATAAACGTTCACGACTCACGTACTTTTTTTGATGTCACTGTCAGGTGGGGGGATTCTTCTACCACGGCCAAGGCTTTAGTGGATTCGGGGGCTGCGGGCAACTTGATTCATGTGGGGGTGGCTCTAGAATGGGGGGTTCCTTTAGAGACACTAGAGGTGCCCATCCCTGTCCGTTCGCTGGACGGCCGACCGCTTGGTTGTGGATTTGTTACCCAGCGCACCGGGAAACTGTGGGTTCGGGTGGCGGGTAGCGAGGGGGAATATTTGAATTTTTTTGTTGTTATGTCTCCTCATTCTGACATTGTTTTAGGCCACCCCTGGCTTGTGCTGCATAATCCTCGTATTAATTGGGCTACGGGTGAACTCTCCATGGGAAGCGGCGTCAGCGCTGACGCTGGCGTGAGTTCATCCGTCCCTCCCCCCCTCCCTCTTTTGTCTCTCTCCAGGTTGACGGTGGACGTTGCAGATTCTTTATTATCCCCCAACCCCGATTTGGCAGGTGTTCCTGCGGTCTATTGTGACCTGGCGGACGTTTTTAGTAAAACGCGTGCTAAAGCACTACCGCCTCATAGACCTTACGACTGCACCATTGATCTTCTACCCGGCGCTTCTCCGCCCCGGGGACGGATGTTCTCTCTCTCCCGCCCTGAGACAGTGTCCATGAGCACTTACATTCGAGAGGCATTGTCCGCGGGGCATATCCGACCGTCCACATCCCCTGCAGGCGCTGGCTTCTTTTTTGTGGCTAAAAAAGATGGTGATCAGCGGCCGTGCATAGATTATAGGGGGTTGAATGACATTTCCATCAAGAACCGTTACCCTTTACCGCTCATGGACACCGCCTTTGAGTGCTTACAGGGGGCACAGGTCTTTTCTAAACTTGACTTACGTAATGCATACAACTTGGTCAGGATTAGAGAAGGGGACGAGTGGAAAACTGCATTTAATACTCCTAATGGGCATTATGAGTATTTAGTCATGCCTTTTGGTTTAGCTAATGCTCCAGCAGTTTTCCAAGCCCTGGTCAACGACGTGCTGCGGGATCTAATTGGGGTGTCAGTGTTTGTGTATTTGGATGACATCCTTATTTTTTCTCGCGATATGGTGCAACACCAACTGCACGTTCGTGAGGTGCTTCAACGTCTCCTTAAGCATCAAGTTTCACACTGACACCGTTTCCTTCCTGGGCTTTGTGTTGACGAAGGGCGAACTTCGCATGGATCCAGCCAAGGTGAGTGCAGTCTTGGATTGGCCACGGCCTTCGTCGCTCAAGGAGTTACAACGGTTTTTGGGCTTTGCAAATTTTTACAGGCGCTTTATTCGCAATTTTAGCGCCTTAGTCAATCCATTAACCGCTCTCACTAAGTCCTCTCTCCCTGGCTTTGAATGGTCGCCTAGGGCAGAGTCGGCCTTCTGCGACCTCAAACGTCGATTTACCTCGGCCCCTGTACTGATCCGTCACGACACAGAGGCTCCGTTCATTGTGGAGGTGGATGCCTCTGACACCGCGGTGGGGGGGGTAATCTCGCAGAGATGTTTAAAGGATGGTAAGGTGCATCCTTGTGCCTTCTTTTCGCGCCGGCTGTCTCCGGCCGAGCGTAACTACGACGTGGGTAATCGGGAGTTATTGGCAATCAAATTGGCATTGGAGGAATGGAGACATTGGTTAGAGGGGGCGGCACATCCTTTCATTGTTTGGACTGACCATAAGAACTTGGCTTACATCCAAGGGGCTAAACGCCTTAACGCTCGCCAGGCCAGGTGGGCGTTATTCTTCACTCGATTTCGGTTTACCATCTCCTATCGACCCGGTTCCAAGAACGTCAAGCCTGACGCCCTGTCACGTCAGTTTGATCTTCCGGGTCGAGAGGAGAAGCCCCACCCTATTGTTCCACAGGCCTTGATTTTGGCACCCGTGTCATGGGGCATAGATAGGGTGGTGAGATCGGCTCAGGCACGGGAGCCCGATCCCGGTGGGGGTCCTCCGGGTCGGATGTATGTGCCCAAGGCGGCACGCTCACGCCTGCTGCAGTGGGCGCATACATCCTCTCTCACCGGCCACCCTGGGGCCACCAGAACCCTGGAGTTTATCCGTAGGAGGTTTTGGTGGCCGACAGAGGGGGGGGATACACGCTCCTTTGTGGCGGCCTGTCCGGTGTGCGCGCGCAGTAAGACCTCTCGCCGTGCGCCGGCGGGTCTCCTCCGACCGCTTCCTATTCCCAAGCGTCCCTGGTCGCACATATCCCTGGATTTTATTTCCGGTCTTCCCTTATCGGATGGGTTCACTGCCATCCTGGTGGTGGTGGACCGGTTCTCCAAGGCGGCCCACTTCATTCCCCTTCCCAAGCTCCCCTCGGCCCGGGAGATGGCTGACCTTGTGGTGCAGCACGTCTTTCGGGTTCATGGGCTTCCAGTGGATATTGTGTCCGACCGGGGTCCTCAGTTCGCCTCCAGGTTCTGGAAGGCGTTCGCCGCCGGTCTGGGCGCCTCCGTCAGCCTGTCGTCTGGGTTCCATCCGCAGACGAACGGGCAGACGGAGCGTGTCAACCAGGACCTGGAGGGCGTTCTGAGGTGCTACGTTGCTGGGTGTCCGGCGACGTGGAGTAGGAGGTTGGCCTGGGCTGAGTATGCGCATAATACCCTCCTCTCCTCCTCTACTGGTATGTCTCCCTTTCAGTGTCAATATGGTTTTCAACCTCCTCTGTTTCCCGAACAGGAGCAGGAGGTGGAGGTGCCGTCGGCCCAGGCACATGTGGCTCGCTGTCGCAGGACGTGGAGCAGAGTGCGGACGGCGCTGCAGAAGGCCTCGGTTAAGGCTCAGCGGCAAGCTAACCGCAAGCGTCGTCCGGCTCCGGTTTTCCATCCGGGACAGCGGGTTTGGCTTTCCACTCGTGATCTCCCTCTCCGGGTGGAGTCCAGGAAGCTGGCTCCTCGCTTTATAGGGCCCTTTAAAGTGGTACGTCGGGTGAATCCTATGGCTTACAGGCTACGCCTTCCGGCCTCTATGAGGGTCCATCCGACGTTTCATGTGTCCCTGTTGAAGCCATTCCTCTCATCGCCCTTGTCCCCGCCACTCCCTGCGGTTCCTCCGCCCCGCATTATTGACGGTCAGCCTGTCTATACGGTGCGGAGAATCCTGAGTTGTAGGCGGAGGGGTAGGGGGTTTCAGTTCTTGGTGGATTGGGAGGGGTACGGGGTAGAAGAGCGTTCTTGGGTGCCTCAACGGGACATATTAGATCCCAGCCTGATCGATGATTTCCGGCGGCTGCATCCCGAGGCCCCTAGGTGAACGTCAGGTGCCGTTCGTCGGGAGGGGATACTGTAACGTTCGGGAGACTATCATCTTAGGATTGTCTCCCACTGTCTACCTGGGTCACTCCTGTTGTTATTGTTCACCTTGTATGTCACCACTGATTGCTGTCATCACTAATTGTCTGTCACACCTGGGTGCTGTCATTGGCTGTCAGACTGCTGCTCCTCATTGACAGCGTGGAATGTTGAGAATGTGACGTATTTAACATTTGCTCTATTCCTTGTTCTTTGCTAGAGCTTCACCTAATTCTACGGACGTACCTACCGCTGGACAAGCACAGACAGATTATCTTCTCCCTGTTATTGTTTATGCTTTTCCCCTGTTAATAAACAGTACAACTGTTTTGATATAGTAATACATTCTCCGTCTCGTTCTTCTACCTCGACAACTTGGAAGTCACTTACCCGTTCGTAACAGATCTTCTGAGATGTGTACGCCAAGAAGTCGCTCTGTCTCTCTCCACTGGTTGATCCTGAGTGGTCATTGTAGTTCCACAATCAGCTCCTTTGTCTCGCTGACGGTCAGGGATAGGATGTTTTCCTGGCACCTCAGTGTCGGTTTCTCCACCTCAGATTGGCAGTCGCACTTCTGACTGCACTGAAAGTTGAGCAGCAGTCAACTTTGGGGCCAAGCTCCACCCCCTCTCTGCTCCTCTCCACTGTTCCCCATAGGCAATCTGACCAATCTGAAACCCTGCCCTCTTTTCTTGACCCTCCAATCGCAACTGTCGCTTAGCTCACGATTGGAGGAACAAGAAAAGAGGGCAGGGTTTCAGTTTGGTCAGTTTCATCTCCCTGCTTTTGCGCTGTTTGTGCTGTAAATTCAGTCTTAACCTCTGTTCTCTCATTCTACTCCTTTCCTCCATCCCCTCCTCCCTCGCTCAGATCCACCCATGTCCAGCCCTTTACTCCATTGTCTCCTCTCTCACTCTTTTCTCCTCTCCTCTCTCCATTCCTTCCTCCTACCTCTTCCCTCTCTTTCTTAAAAGCTCAATAACTCAACTGAGCATCACTAATACACTTTTCGTGGAAGGCCAAGGCCCCACTCAATGGGCAGAGTGTTTCTACCACAGGGCTTATTTCAGACTGCGTGTATAACCTTGAGACTCTCAAAGACTGGGAGGAAGTGGATGAGTGTGTGTGTGTTCGTGCTTGTTCGTGTGTGACCTCAGTTAATATGGTGGGTGCATGCACTTTTCATTTCTCAATTAGTCAACAATAGTAAATTGAAAGGCTTGAGTGGAGTAGAGAGAGAGAGAGAGAGAGAGAGAGAGAGAGAGAGAGAGAGAGAGCGAGAGAGAGAGAGAGAGATTGAAGATGATATTGAGAGATAATTTCCTCTCCCCTGAGTAAACTTCATTGCAATACGGCAGGCTGTTGTTGGTCCATGTTGCTTTTTTAATAGTATAATAGGATCTCCTTTCCTCTTTTCTTTCCTTTCCTTTCCTTTCCTTTCCTTTCCTTTCCTTTCCTTTCCTTTCCTTTCCTTTCCTTTCCTTTTCTTTTCTTTTCTTTTCTTTTCTTTTCTTTTCTTTTCTTTTCTTTTCTTTTCTTTTCTTTTCTTTTCTTTTCTTTTCTTTTCTTTTCTTTTCTTTTCTTTTCTTTTCTTTTCTTCTCTTCTCTTCTCTTCTCTTCTCTTCTCTTCATCCTCTTCTCTCTTATCCTCTTCTCTACTCTCCTCTCTTCTCTTCTCTCCTCTCCTCGCTAAGCGATAAAATATGATTGAATGAATTGCAACTTTCATCAAATAGTGGCACTCTTTAATTAATGTTTTAAAATTTTAGAACGCATAACATGGGTCAAAATGGCAAAAGAAATTTAAGAAAAGAAAGTTAATAAAAATGTATCTTCTCTTTATATTCCATGTATTTCTCAAATCATTTGTTTGTGACACACCGTTTGTGATGATATTTTATCACTGCCCCTATGTTTCCATAACATAACCTGCATACAGTACATTACGTTTTTGGATCGTTTGATCTTTTTACTTTTGCCTCTTTTCCATTGCATAGTACCTACTCGACTCTACCCTACTCTACTCTACTCGCTTTAGGTACCTGGTACTTCGTTCCTTTTCCACTGCAGGTACTAAGTACTCAGTTTGTCTCCGTGTGGGGAGGCGGGTCCGCTGGTGTACAGCATGAGAGCTCCAGCATAGCTATGTCCATGAGGGCTTGGAGCAAGCCAGAGTAAAACACAGTTTTCAATCAATCAATCAAGCTTTAACGTTACCTAGGCTCTCGTGTCTATCTGCTAATGTTAACGTTAGCATTAGCATTAGGCTAACAACAAGCTTTAATGTTACCTCTCACGTCTATCTGCTAACGTTAGCATTAGGTAATAACCGGTTTAAAATGGATGGTGATTACCTCACGTTGTGTCTATTCTACTAGCATTAACGTTACTAGTACAAAGTATTGATCACGCATGTACAATAGCTATGCTAAAACGCTAGCACATTAGCACCTAAGCTAACAAGCTTAACAAATCAGCGATCTTTTTGTGAGACTAAACTCTCCGCTCTGTGGCAAATTGTGTTGATGTCGGTTTTGTTTCATCAATAAATGAGGCAGAATACACAGTGACTGTATCCTTTTTTGTTTATTGCACTTGTTCCTGCTGCAAACAAATAATTAATCCTAAGCGAGCCATTAAAGATGGCGGCTTTCTGTTTTTGTGCAGACGCTCCAACGAGTGACGTGTCTCTCTTCTGACCAATCAGTGGTCTGCAGTGTTTCACGTGACTTTTCTGGTACCAGTTCTACTCGCTTGGAACCTCGACAGAGCAGGGACTAAAAAAGTACCCAAAAAGTACCTGGTACCAGGTACTTTGGTAATGGAAAACCGAAAAGGCAGAGTAGAGTAGAGTAGAGTCGAGTAGGTACCATGCAGTGGAAAAGGGGCATTAGATCCCGGCTCTACAGACTTGCCCGGAGCGATCTGCATCACTTTGGCACATCCACATACACTAGAACTGCAATGCCGATCGACTATCACCAGGTGGCAGTATCGTCTGTGTCTGAACTGGAATGGCTTGGTATTGATACGCGGCCTCCTCTTTTTCTTTTCCTTGGTAGGGGCCCCACCTCCTGCTTGAACATAGATTCACATTGATCGCCCAGAAATTCCGTTGCCTAAGCGTATTTTACCATCGAAACGTGTATAGACATATACACTGGTAATCGCGATCTGGCGATGCACCCAGCTCTCCACTCTTTTTGTTCTTTAGTTAGTTGCTTCAAATAAATATTGTTATTTTTGGTAACACTTGTCCGTTGTCCTGTGTCCACCATTTTACATTCAAGGCTTACCGGGGGGAAACAAGCCATAGTTTCCTGACTGCTCAGGCCTAGGGCAAGTCAATTTAGGATTGAATGTGTATTCTATGTCTATTTGACCGAATCTGTAAACATGTTTTTCTAATGATCACAGTTATGTGTTTCACCGGACGAAAAACATGCTCGGCAAACACGATCACAGTTTTGAGTTAAAACGACCCCCCCCCCTTGATGATTTTGTGAAGGTACATATATACATGTTATACCTTTGATTTGGGAGTATTTGGGGTTTCAGGGGATCAACCGTTTGGGCTTATTGCATATAACACGTTTTATCTCACAATCTACGGAAAAAGACTATCTTGGAAATGCGCGATGTTTAGCGTGTAATAAACTACAAACTACAGCGTGTAGAAACAAACTATTTTTCCCATGTTGCACTACAAGTAATGTCTGTAGTGCAAACATAGTGAAACGACGGCGGAAACGACTATCAAGCGACTATCAAGCTGGCAATCTAGTGGTAAAGATAAGCGATACGCACTGAAAGAGTCAATCCAATCCAACTTTATTTATATAGCACATTTAAAAACAACAAAGTTGACCAAAGTGCTTCACAATCAATCAATACAGTAAAAAACACAGACTAATCACAATACAACAGAACTACAACAGTACAGCAGACGGTACATTTGATGTACACAGGAAATTATGTTTTACGTCACCAGCAGCAACAGCAGTTTGTTAGGAATGAATAGAAGATTAACTCAGTAGTTAGCAGGAATGGTTCTACCTCAAAGTGACATCCGCTGACAAGTTACTTAATATTATGGCCCCATAGGTGGTGCCAGGCACGTGCACACATAGAGCCCAAGGGGTGCTTGAGCACCTGCCTTTTTGAGCCTCATAAAAAAAGTGCCCTTTTTGAAGATTTTTTTTTTTTTTTTTTATTACGCATATAGACTGCCCTTCCAACTGAAAATGTCTGGATATAATCAAAATATTAGGTAAAGAGAGAGAGATGCCCCATATTCCATTGCAGTTTGCACGGCCTCCTCAGCGTGCCTCTCCGCGGACCTATATATTTTATGCATAGCGTGGGTGGTGATGATGATGATAGAAACCGTTGTGGCCCATACAGTTGAATGCCGGTATTATACTCACTGAGGGACACGAAGAAGTCAAGTCCGATGGGATTTGGGAATCTCAAATACAAATCGGGATTGGAATAAAAAATGCATTTATATTAAATACAGCACTTCTTGGGGTCTGTAGGGTAAGCACTTATTCCCTCCCCGCTGAACATTTATGGAGATGTATGGGCCTTTTAAGTCAGTGATAAAAGTGTCTTTCAAGGATAAGTGAGCTCCTGCACTGATTATTATAGTTCAATATTCAATATTTTATCACCAAA
>NC_140165.1:129442619-129477619 GCF_963971535.1 Notolepis coatsorum | reverse complement strand
CAAGGACACGTACACCAGTGTATAGGTGTTAGAACATGATTAGTCTAGCCATACGCCGCACAATTCTAAATTGGGAAGTGCTATCAAATATGTCATGTTAGCCGAAGGCCAGTGTTGGGAAAGTTCACTTTCTACATGAACTAGTTCAGTTCACAAATTTTAAAATGAACTAGTTCAGTTCATAGTTCATAATTAAAAATGTTTAACTAAAGTTCATGGTTTCAAAAATGAACTAATTTATAGTTTATAGTTATTTTCTCAATACGTTGCTGCAAGCTATTATTTGTCAAATGTATTGCCACAACCCATATAGAACCACAGACAGCAATCAGAATACTGGCATTTCCATAACGCTTTGCTGCCGCCCATTCAGTCCACACTAGTAGCAGCTGCAGCTTTCATATCTACAGTATATTTTCAAAAACATGAGGAACAACGTGCTGCTTGAATGGTCTTTATTAAGTATTATAATCTAAATATACTTAAAGTACCAAAAGTGAAAGTAGTCATTGTGCAAACATATAACATATAAACATCTGCCGACATAACTCTGTACTAACACAACACGAGGTAGGAACCAGGCTGAGGTATGAAACTAAGGTTGTGCAAAACATTTATTGACTTTAACGTAAAACTCTTTTAAATGCTTATACGCCGACGCCCTAGAGCAGGGGTCAGCAACCTTTTTGACATGGAGTGCCTGTTTGAAATATAGTTGTAACTAGTGTGCCTCAACAATATTCCATGCATCGTACATTTTTTTTCTCATAATCAGGTATTTTTAATGATAATTTTTACATTATTACATCATTATTGTTATTGTTATTATTAACAATATTATTATGATGGTTGTATCAACCCTAAATCTGAGTTGGGGGGGGGGTGCAATGCAGACAAACAGCTGCATACAGTGTGACCATTTCACTGACATTTGCCCATTAATTTTTGGACACATCACACACCATCGGTGTGTGTACTGTACGTGTGCTGTCATAGCTCCACCTACAGGCCTAATGGAGAACACCAGGAGAACACCAGGATGTGAATGGAGGGTGAATGTGAGGTATATCGTGTAAATAAGTTTTGATTGATCGCAAGACTACCCTGTAAAAAAATAAATAATAATAAGTTACCAGAACTTAAAAATATTGAGTTCAGTTACTTTGCATTAAGGTTTTCAGTTTTCAATCCATAATAAGTTAACAGAAAAATAAGTAAACAACCACATTATTGCAACCTAATAAAACTATGTTTATTGTCATTGTTTTAAGAACACAAGTTGACTTGGTAATACTCACATTTTGAGTAAAAAAATTGCTTTTAACATGTGCAATGTTCAATTAAATAGAAAAATAAACAATCAAATTTGTTGATTAATCCCACTGGTCACAATGGTGACCGTAATAATGTTTTTGTTATAAGGCTCTGCAAATGTTACTGAATGATGTAGCAATGTATTTCCAGCTAAATTGAAATAATAAACAAATAAAGGGTCTCAATTAAATATGTGGTAGTAAAAAGAACCTGTGGGAGGATTTCAACAAGATTAATGCGACAACAGTGCAAAATATTTCACTATAGTAGTTCAAAGAAAAAAAAAGAAAAAATGTATGCTGCCCCCTGTGCAGGGCCGCCTCAGGGGGTATGCGAGCAGTGCGGTCGCACAGGGCCTCGCGGGAAGGGGGGCCTCGAAAAAAAAAAAAAAAAAAAAAAATCCCGCGAGGCCCTTTTTCATCACAGAACTAAAATCTAGTTTTGCTTATATGCTTCATATATTTCATTAGACACGTTTGTAGAATGTGTCTGACTTGTTCCTGGCTCTGCGGCTCTGCAGCAGACATACTCACTATTGGAGCTCTGGGGCTCATACTATTGGTTTCAACGAAGGGAGGGGTTACATGTGTACAGTCGGCCGGCGTGCGTCAGCTGCGTTTGACTATTTCACGCATGCAGCATTGGAGGTTATGCTTATGCCAGCCAAGACGAAGAGGACGGTCATTCGGCAGATGGACTGAAGATGAAAGTTGTTGCATGTTAGACAGTTCAGTCAGGCTAGCCATGTCGGCTTAGCTAAAGGCAGGGACAGCTAGTTAGCTTTAGCTACGTTATAATATCGAGTGCTAACGTGTGGTTCAGTCGGGATAGCCATGATGATGTCGGCTAGTAGCTAGCTTAGCTAAAGGCTAACTAGCGTTAGCTAACCTAGAGAGAGCGCGTGCAGCATTGTTATGCCAAGATGAAGAGGATGGTCATTCGGCAGATGAACTTCGTCAACTCCACGCGGTTGTCTCCATCCTCTTGGACGTTTGGTGAGTTTTTAATGCACTCTATTCTATTCCCGCCGTGGATATATCTCTCCCTCTCTCTCTCTCTCGGGCCGGCTAGCTATTGTGGCTAAGGCTAACGTTATGTTGGCTAACGTTATGTTGAGCCAAGCGGGCCGGCTAGCTAACGTAGCTAACGTTATATTGAGCCAAACGGGCCGGCTAGCTGTTGTAGCTAATGTTATATTGAGCCAAAGCAGGCCGGCTAGCTAACGTAGCTAACGTTATATTGAGCCAAACGGGCCGGCTAGCTGTTGTAGCTAATGTTATATTGAGCCAAGCGGGCCGGCTAGCTAACGTAGCTAACGTTATATTGAGCCAAACGGGTCGGCTAGCTGTTGTAGCTAATGTTATATTGAGCCAAGCGGGCCGGCTAGCTAACGTAGCTAACGTTATATTGAGCCAAACGGGCCAGCTAGCTGTTGTAGCTAATGTTATATTGAGCCAAAGCGGGCCGGCTAGCTAACGTAGCTAACGTTATATTGAGCCAAACGGGCCGGCTAGCTGTTGTAGCTAACGGTGTGTACCTGGTGTCAGTACCTGGCTACTCTATTTGCAGTTAGCCTATTTAGCTGATGTCGGCCGTTGGCTCCTTGCTACTTTGTTTTCTCTGGCATAGACCCTCTTCTCTTTGGATTTAAGTGTTGATCTTTGTCCTTTTGGATCTATGTATATTCATGTTGCCTTTGTGAAGTTATCTTTTCCTTCTGTTTTGTTCTTCGATTAAAAGTTGAATATCCTTTAGGGCAGGGGTTCCCAACCTTTTTTCCCCCAGGGACCCCCAAACATCTCTGATGAAATTCCTGGACCCCCTCCTAATAAAATACCATAAAATACTTTTTTTTTGTCATTTTAATACTTTTTTTGTCATTTTAATAACAAACTGCTTATACACAGGCATATGCATCATAATTAGACCCACTATGCTTCTTTGACTTGTGCCTTCAATAAACAAATCTCATCTTGCACCATATGTATTTCAAAATGTTGGCCAATATTCAAATCCTGTATTCATCCTCTCAAATCAGGCCCTAATGGTGAACGGTTTGCATTTATGTTGAATGAAGTAAGAATCCACTGCAGTAAAAATATCCTTACCTCAAGTGGTGGTAGTAAGGTTGACTGACATGAGAATGTCCTGCTTCAGATCCTCATTTTCGATATACTGCACATAAACGATGAGCACAGCCTCGTCTGCGACAGTTGTAGTTTCATCAAGTTGTATGGCAAATGGACCCTTTCTAAGCTTTTCTGACAGCTGCTGCTCGCAATCACTTGACATCTTATCAATTCGGTCATTCACTACTTTGTTCGAGAGTGGTACTGATTTTAGTTTATCCGCCACCTGTGGGCCGCACAGTTTCTAAACCATTTTGATGCAGGCTGGTTTGATGAGCTGCTCGCCAATATTGTGCGGTTTCTTTGCTTTTGCAATTAAAAGCGAACACTCAAAAGACTGATTGGCTTACCATGACATTTTACTCAACCTCAGCCAATCGCGCACTGCCCACTAACCAAGGAAAAAAAGTATTGCTTCTCGGCGCAGAGTTCTGTCTGATGAAAAAAACAGCTTCAATCATAGTAACGCGCCGCATTTTTTGGCAGTAATGGTAACAGCGTTATTAAGATTGGAAGAGTAATCCGTTAGATTACTCGTTAATGAAAAAACTAACGCTGTTAGTAAGGCCGTTATTTATAACACCGTTATTCCCATCACTGGATGTCACAGTATGACGTCATAATCTAACAATCTAGAACATTTGTGATGTCACAGTATGATGTCATAATCAAACATTCTAGAACATTTGTGATGTCACAGTATGATGTCATAATCAAACATTCTAGAACATTTGTGATGTCACAGTATGATGTCATAATAGAACATTCTAGAACATTTGTGATGTCCCAGTATGATGTCATAATCAAACATTCTAGACCATTTGTGATGTCACAGTATGATGGCATAATAGAACATTCTAGAACATTTGTGATGTCACAGTATGATGTCATAATAGAACATCCTAGAACATTTGTGTACAGTATATATTCAACAATTCCGGAAATTCAAATAAGAAGAAGAAGAAGAAGAAGAAAAGAAGTGTGGAGGGCAGTAATACGCCACGATGCGTCTACTCTGCCGGAAATTCAAAAGAAGAAGAAGAAGAAGAAGCTCAGGGTAGCCAAGAAAGGGTGCAGGGGGTTGAAGGAGGGCATTTGGCAGTGAGGGTAGAGCAGGTGGAAAGAGAGAGGGGAAGGGAGGAGAAATTAGGTATTGTGGCCTTCGTGGCAGGGGTAGTTACTGGTATGGCAGAGGCTAAGGGTAGAACAGAGATGGTGAAGATGATTGTTAGGATAGCGGTTCAACATCTGGGATTGGAAGGTCTGGACTGGAAGGAGGTGTGTAATGAATTGGCTGAGGGGGCTGCGAGGGACAAGGCTGCGAGGGACAAAGCAGCCCAGGATAAGATAGCAGGGGGCAAGGAGGGTCCCGCGGAGGGGGGCTCAGGCAGGAAGTAGCAGCAGTAGCTGCACTCCAATGGACAATGTAGTTGATGACGGGGTCCAGTAGAAGAAGAAAAAGAAGGTGAAGAAGGAGAAGAAGGAGAAGAAGAAGAGCCCATAAAAAGAATTGCGGAGGGCAGTAATACGCCACGATGCGTCTACTCTGCCGGAAATTCAAATAATAAGAAGAAGAAGAAGCTCTCAGATCACAGAAGACAAGTGAAGATATCACTTATTGTTTCCGGCTACTTGTCTGTAAGCTTGAATATATTCTGTAGATACCATTTTAAAATCCCCACATGGAGAAGGAAACAATGTCCTGTACAATCCTTAATGAGCTGCCTCTGGCGGGAAGGTTCTGTGATGTGGTTATTAAAGTCAACAGCACTGAGTTGAATGCCCACAAGGCCCTCCTGTGTGACTGCAGTGACTATTTCAGGTAGGTTTAGCTTGGTTCAGGTTAGCTTGGTTCAGGTTAGCTTGGTTCAGCTTAGCTTGGTTAGTAAACAGATACCATACTGTACTTTTACTGTAAACAGATATTATACTGTATGTCTACTGTAAAAAGATAATATACTGTACTTCTACTGTAAACAGATACTATACTGTACTTATACTGTAAATATATAATATACTGTACTTATACTGTAAACATATGGAGCGCAACAGTAAGAAGCATTTTGTACAAAAGTATTCTGTACTTCTGTATGACAACTATTAAAGAAACTTGAAACTTGAAACATATAATATAATGTACGTATACTGTAAACATATACTATACTGTACTTATACTGTAAACAGATAATATACTGTACTTATACTGTAAACATATACTATAATGTACTTCTACTGTAAACATATAATATACTGTACTTCTACTGTAAACATGTACTATACTGTACTTCTACTGTAAACAGATACTATACTGTACTTCTACTGTAAAACGATACTATACTTCTACTGTGCTAAGACCATATACTTCTACAGTGAAAATATATTACTACACAGGACAGAATGTTGCTTACTGTTTACTCATCAGATATCTCTATACTCTGCGTCCCACAGAGCCCTCTTCACTCGCTGGAGCGACTCAGAGAAACTCGTCTACACTATCCCTGGGGTGTCCCCGGGTATGATGCAGCTCATCATAGAGTATGCCTACACACGCTTTGTGCTGGTGACAGCAGAGAACGTGGAAGAGCTTCTGGTGGCTGCAGACCAGCTTCGCGTCACTGGCATAGTAGGAGCGTGCTCTGACTTCCTAGAAGGCCAGCTGTCTCTGGAAAACTGTGTCGGCATCTGGAGGTTCGTGGACATCTACTGCTGCCCTGACCTGAGGCGCAAGGCCCATCTCTTCATCGTGTGCCACTTTGAGGAGATGTTGCACGTCTCACAGGAGTTTGTGGAGCTGTCCCTGCAGCAACTGGTGGACATCATCGAGAGAGATGACCTGAACGTGAAGAGCGAGGAGACGGTGTTTGAGGCCGTCCTCCGTTGGATCGACCACTCCCGTGAGGAGCGTAGAACACACATAACTTTGCTGCTGCCCAAGGTAACTAATTGTATTACTGTGCATTACATTAAAACAACACTAGGTTCCCTAGTACAGTGGTTCTCAAACATTTGGGTCCAAACTGTTCCCTAGCAACAGAAACCGTCTACAACCGATGTCTAAGTTGTACCCGCTGTCTGCTTGTCTCTTCCCAGGTTCGCATTGGCTTGATGAGGCCTGACTACTTCAGGAGCAACGTCCAGAACAACCCTGTGGTGAGGGACAGCCACGACTGCAGGCCCCTCATCCTCAGCGTCCTGAACCCCCCTGGCTCCGACAGGCTCCCAAACCCCCTGATGCGTCCACGCCTGCCCCAGGAGGTCCTATTGGCCATCGGAGGCCAGGGTCGCAGCATCCTGACCATGGAGGCTTACGATATCCGAGCCGGTGGATGGATGGACGTGAGCGTTGAGGCGGAGAGTCCCTGGTGGTGCCACGGCACCGCTTATCTCCACGGTCTGGTCTACTGCGTCGGCGGCCAGGACAGCATAGAGGCTCTCAACAGTGTGTGCAGGTTCAACCCTGTCACTCGCAGCTGGCTGCAGGCGGCTCCCATGCACTCACGCCGCAGTAGACTCAGCGTGGTCGTGTTGGACGGCTGTATCTACGCCATGGGAGGGGACGACGGACGCGTGGTATTGAACACCACCGAGTGCTACAAGCCTGAAACCAACCAGTGGACAGTGATCTCACCCATGCTGGGGCGCAGGAGCAACGCAGGGGCAGCAGCCCTCCAGGGCAAGGTGGGTGGAACTGAGGGACACAGGGTGCTAGATGAACACAAGGAACGTTAGATCAGAAATCAGAAATTTCTTTATTGCCAAGTAAGCTTGCACATACAAAAGATGTGTCTGGGTCCTTTGGTGCATCAACATTAACAGACAATTAAAGTAGAATGAAATCAAATGGAATATATAACCTAAATTAGAATATTCTTTCTTATTACAGGTTTACATCTGTGGTGGCTACAACATGACGGTGTGTCTGTTCACAGCTGAGTGCTACAGCCCAGACACCGACCAGTGGACTCTGATCGCCCCCATGAGCAGCAGGCGTTGGGGACTGGGAGTTGCTGCATACAGAGGACATGTCTATGCAGTAGGTGCACACAGAGACAAATGCTTTATACTAGATATTTGTATAGATGTATGCCTGCCTGAGCCACACACTAAAACATTCCTCTCATGTGTCCTGTCCTCAGGTGGGAGGGGGGGACGATAGAAACGTCCTGCGTAGCGCGGAGGCCTACAGCCCCTTGACTGACTCCTGGAGCGCCCTGCCCGACATGCTCACCCCCCGCAGACACTTTGGCATCGCGGTTCTGGACGACCTGCTCTTCGTGGTCGGAGGCATCACTGACTTCGGCACCATCATCTCCAACGTGGAGCGCTACGACCAGAGCAGCGACAAGTGGACTGTAGCCGAGGACATGAAGATCCCGCGCTGGGCCCTAGGCTGCTGCATAATGCATGGCCTGCCATTTAATATGAGCCAGTACGCTGCTCCCCGTGGAGGAGGAGGAGGAGGAGGAGGAGGAGGAGGAGGAGGTTGAGGAGGAGACGGAGGAGGAGGAGGTAGAGGAGGAGGAGGAGGAGCAGGATGAGGAGGAGGAGGAGGAGGAGGAGGAGGAGGAGGAGCAGGAGCAGGAGGAGGAGGAGGATTAGGAGGAGGAGGAGCAGGATGAGCAGGAGGAGGAGGAGGAGCAGGGTGAGCAGGAGGAGGAGGAGGATTAGAAGGAGGAGGAGGAGTAGGAGGAGGATCAGGAGGAGGATTAGGAGCAGGAGGAGGAGGATTAGGATGAAGATGATTAGGAGCAGGAGGAGCAGGAGGAGGAGGAAGAGGAGGAGGAGAATGAGGAAGAGGAGGATGAAGATGAGGAGGATTAGGAGCAGGATGAGGAGGAGGATGAGGAGGAGGACGAGGAGGAGGAGGAGGAAGAGGAGGATTAGGAATAGGAGGATTAGGAGCAGGAGGAGGAGGAAGAGGAGGATTAGGAGCAGGAGGAGGATGATGAAGAGGAGGATTAGGAGGAGGAGGAGTAAGAGGGAGAGGAGGAAGAGTAGGAGGAGGAAAATGAGGATGAGAAGGAGGAGGAAGAGGAGGAGGAGGAGGCAGCAGGGGATCCATCTAAGAACCTTAAACATTTATTAGACCAAAATAAATCCTAAGAAATTAATAAATTACTATCAGCCATAATAGATAATAATATAATAGAAAGAGTATATGAAAATAAATTCCTGGGAGTGATTTTAGACAATAAACTCGGCTGGAAACCCCATATAGAATATGTGAGGGCTAAGATGGCAAAGAGCATCTGAATTATTAGTAAGGTGAGACATGTATCCAATCCCAACTCATTGCACACTCTGTACTGTGCAGTGATCTTGCCTTACCTGCATTACTGCACAGAGGTAAGGGGTAACACATACAAAACAACCATACATACATTGACTATCCTACAAAAAAGAGCAATAAGAGTAATAAACAATGCAGGATATCGGGACCACACACACACACTGTTTCTACAGTCACACATTTTGAGGTTCATTGATATGGTAAACTTTAAAACTAAAAGCAAGAAATAATCAATTACCGGTAAATGTAAGAAGCAAATTTCTGTATAAAGAGGGGGGATACAACCTCAGAGGACCATTGAACTTCAAAAAAACATGTGATGAAAACCAACCTGAAAATAATGTGTATCTCCTCTTGGAATGGGCTACAGGATGAACAAAAATATTGTGACAACATAAATCAATTCAAATCTAGACAAAAAAAAATCTATTTTTGATAGGTACAGAAGGGAAGAAGAGCTTTAATGGCATTTTTTTTTTTTTTATTATATAATCATATTATAATTCATTTGTATATTATATTGAACTATATTTGCAGTATGTACTATTATATTATGGTACTATATTGTATTGTATATATCATGTACTATATATCTCACATCACATTATATATGTGCTGTATACACTATTATGTCTATGCTAGTAACTACAGAACAGCACCACCCAAAAGACGGTCCTTGGCACAACCAAGGAGCTAGACCAAAGCAGTGGATCACCGACAAGGATAAAAGGAGAAATAAACGATCCAGGACCTCACCCCCGGTACCGCCAGGAAATAGTTTCAACCTACTCTCGGAAACACGCATATCAACACCCAAGGCAAAGAGACATAGAGCTCACGCTAACACTAGCGAATCAAACAGCTGGCATGCCGGAGCTCACGCTAATGCTAGCGAAGCACACGCTAACGACGAGACGACGAGGCCGGCTACTGAGAAGGCTAACGAGGCTTCACCAAGGCCACAGGACTGTGGAAAGAACCGGCAGACTAGGCCTAGCCCAAAAACAAACGGCCCCAAAACTGTTGGAAAGAAAAATACTAACCTCACACAGAAAATAGACTGTATACTGATTGGAGATTCCACAACAAGGTATGTGGAGATGGCAAACACAGAAAATATCTGTCTAGACAATACATCTGTCAAAGAGCTGGCTGAAAAACTTCCAACACTAATCAGACCGGGAATAACAAAAATTGTCATTCACTCTGGATCGTTTGACATCCTGCGAAAGAAGACTGGCACAGAGACTTTGAAAGACGATTTCACACATTTAATGAACACACTAGACAAACATCAGTCTGTGTCCATCAGTGGACCAATTGCATGCTTTCGCAGAGGACAGGAAGCATTCAGTCGACTCCTAAATTTTAATTCATGGTTAGGGGCTGCATGTCTCGTACACAACCTGAAATTCATTGACAACTTCAATGTTTTCTGGAATAACCCAGAACGTTTTCAAAGAAATGGCTTCTTCCCAAATCGCTTAGGTTCAAAGCTCCTATCAGCAAACATGCGTCATGCCTTGATGGCCTCCAAGCTCATACCAGCACGAGAGATAGTGGTGAAGGACACAATCTCACCACGGATTACAGCAGCACAAGACGTCCTGTCCCCCCCCCCCCCCCCATATCACACAAGGCCATCTCGTCTGATCAAATGTCCCCAAAAGCACAGGACAGTCAGTACGGTACAGAATAGCACAATTGCCATGCCATCTCAAACATACAAGTTATCCTGACCAGCCGATGGCATGGTGAAAAATATACACCATCAATGCGTTTACCTGCTATTAACCTCAGGGCCATCACGGTCAAGCCAAAGCAGACCTCCTCTAAAGAAGTCCAACAAATAAAATTAGCTTTCCTAAATGTCAGATCACTGAATAATAAAACTTTCTTAGTAAATGATCTGATTAAAGAAAATAACTTGGATTGCATCTGCCTAGTAGAGACATGGCTAAATAATGACACAGCTACATCAATAATGATAGAAGCTTGTCCACCAGACTATAACTTTTTTCAAATACCCAGAAAAAATAAAAGGGGCGGAGGAGTTGCAACAATCTTCTCCTCAAAACTCTTGTTTAGAATCACAGAACTAGGCGAGTTCATGTCAATGGAATATCTTGCCATTGAACTAAAAACAGAATCAACTATTATTGTCACAATATACCGCCCGCCTAGACACTCACCAGTATTTATACAGGAGCTCTCTGAACTGATCTCACTATGTGTTACCGGATATGATAAGGTGATCCTAAATGGAGACCTGAACATCCATTTTAATAAGAAAACAGACTCCAAAACTATGGAACTAAAAAATCTACTGGATAGCTTTGACCTAATACAGCATATAACAAATGCAACTCACCGGCTTGGGAATACACTAGACTTAGTTATAACAACAACTGGGCTAAGCATAACAAATATCTCAATAACTGAATTGCCTCTCTCCGACCATCACTGTATATTTTTTGATACTCAAATAACCCTTACTAAAACAAAAAAAGAAATCATAGTTAAAAAGAGGCTCCTAAACGACAAAGCTGAATCAAAGTTCATTGATCTTATCAGAC
Source organism: Notolepis coatsorum (assembly GCF_963971535.1). Classification (NCBI taxonomy): domain Eukaryota; kingdom Metazoa; phylum Chordata; class Actinopteri; order Aulopiformes; family Paralepididae; genus Notolepis; species Notolepis coatsorum. Next base: position 129,466,310 of record NC_140165.1, on the reverse strand, counting down.
TACATGAACCTGCACACAATCATGACAGCTCTCTAAATGAAATGGTAGAAAATCTCAATGATGCAATGTCATCTATATTAAATTCTGTCGCCCCATTAAAAACGAAAAAGAAGAAAACTAGAGCCTCGCCCTGGTTAAACTATAATACGGTCAACGAAGAAAAAAGGAAATGTCGTGCAGCGGAGCGAAAATGGAGAAAAACAAAAACCACCATATGCTGTGATATATACAAAGATGCTTTAACTGCTTATAATAAAACCATCCGCTTAGCAAGGAAAGATTACTTCTCTAAAATCATTACAGAAAATGCTGGAAACTCCAGAATCCTATTCTCCACTATTAATGTACTACTCAACACTGCCCCTACACCCCCTCAGTCATCAACGGTTAAGTGTGAAGAACTTGCACTATTCTTTAACAACAAAATAACCTTGATCAGGGCCAGCATTACTCATGATGGAAATAAAGTTGATTGCGGCAAACCGTGCAATGTAACCATGAGAAGTCTCACATGCATCACATTAGATGTACTCTGCAAAACTGTCTCAGAATGTAACTCCTCCACCTCAGACATTGACCCTATACCTACAGCTTTCTTCAAACGGGTATTTAATAGTGTTTCAAGCCCTGTGCTAGATATCATAAACACTTCCCTTAGGACTGGTATTTTCCCGGATGCCTTTAAAACAGCAGTTGTAAAGCCATTACTAAAAAAACCTAACTTGGATAGTAATGAAATGGCAAATTATCGTCCAATATCCAACCTACCATTCATTAGTAAAGTACTTGAAAAGATAGTTTCAGTTCAAATAAATTCCTTTCTTGAAGAAAACAACATCTTAGAAGAGTTTCAGTCAGGATTCAGAAAATATCATAGCACTGAAACTGCCCTCACCAAAATAATCAGTGACCTCAGACTAAACTCTGACGAGAATAAGATCTCCATCCTTATCCTGTTAGATCTCAGTGCAGCATTTGATACAATCGATCACGATATTCTAATCGATCGTCTTGAAAACCATGTCGGTTTCTCAGACCATGTGCTAGGCTGGTTTAAAACATACATCAGAGGGAGGAAATTCTATGTTAAACTAGGAGATCACATGTCTGATATATACGACAACAACTATGGAGTTGCACAAGGGAGTTGCTTAGGTCCTTTACTCTTCTCCCTTTACATGTTACCGCTGGGTGATATCATCAGAGAACATAATGTAGATTTCCATAGCTATGCGGATGATACACAACTGTACATATCTGCTGAACCAAATGATACAGCGAATTAGCTCCATTACAGACTGCTTACTGGCAATAAATAAATGGATGAGTAAGAACTTCCTGAAACTAAACGAGAACAAAACTGAAATTCTAATTATCGGCTCCAAAACTAAAAAAGAAACATTAATAAATAACCTGGGGGGACTAACCCCTTGGATCAAATCTGAGGTCACTAGTCTTGGGGTTGTCATAGATTCAGAACTGAACTTCAATTCTCATATTAGCAAAGTGACGAAAACATCGTTCTTCCATCTCAGAAATATAGCAAAAGTACGACCATTTATTAATCAGAACGATGCTGAGAAGCTAATTCATGCATTCATATCTAGCCGGTTAGACTACTGTAATGCACTTTTCACAGGTCTCCCTAAGAAAACCACAGAGAGGCTTCAGCTAATCCAAAACTCTGCAGCCCGACTGCTAACTAAAACCAAAAGGAGAGAGCACATTAGTCCAGTCTTAGCCGCTTTACACTGGCTTCCTGTAACATTTAGAATTGACTTTAAGGTCCTTCTCCTTACATACAAAGCTCTAAATGGACAGGGACCTAGCTACATCGCCAACACTCTAATAAATTACACACCAGCAAGAACACTGCGATCATCAGCTGCTGGACTACTAGAGGCTCCCAGAAGCAGCCAAAAGAGGATCGGTAATGCAGCCTTTATCAACTATGCCCCAAAACTATGGAACAAACTACCCCAAAACATCAGGGAAGCCAACTCGCTAGACATCTTTAAAAGACAGCTTAAAACCTATCTCTTTGCTCAGGCATTTCACTGATAGATATCTGCTACCACCTAGTGGCAAGAGGAAACATCAGGGATATCCTGACACAACTTGTATTTATTCTTACCCTGCCTACTCTTTTACACTGCCTATCAAATTCATGTGTCGGTTATTGCACTTTTTACTTCTTACTGATGACTATTTTTAAACTGAATCATTTTAAACTATTCTTATTATTTGCTATGCTCGCTCATGCCTGTATTTTTTATGTCCGTCGGTTATTGCACTTTTTAATTACTGAATAGAGAGCCTATTAGGATGCTAGATCCTAATGTGAAACACTATGCTTATGGCAGAGCAATCAGCATGGATTGTCTGTAAACTTTAATACATGGCAATTTGGTTTGTTAGAACAGACTGCATGCCTGTAGCATTGTAGTAGAAGAACCAGGTTAACTGTGTCCTGGCTGTAGTAGCATTGTAGAACCAGGTTAACTGTGTCCTGGCTGTAGCATTGCTGTAGCATTGTAGTAGAACCAGGTTAACTGTGTCCTGGCTGTAGTAGAACCAGGTTAACTGTGTCCTGGCTGTAGTAGAACCAGGTTAACTGTGTCCTGGCTGTAGCATTGTAGAACCAGGTTAACTGTGTCCTGGCTGTAGCATTGTAGAACCAGGTTAACTGTGTCCTGGCTGTAGTAGAACCAGGTTAACTGTGTCCTGGCTGTAGTAGAACCAGGTTAACTGTGTCCTGGCTGTAGAACCAGGTTAACTGTGTCCTGGCTGTAGCATTGTAGAACCAGGTTAACTGTGTCCTGGCTGTAGTAGAACCAGGTTAACTGTGTCCTGGCTGTAGTAGAACCAGGTTAACTGTGTCCTGGCTGTAGCATTGTAGAACCAGGTTAACTGTGTCCTGGCTGTAGCATTGTATAACCAGGTTAACTGTGTCCTGGCTGTAGCATTGTAGAACCAGGTTAACTGTGTCCTGGCTGTAGTAGCCATATCTTACTATGCTCGCTCATGCCTGTATTTTTTATGTCCGTTCTATTTTATAATTTTTATTTTATTTTATTTTTATTTTACTATTTTTAAACTGAATCATTTTAAACTATTTTTACTATTTGTGTTACTGAAAACTGTAAGCGGAGAGCCTATTGGGATGCTAGATCCTAATGTGAAACACTGTGATTCTACCTGTCTATCTTTTTATGCTCGCTTATGCCTGTATTTTTTACTGTTGTGCCATATCTTACTATGCTCGCTAAACTATTTTTACTATTTGTGTTACTGAAAACTGTAAGCGGAGAGCCTATTGGGATGCTAGATCCTAATGTGAAACACTGTGATTCTACCTGTCTATCTTTTTATGCCTGTATTTTTTACTGTTGTGAAGCACTTTGAACTGCAACCTCTGTATGAAAAGTGCTATACAAATAAAGTTATTATTATTATTATTATTATTATTATTATGTACTATATACTATTATATATACTATTATATACTGCAGGTATACTTTACTGTAATGTGTACTGTAATGTGTACTATATGTGTGCACTGAAATGTGTACTATATGTATCTACTATGTATGTATGTAAAAGAAATTATAAAGAAATTAAAATAATAATAATGAAACGTAAGTCTTCAAGGGTAGGGCCCGACAAGCCTAGTGCTTCTCCCTTCAGCCCTTTTCGGACAATTGGACAATGCTGCAATAGCCTTCTGTAAATCACTGCCACCCCTGCTCCACACTACTCTAACATCAACGGGCTTGTTCGCCTTGAGAGACTGTTCTTTCCTCCGAAAAAAGTCTGGATCCTTCCCAACGGTTTCTGGGTGCTTAGACGCCTGATGTCTCTTCAGCTTGCTGGGCTTCAGTTTCGAGTTTGCCAACTTTTCTCCACAAATCACACACTCAGGTCGTTTGTCTGGTCCCTCAGTGAAGCCCATGGTGATGTCATTTTCGCGATTGCTGTAGGTCCTAACTTTTTTTGCAGAGGAGCTGCCGTCATCTCCTTTTCGTTTGTCACACATTTTCGCCTTTGGCGGCTGACTGCAGACGAGCCGAGAAAGTTAACTAGCGTGCTAGGCTAGCTACGGAAAGTGATACAGTCAACTGATTCGCGTTTTAGCGGCTACCCGCTACTACGTTCAAAAATCATGTCTAGATGTTTACTTATTTATCTTTCTTTTTTATTGTAGTGGAGAGACTATTCATGCTTCTGATGATAAAAATATGCTAATTAAATATTTCTCTGAAAGAAAAAAATTATAAAAAAAAAAAGAAAACTCAAATCATCTGTGGTCTGGCGGACCCCCTGCGCCCCCTGGCGGATCCCCAGGGGGTCCGTGGACCCCAGGTTGGGAATCACTGCTTTAGGGGCTCATCTTAGCTGTCTTGCTTATCTCTCTCATACATGCTCTCTCTCTAACACACACACACACACACAGACATGCTCTCTCTCTCTAACACACAAACACACATGCTCTCTCTCTCTCTCTCTCTCTCTCTTTCTAACACACACAGACATGCTCTATATCTCTCTCTAACACACAAAATGACATGCTCTCTCTCTATATATTTCTCTCTCTTTCTAACACACATATACATGCTCTCTCTCTAACACACACACACAAACAGACATGCTCTCTCTATATCTCTCTCTTTCTAACACACACAGACATGCTCTATCTATCTCTCTCTCTTCAATTCAAATGGGCTTTATTTCACATTCTTGTATTTCTCCCAGTAGGTATGGGAGTTTTGAGTTATTGTCCATGTTTTCAAAGTCTCTTTGGGTGTTTGCAATTTGTGGGAAGTATATGTCTTGGTATAGTGGGCAGGTTGTTAAGAAGTGGAGCTCGGTTTCCACCTCATCTTGTGTGCAGTGGGTCTGTCTTCGCTTGGGAGCCAGGTCTACCTATGGCGGTCTTTCTCGATGGCTAGGCTGTGCTCGCTGAGTCTGTACCTAGTCAAGGATCTTCTTAGTATTGGGTCAGTCACAGTGCTCAGGTATTCTGCCACTGTGTACTCTCTGTTTAGGGCCAAATAGCATTTCAATTAGCTCTGGTTTTGGGTTGTTTCTTTCCAATGTGTCTCTCTCTCTCTCTCTGGCCTTGCTCTGGTGGAGGGTCAGGGGCATTGCCGGGTCTGTGCAGCGATAACACTGTATATAGACCAGGGGTGGGCAATTATTTTTCCCGGGGGGCCGAATGAGCAACTGAAAATATGTTGGGGGGCCGGGCCAAAATTCCAAACTCAATTATGCATAATATACATTTTATTTCTATATAAAAAGCAGTAAATGGCATTGTTTTGACCCCTGGTAAGAGTGTATGTTATTATTTGGCAATTAAAAGGTGAGGTTATAGCTTTCAAAAATATCATTTATTCAAATAGAATTTATTTCCAAAATGATAAACAAAATGTGAAACATTAATAACAAAGGGAATTTTGAGTTTCATATACTATTGAAACAAGGATTTTCTTAGCTTTCTAAAGACATCACATCATCTTATAGCAAAAATAAACAAGACATGTCACTGAACTGTGTAAAGAAAAGTGTCCCAGTTTTGTAGCCTTTTTTACTTTACATGCCTATATTAAACATTTTATGTTTTCAGAACTGTGCAAAAAAAAGAAAAAAAAATATCAAGTGTCCCATTTCACTTGTTATATTTCCACATTTTAGTGTTCTTCAGTTCTTTTTTTTTCATTCAGTGTGAGAAATCCAGTCTCTGTTGAGCTTTAACAAGTCCATCAAAGTCAGGTTGCATGTCTGAGGTGGAGATGCGAAGCACAGCTGCCAGATGTTCATCAGTGAGAGAGGATCTGTACCTGGACTTGGTAAACGTCATGACTGAGAATGTCTGTTCACATATGTAGGTGGATCCAAAGAGAACCAACATATTCTGAGCATGTCTCCTAAGCGTATACTGTGCGTGTGAACGTTGACATGAAAAAATAAAAGTAAAAAAAAAAAAAAAAAAAAAAATATTAAAGAAATATATTTTTTTTTATTTTTTTTATTTTTTTTTTATTATCGTGTAATCTTTCGCGGGCCGGTCAGAATCATCCCGCGGGCCGGATCCGGCCCGCGGGCCGTACAATGCCCAGGTCTGATATAGACTGTAGAACGGGAGCTCTCTCTCGCTCTCTCGCTCTCTCTCTTGCTATATGTTGACTGTATCATGCCCAGCCTCGGGCAGCGCTATTATTTAAGAATATGTTGACTGTATGAAAAAAAATTATTTAAATCTCGCACAGGGCCTCGCATTTCTCCCAGGCGGCCCTGCCCCTGTGCATATGAAAATGCCCCCGCGTGCAGGGTGCGAACCATGGGTAAGCTGGGTGAGCCACTAGCTCCCCTAGCTCAGACATCAGCTCCCCTGAAAACATGATTTGTGAATTTTTGGGGGGTCTCTAAAATACTGACAATAAATGCTATTTTTGCCATGCATTTCTCATTTTTCTGTAATTTTCTGTATCGTCATCATCGTGTATAATAATAAAATTAGGCTATTTTGATGTATGATTAATGATTTGCGTGTAGTGGCTACTGGGACATAATTCACGGCATTCTAGCCTTTTGTGGTGTTTACTACATCTCCCATGATCCTTAGCGGGGGATGACGTAGTTAAAGAGAGACAGATGAGTGAAAGATGAATGGAAGTGTTGTTTGTGCGACAGTAGCGTGTGTAATAAACTAGTGTTTTTGCATCGGAACACGACTCCGTCTACGCTATCATTACTGCATTCCTACATTTGCCTGACGTGATCTTGGACGTATTTCGGAGATTATATCGAACATGTCAACTGAACAACAGAACGCAGATCGCAGAACTTTGAACGCAGTTTCACTTAAGCTGCGCAGAGTGCCAACGCTTGGTTTGCGCAAGCCGAAGCCCAATTCGCTCTCAGGGATATTACCGCGGATGCCACTGTCGTGCCAAAATCCTACCCCTTGCCACAATCTTACCCCACCCACTAAAACGGTACAAATTCAATAACTTGCGTGACTGCTCCCGTGACTGCTCCCACGGGCCGAATATTGCCCCGATCCTCGTGAGATAAAATCCACGGGTACCTCTCGGCGTGCTGAAGCTTTTCCTAAATCACTTCCATCATCGAAAACGAGGGGAAAAGGTCAGCTTGCGACCCTGAAAATGCTGCGTGATTTTAAAAACGCTGTATTAAGTGAGCCTATTATGGGCTCCACGCGAGCTTTCTACCGTGGGTACATCTGGGTGTCCCGCAACTTTTACTCATTCACATGTAGCCCCGAAAATGCTTAGAAAAGGAAAGCCGAAAGCGTGGAATAAACTCGGCGCGCCGTGATTCCGATCCGCGTGAAAATATTCACGGCCATAGAGGAGACCGTGGGACACCTTTTTGCAACCGAATATGTGTCTCGAATTTGCTCCCACGCGGCGCGCAAAATCTTGCAAGGAAAAATCTGACCAAAAATGAACCAATGCTCCAGCAGTATTAACTATCACTAAGTATTAACTATCACTAAGTATTAAGTATCACTAATAAGCTGGCGCCATCTATCACCAGACTCTGCGGACAGCACCGCATTGCTGTTCAACAGCCGAGCGATTACATCTTCTTCACCCCGGTCCGGATCGCGGGATGCCATTATGAACTAAAATCTAATACAAATCTAAAAAGAAAACAGATGATACAGATGTAGACCGTTCGATATCAGCGTTAACGTGTTGGCTGGGCCAGCATAAGCATAACGTTGACCGTGAGCTCTGACAGAAGTGACAGGTGCGTCGCATCCTTGCCGCGACTTGTACAGCAACACTCATTGATTGGACAATCAAGAGACAACAAACAAACAAACAAGCCTATCATTCATAGTTATTCTTGTTGCCAGGCTGTGTCATGTGTCAGAGAAGATCGGCAGGGCCACTGCCAAGTCAGTTTTGGGAGGAGACAGTAAACTGACACTTGAGTAAACTGCGACCTGATTATTATTATTCCCACCATCTCTCATTGCTACGCTTCAAAATCATATTTCCCAGTCGAAATGAGAAATAATATATACATATTATGAAAGCCAAGGTGTTGTTTTATTAGAATAATGTTAAAAAAGAAAGAACGAAAAAAAAGTGAAAAAAATCCGCGGTTTGACAGAAAAAGGCATTCCTATGTAAATGAGCAATTGCGACATCCGACTGATTCTGTGAGAGCACGTCACATATGTCGTTGGTGGCATTCAACGGTCGGCATGAACTAACGACAAAACGCGTCGGTGGCACTCAAAGTGTTAACACATTCAGCGCCAGATGCCGCTGTTTACTGTTACTGCTGAAAGGCCAGCGCCTTTTAACATGGGGATACATGGCTGTGTTTGCAGGCCTAAAGTATATTATAGCTATTAGGGGTGTAATGGTACGCAAATACGTACTGTACCGCCTCAATGTGGTCCTCCGGTACAGTACGCGCTGTGCACCGAACGATTGCAACGGTACGGAACCTTTTTTTGCTGAACTTAAATCCCCCCGGCCCTAATATAACGTGCACAACTAACCGGATGTTGTTTGTTCATCCCACGCAGCCACGCAGCTACACTGAACGAGAGCTGTAATTCAGCATAGCATATTAGCCTTAGTATGACGAGTGCAATACTAACTGACAAGCCAGAGCTAGAAGATGCTCCCACAACATTCAAGTCTCCCATTTGGGATCATTTCGGATTCCCAGTTAACCACAGTAATGGACAAAGACAGGTGGATCGCACTAAAGCTACGTGCCGGCTAGCCCCTTTCGTGACTGTGATGCACACTTGTGATGCAAGCCTGAAAGGGGCTACGTGCCGGCATTGTTCAACTTTATTGCGAACTTTATCACGCATTTGAAACGGCATCACCCGAATGTGAATATCACTGGTACAAGGAAGAAACAGACCCTAGTGCAAACCCAGCTCCCTGTGGCATTCAAGCAGCATCTCGCTATTAATTCAGACCGGGCCAAAGCAATAACAAACGCCATAGGTGTTTTTATAGCAGCAGATCTGCGACCATACTCCATTGTCGAGAACACAGGGTTTAAGCACATAGAGCATAGAGAGTAATAGAGCCCCACTACCTAGTTCCCTCTCGTCCGTATTTCAGCCAGCAAGTCATACCACCAGCTCTGTATAAACAAGCCCCTTTCGTGACTGTGATGCAAGACCTGCCCCTGTATTCAAGCAGGGCTTGCATCACAGTCATGAAAGGGGCTATGTATAAACAAGCACACGCTACAGTTGTCCACGACTTATCCAAGGCATCTGCTATATAATAATCTTCAGATTTACTTTAAGTGTTATTAGTAGGTTACAGCAGTAAGCATTAGTTTGCTCAGTAAATTATGGCCAATTCGTTTTATATTGTTTAATACAGTTAAATAAATAAATAGATAAATGAAAAGCAATAATTTTTTTGTATCCCCCCCCCCCACTGTACCGAAAAGAATACCGAACCGTGACTTCAAAACCGAGTTACGTACCAAACCGTGGATTTTGTGTACCGTTACACCCCTAATAGCTATGGATCTAATAATATGGTCGATTGTCATTGAGTTTCTTCTGGTCAAGATGCAAAAATGCAAAAAAAAATGCCATCCTATCCATCGAATTCGGTACCCATCCCTAGTACATACACAAACAACCAACAATGCAGCTATAATAGAAATGGTCATGGTGCGTTTCTCATGAGAAGATGACAGCAAGAGCGAATAAATGTACAAGGAAAACCCTATTACTGAAGCTATCAGCACCAGAATCCTTAATATAACATTTGCTTCTTTTTATGACTCTAATCACCACTAATGTTAATTTATTCCTCATGTCAGTGTGTACGCAGATACACATCATCAGTTTAATCCGTAAACACAGTAGTCTGGAGAACACCTCGTCAAAAGAAATTGGGTTAACAAGACCTTATGATTTATGATTTTATTAGGATCCCCATTAGCTGATGCAGAACATCAGCTACTCTTCCTGGGGTCCACACATAACACATAAACATGACAATAGATAAGACATTTACAGACAAAACAACCAAGTGGTATTCAAATCGGAAAGTTACAATATCCTTTCTCTCAGGGCGGCTGAGTGGCGCAGTGGGCAAGGCGCTCGCCACTAACGCAGGAGATGCTGGTATCGAGCCCAGCTCTCTGCGTTGCTACCGGCTTGGCCGGCCGTCATACTAACACAATTGGCAGTGTTAGAGGGTGGGAAAGCCAGTGGGTGGGGATTAGTGCACTGCAACCTTGCCCAGGCCCGACGGGTAGGGCTTTTTTTTTATAAATAATTCGGGCTCGGCCGGGCCCGGGCACCGCCGTTTTTTTTTTCTTTTTTTTTTTCATATAACTAGGGTTATAGGATAACCTTCGTTTTCCTTAAAATTCGTTTTCTCTTTTGCGCCAGAGAAACATTTGGATGTAATTACCGCAGCGCGCAGGGAGAACTCAGGGGACAAGTTCAACTCGATTGGTTGTGTTGGAATATAGCCAGTTGGCGAACGTTTTAATTTGTTCTTGGGATGTATGTAGCCGGTTGGCGAAGTTTTGTTAACGTTGTTCAACGCGTTGCTGACGTCGTGGTGAGTGATGTTTATTATTTGCTGGGTCGCTACCTGTTTAGTTGTGTTGCTCTGCTCGAAATCTGATTTCTGTTTTCTGTTTGTTTGTATAGGGACTGAGTAGGCTATTGTGTGTCATGTGTGTGTGTGTGTGTCAAAGAAGATTCTATAGCCTTCAATACGTTTTACGAGGCTGATGTGTGAGTCAGTCTATAAGCGAGCACTGGGAGAGACGCATTCTAATAAGAGCGAAACAGGCTATGTAAATGCTTCTTAGTTTTCAGCGTGATATGCGTTATTTAGGGAGACCTATTGGACATTTTCGTTTTTGTTTATTTATTAAGTTAATATATAAAGTGTTTAGAATAATTAAAACAAAAAAAATATTGAATATTTGGATATAGCTATAGAATGGTTGTTCGTTTTCAGCATGATATGTGTTATTTAGTTAGACCTATTGGACATTTTCGTTTTTGTTTATTTATTACGTTCATATAAAACCGTGTTTCGAATATTTAAAACAAATACAAAAAAAAATTATATTTTGATAATAATAATTTTTTTCTGGTTTTCACGCGGGCTAGGCCTTAAAATATTATTTACAGTCGGGCTTATTTTCGGGCAGGGCCTGAAGTTCACGGGCTCGGGCAGGGCTCGGGCTTTATTTCAAGGCCCTTGCAGACCACTAGTGGGGATTGGACGTTGTGGACAGCGACTCCTACAGGTCGGTTGGGTGACGCCGGTACGGCGGAAACAGGAAGTATCGGGGGCAGCGTGAGCCTCCCACGCGTTACTCCTCGCCACTGAGAGTTCGAGCTGTTGCGGTGAAAAGATGCGACAGGCTGCCTCCTCGTGTAGCGGAGGGGACACGTGATGCAAGGCTTCTATCCTCACTACAGCAGACCAGTGGGAGGCATAGTCTAGCAACGTTCAAGACAGGGGAGGGAAGCATTGGAAATACGAAATTGGGATGGGAGAAAGAAATCTAAAAATAAGGAGAAAAAGTGGATAAAAAAAACAATATCCTTTCTCTCAAACATGTTACTATACATACCATATTCTTAATCATATGTAATCATACATAGTACAATATATATTTTACATAATACAGTATAAATTACTGGAAATCCTGAGGCAGCTATTGTTACGATAGGGGGGAGAGAAGAACCCAATATGCGGATTTGACAGATGAGCACCGAAACTGCGGAACTGCGGAATGACAGGAGGGAGAAGATGGTAGTTGCTCTTCTCAAAACAAGGTGTATCTTTTAATACAAGATCACAGGAGCTATGCAGAAAAATATATAACAGATACAAAACAAAGACAAAAGGCACAGCCGTGCTGGCACAAGATACAAACACAAACTGATTACACGAGAAAACAAAGAAGACAAAAAATGTCATACTAAACTACTTACTACGACTCAATACAACAAGCAAGGCAAGGAAGACGAGAGGAGACACGACGGGCAAGGGAACACGGAGGTAACACGGAGAGGTGACACCACACAGGAAGTGAGAACAGGACACACTAATATACACAGACTAATTACAATTTAAAACACCTGGCAGGCCAGTCTAAAACACAGAAACAATTAACACCACCTAAACACAAAAGCAATAACACAATAACAACCAAAGCAATCTCACAAACAACAACCAGAGAGGAGGACGACATTTAAACAAAGGAAGGAAAAGCCCAGGACAGCAAACAAGTGGAAATTGGGTGCAGTACCATCCGGAGAGACGATAGGGGGCGGTATTTTCCCAATGGAGCTCAGAGAGAGTCTGCAGCACTAGCGTGAGGCTCGATTGATGAAATATGAATTCAAATCACGAATAAAAAAAAACGACATAAAAACGCTATATGTCGTTGGTGGCATTTAACGGTCGGCATGAACTAACAACAAAACGCATCCGTGGCACTCAAAGTGTTAACACATTCAGCGCCAGATGCCGCTGTTTACTGTTACTGTTGAAAGGCCAGCGCCTTTTAACATGGGGATACATCATGGCTGTGTTTGCAGGCCTAAAGTATATTATAGCTATGGATCTAATAATATGGTCGATTGTCATTGAGTTTCTTCTGGTCAAGATGCAAAAATACAAAACATTTTTCCATCCATACATTTCCGTTTTATACCGTCGTGAATATGAGTGTAGTTTCAGGGCGGTCTGGTGTCATTTCCAAAATGCTCCGTAATGGCCGGCAACGTGTATTCTAGTAAACGTGTTATCGTTTCTTCCCTGGACTAGCTACTGTTCTCAAATCAAATTTAGATTATCGGTATTATGTTTCATCATGGATGCATGATGGTTGGTTGCTTTGATCGCAACCAACGGAACACACCACACACACACACCACACACACACGCCCCCGATCAGCATGAAGGAATTTTCGGATCAACGCAATATTGATACCATATAGTCCTTACCTTGACCAGGATCTGTCCTGAAAAGAATATTCCAATTATCTGATCGCCATTCCAAGTACTGATGTCGATCAAGGTGCCAACGTAATCCAGCATTGAACATGAACGGGGGGGGGGGGGCCCGACCCTCGTCGATGCATCCGTTATAAGCGCTTGCCTTGCCCGAGTAGTTAGACCCCGCCCGCAGGGGTTCTCCAAAATTCCTTTTTGCCATGGAAAGAGACATTGTTGTTCAATTTCAAGTCCAAACAATAGATAGATAACAGGCAAATACAATTTGCCGCTCTCTTAATTTGCCGCACTCTTTGATGAAAACTACCAGCGGACTTTCTTCCTCTGGTTTATTCAACATGCAGTACAATGTACTGTGCACCTCTACAGTGAATAATAAATGCTGCATCTGAATACACAACACATGGCTTTTTTGCCTGCCGGCGCCGTATAGGTCGCCACGGGATAACACACAAACGTATACATGAAAACATTTACTATTTTTTACATGTTGGACGAGAGATAGTGACTGTCAAATGAGCCATATTATTGTCTCCATAACTATAATATAGAATATAGCTCTGCAAACATCGTGACGCACGTGAAAATCTTTTAAAGCGTGGCCCATTGACAGCAGGGATGGGGATACACGCTGGTGCTGAATGAGTTAACCATCGGGCGAAGTTGGATCTTAGGGAATATACATTCTAAGTATGTCAAGATTTTAAACAAAGCTAGGATTTCGGTTGAGTAACGTGGGTCTGGTACATACACAAACAACCAACAATGCAGCTATAATAGAAATGGTCATGGTGCGTTTCTCATGAGAAGATGACAGCAAGAGTGAATAAATGTACAAGGAAAACACTATTACTGAAGCTATCAGCACCAGAATCCTTAATATAACATTTGCTTCTTTTTATGACTCTAATCACCACTAATGTTAATTTATTCCTCATGTCAGTGTGTACGCAGATACACATCATCAGTTTAATCCGTAAACACAGAATGTCTGTGTTTGTTTTCAGCGGCGGTGTTGGAGACGTGTTGCTTGGATGGGTATAACTGAAGCCTCTGCTGTTTTCTGTGTATCGCTCTTTTTCTTTCTCCGTTTGTCCTGATAGTGACATAGTAGAGTGTTTGTGTGATTGATACAATATATTAACAGATCGAAGAGACGAGTGCATTATACTGACACTTTGTTCATTGGAATGTATCTCAGCCAATCACAGTGCGTAGTCGGAACCCTCTGTCGTATAATACATTTAATCTTGTGTAGCCAGACCTTCATTTCATCAAGCTTCATGGTGGGTCTGGAGAACACCTCGTCAAAAGAAATTGGGTTAACAAGACCTTATTATTTATGATTTTATTAGGATGTTGTGGACAGCGACTCCTACAGGTCGGTTGGGTGACGCCGGTACGGCGGAAACAGGAAGTATCGGGGGCAGCGTGAGCCTCCCACGCGTTACTCCTCGCCACTGAGAGTTCGAGCTGTTGCGGTGAAAAGATGCGACAGGCTGCCTCCTCGTGTACCGGAGGGGACACGTGATGCAAGGCTTCTATCCTCACTACAGCCGACCAGTGGGAGGCATAGTCTAGCAACGTTCAAGACAGGGGAGGGAAGAATTGGAAATACGAAATTGGGATGGGAGAAAAAAATCGAAAAATAAGGAGAAAAAGTGGATAAAAAAAACAATATCCTTTCTCTCAAACATGTTACTATACATACCATATTCTTAATCATATGTAATCATACATAGTACAATATATATTTTATATAATACAGTATATATTACTGGCAATCCTGAGGCAGCTATTGTTACGATAGGGCGGAGAGAAGAACCCAATATGCGGATTTGACAGATGAGCACCGAAACTGCGGAACTGCGGAATGACAGGAGGGAGGAGATGGTAGTTGCTCTTCTCAAAACGAGGTGTATCTTTTAATACAAGATCACAGGAGCTATGCAGAAAAATATATAACAGATACAAAACAAAGACAAAAGGCACAGCCGCGCTGGCACAAGATACAAACACAAACTGATTACACGAGAAAACAAAGAAGACAAAAAATGGAATACTAAACTACTTACTACGACTCAATACAACAAGCAAGGCAAGGAAGACGACAGGAGACACGACGGGCAAGGGAACACGGAGGTAACACGGAGAGGTGACACCACACAGGAAGTGAGAACAGAACACACTAATATACACAGACTAATTACAATTTAAAACACCTGGCAGGCCAGTCTAAAACACAGAAACAATTAACACCACCTAAACACAAAAGCAATAACACAATAACAACCAAAGCAATCTCACAAACAACAACCAGAGAGGAGGACGACATTTAAACAAAGGAAGGAAAAGCCCAGGACAGCAAACAAGTGGAAATTGGGTGCAGTACCATCCGGAGAGACGATAGGGGGCGGTATTTTCCCAATGGAGCTCAGAGAGATTCTGCAGCACTAGCGTGAGGCTCGATTGATGAAATATGAATTCAAATCACGAATAAAAAAAAACGACATAAAAACGCTATATGTCGTTGGTGGCATTTAACGGTCGGCATGAACTAACAACAAAACGCATCCGTGGCACTCAAAGTGTTAACACATTCAGCGCCAGATGCCGCTGTTTACTGTTACTGTTGAAAGGCCAGCGCCTTTTAACATGGGGATACATCATGGCTGTGTTTGCAGGCCTAAAGTATATTATAGCTATGGATCTAATAATATGGTCGATTGTCATTGAGTTTCTTCTGGTCAAGATGCAAAAATACAAAACATTTTTCCATCCATACATTTCCGTTTTATACCGTCGTGAATATGAGTGTAGTTTCAGGGCGGTCTGGTGTCATTTCCAAAATGCTCCGTAATGGCCGGCAACGTGTATTCTAGTAAACGTGTTATCGTTTCTTCCCTGGACTAGATACTGTTCTCAAATCAAATTTAGATTATCGGTATTATGTTTCATCATGGATGCATGATGGTTGGTTGCTTTGATCGCAACCAACGGAACACACCACACACACACACCACACACACACGCCCCCGATCAGCATGAAGGAATTTTCGGATCAACGCAATATTGATACCATATAGTCCTTACCTTGACCAGGATCTGTCCTGAAAAGAATATTCCAATTATCTGATCGCCATTCCAAGTACTGATGTCGATCAAGGTGCCAACGTAATCCAGCATTGAACATGAACGGGGGGGGGGGGGCCCGACCCTCGTCGATGCATCCGTTATAAGCGCTTGCCTTGCCCGAGTAGTTAGACCCCGCCCGCAGGGGTCCTCCAAAATTCCTTTTTGCCATGGAAAGAGACATTGTTGTTCAATTTCAAGTCCAAACAATAGATAGATAACAGGCAAATACAATTTGCCGCTCTCTTAATTTGCCGCACTCTTTGATGAAAACTACCAGCGGACTTTCTTCCTCTGGTTTATTCAACATGCAGTACAATGTACTGTGCACCTCTACAGTGAATAATAAATGCTGCATCTGAATACACAACACATGGCTTTTTTGCCTGCCGGCGCCGTATAGGTCGCCACGGGATAACACACAAACGTATACATGAAAACATTTACTATTTTTTACATGTTGGACGAGAGATAGTGACTGTCAAATGAGCCATATTATTGTCTCCATAACTATAATATAGAATATAGCTCTGCAAACATCGTGACGCACGTGAAAATCTTTTAAAGCGTGGCCCATTGACAGCAGGGATGGGGATACACGCTGGTGCTGAATGAGTTAACCATCGGGCGAAGTTGGATCTTAGGGAATATACATTCTAAGTATGTCAAGATTTTAAACAAAGCTAGGATTTCGGTTGAGTAACGTGGGTCTGGTACATACACAAACAACCAACAATGCAGCTATAATAGAAATGGTCATGGTGCGTTTCTCATGAGAAGATGACAGCAAGAGCGAATAAATGTACAAGGAAAACACTATTACTGAAGCTATCAGCACCAGAATCCTTAATATAACATTTGCTTCTTTTTATGACTCTAATCACCACTAATGTTAATTTATTCCTCATGTCAGTGTGTACGCAGATACACATCATCAGTTTAATCCGTAAACACAGAATGTCTGTGTTTGTTTTCAGCGGCGGTGTTGGAGACGTGTTGCTTGGATGGGTATAACTGAAGCCTCTGCTGTTTTCTGTGTATCGCTCTTTTTCTTTCTCCGTTTGTCCTGATAGTGACATAGTAGAGTGTTTGTGTGATTGATACAATATATTAACAGATCGAAGAGACGAGTGCATTATACTGACACTTTGTTCATTGGAATGTATCTCAGCCAATCACAGTGCGTAGTCGGAACCCTCTGTCGTATAATACATTTAATCTTGTGTAGCCAGACCTTCATTTCATCAAGCTTCATGGTGGGTCTGGAGAACACCTCGTCAAAAGAAATTGGGTTAACAAGACCTTATTATTTATGATTTTATTAGGATGTTGTGGACAGCGACTCCTACAGGTCGGTTGGGTGACGCCGGTACGGCGGAAACAGGAAGTATCGGAGGCAGCGTGAGCCTCCCACGCGTTACTCCTCGCCACTGAGAGTTCGAGCTGTTGCGGTGAAAAGATGCGACAGGCTGCCTCCTCGTGTACCGGAGGGGACACGTGATGCAAGGCTTCTATCCTCACTACAGCCGACCAGTGGGAGGCATAGTCTAGCAACGTTCAAGACAGGGGAGGGAAGAATTGGAAATACGAAATTGGGATGGGAGAAAAAAATCGAAAAATAAGGAGAAAAAGTGGATAAAAAAAACAATATCCTTTCTCTCAAACATGTTACTATACATACCATATTCTTAATCATATGTAATCATACATAGTACAATATATATTTTATATAATACAGTATATATTACTGGCAATCCTGAGGCAGCTATTGTTACGATAGGGCGGAGAGAAGAACCCAATATGCGGATTTGACAGATGAGCACCGAAACTGCGGAACTGCGGAATGACAGGAGGGAGGAGATGGTAGTTGCTCTTCTCAAAACGAGGTGTATCTTTTAATACAAGATCACAGGAGCTATGCAGAAAAATATATAACAGATACAAAACAAAGACAAAAGGCACAGCCGCGCTGGCACAAGATACAAACACAAACTGATTACACGAGAAAACAAAGAAGACAAAAAATGGAATACTAAACTACTTACTACGACTCAATACAACAAGCAAGGCAAGGAAGACGACAGGAGACACGACGGGCAAGGGAACACGGAGGTAACACGGAGGGGTGATGCCACACAGGAAGTGAGAACAGGACACACTAATATACACAGACAATTACAATTGAAAACACCTGGCAGGCCAGTCTAAAACACAGAAACAATTAACACCAACTAAACACAAAAGTAATAACACAACAACAACCAAAGCAATCTCACAAACAACAACCAGAGAGGAGGACAACATTTAAACAAAGGAAGGAAAAGCCCAGGATAACAAACAAGTGGAAATTAACTCAATAACATGTAACCAAACCAAAATGGTCGCCTGCACCATCTGGCGGTGCCCGCCAGATGGCGCCATGGAAGGAGGTAGGGTACTGCAACGGTCACCATTATTCATATTGTGGCCACTGCTCACATTGTCCTGTCTGGGACCGTTACAGCTATTTGATTGGCTGTGAGTTTGAAAAATGGCACCTCTGGCACCAGTGCCAAACTCCACTCATTGGTTGGTATTATGATAGTAGTATATTGTAATAAATCACAGAATGTCCATTCAAACGGAGCAAGTTCACTGTTATTTATTAGCTAGCTTGTTTGACCGGTGTACACACGACACCTACATACAGGTCAACCGCCTAGAACAGTGGTTCTCAAACTGTGGTATGCGTACCACTGGTGGTACTTGGTGGTACTGCTGGTGGTACTTAAAAAAAAATAATAATAAAAAAAATATATATCATCTTTATTTTTAATTTTTTTTTGCAGTCAGGCCACTGAACTTAGAAGCAGGCCAGTGTTTCTAGTTGTGGTGGCGCGATAGTTAGTAGCCTAAGTGGGTAACAACCAGGAGATCACTATGACAGAGTAATGCAGTCTAAACAGTCAGAAATATGTTATTCAACTTCAGCCCTGATCATAACCATTTTTATTTTTAGATTTTTTGTAATGTCAGATAAAAAATGAAATACTCCCACTTTTCTGAAAAGAGTTGTTGTTAAATCTGACATTACAAAAAAACAAAAAATCCATCAAAATCTGTGTTGTTGCTAATCATTGACACATGCCTAGCCTGTAATAATCCCCCCCAGAAAAATGTACTTTGCATTTGATATATTGAAAATATGTTACTTTTTGTGTGTTTTTTTAACAATAATTTGTGATGCATCACACAAACTGGCATTTAAAGGGTTACAATTCGAAAATGTATAGAATATGTGTTTAAAAAAAATAAAAAATGTATATAATTTGTGATGCCCATCACAAACACTGGCATTTATCAAATCAAATCAAATTTATTTGTAAGGCCCGACAACACACGTTAATGTCTTCATGGGCCGGACACGTCTTCGTTAAACAAGTCAAGAAGAAACATAACAATAAGTCAAGAACACCATAAGGTCCAACAAATTTAAAATAAATGCAAATAAATAATAGAATGCAAGCACTCCCAGACATACCCCACGCGAAGGTAAGGAAAAACTCACTAAAACCTAACAATAGGGAAAAAATGCTCCACAGGCAGTGTGGAGGAGAGAAACCTTAGAAGGGCCATTCAAGGGGGGATCTCCCTTCTTAGATGTCAGTGATAGTAGTGTTGCAGACTAACAGTTGGTAAGCATGCACTCATGTGTGTAGTGAAACACAGATGAGTGCATGCAATAGCAACTGAACATTTTGAAAAATTAAAGATAGAGCTGATAGCGATAGCAACTGAACATTTTGAGAGATTAAAGACAGAGCTGAAAGCGAATCTATTTGAGGCACAGGGGCGACGCAAAGAGGGTCGCATCCTCCCCGTCTTAATCACGGGACGTTCAACATTCCGGTCATCGCTACGAGACCGCCGGAGACAGCGAGACAGGAGGGCATGCAGAGAAGGTCGCATCCTCCCGGCCTTCATCGCGGGACGTCCGACACTCCGGTCAACACTCCAGGACAGCAACTCACAGGGAGACAGGGAGACGGGACAGGCGTTAGACAGCTCGCGTGATTGTAGTGGGCGGACATAGCAATAGATACAAGTGGTAAGCATATGTGTGAATAGAGTAGATATATGAAGTAAGCATATTATGTGAATAGAATAGAAGTACTTAACCCAGCAATGAAACCACGTTTAAAGGGTAAAAATTCAAAGATTCCTGCACCAGAATGCAGGAAATTAAGTCTTTGTAACAAATTCCTGGTGGGGGACCCCCACTTAGAAAGTGCCCTGACTGGGGCTATATTTCACACTATATTTCCCAGCCTGAATTATTTCCCCAGTCCGGCCCTGCTTATGTGAGTTGTCAAGGACAACAACATGCTGTGTGTGTGTGTGTGTGTGTGTGTGTGTGTGTGTGTGTGTGTGTGTGTGTGTGTGTGTGTGTGTGTGTGTGTGTGTGTGTGTGTGTGTGTGTGTGTGTGTGTGTGTGTGTGTGTAAGAGAGAGCGAATGAAGGACAATTGCTTGCTGTGCGAGAGAGAGAGAGAGAGAGAGAGAGAGAGAGAGAGAGAGAGAGAGAGAGAGAGACAGAGAATTAAGTACATTTGCTGAAATACAGTTGTTCTTGCTATGTGAGAATGGTAGTTATTATGTTCTCAATGCCCCTTGCATTGTATGCGTTGTGTGGAAGAGTTTGCTAGTTCTAGTGCTACCCCTTTGTACATTGTGGCTGTGTCTGACAAGTTAACAATAAATAATGGTATTAGGAATACATTTTCCTCCTGCGTGAACTGTGCATAGCTGAATAGACTGTATTTTAATGTCGTCATATAGTGGTACTTGGAGAGCCAGCTACGTTCTCAGATTGTACTGTACTTGGTGTAAAAAGGTTGAGAACCACTGGCCTAGAAAGTCACTGTCGTGCACATTGTTGTTTTTCCAGACCTACCATGAAGATGAACTAAATGGACCTCTGGCAATGTGAGATTATAATAAATTTATACACAGTGGTAAGTGACCATAGAGTGGAGGGGTATGACATTTAACAAAGGTCAGGAACTAGATTCAAACCCACAACTTGATGCGTAGACCTTGCTGGTGGAACTAGGTCACAGTGGGCATAAGTGCAGGAAATTATAATTAATTGTTGATGTTGTTAACTTTGTTGCCATTTTATGTAGTGTAATAATATAATAATAATAGATTTCATTTGTAATGCGCTTTACAGTTGCGGGGCAACTCTCAGAGCGCTACAGTTAAGGGACTTAAAAGCTAGCGAGAATAAAGGAAAGAAAGAATATAAAAATAGGCAAGACTAAAACATAAAATAGCAGAGAAACATAGAATAATAAAACTGATCAAATAAATTGGTAAAAGAACATAAAATGTGTGGAGCAAAAATAATTTGATAAAATGTCAACAGAAGGCTCTACTAAAAAGGTGGGTTTTGAGGCCTTTCTTAAAAACATCCACAGTCTGTGGTGCTCTCAGGTAGTCAGGGAGAGCATTCCACAGACTGGGAGCGGAGGAGCAAAAAGCCCGATCTCCCATAGTGCATAGATTTGTCCTTGGGCGCTGGAGGAGGTTTGCCTGGCCAGAGCGGAGATGTCGAGAGGAGGAGTGAGGGGTGATGAGTTCTTTGAGGTATAGGGGGGCGTTTCCGTAGATGCATTTGTGTGTTGGCACTATGAAGGGGCCTCCCCTTGCCCCCCACCCCACCCCTCCAACACCATGGGTGGATTTTCCTTCCCTGCAACCCTTGTATCTATACCCCTGGTCGGCCCACATTTCCTCCCTGCAACCCCTGTATCTATACCCCTGGTCGGCCCACATTCCCTCCCTGCAACCCTTGTATCTATACCCCTGGTCGGCCCACATTCCCTCCCTGCAACCCCTGTATCTATACCCCTAGTCAGCCCACATTTTCTCCCTGCAAACCCTTGTATCTATACCCCTGGTCGGCCCACATTCCCTCCCTGCAACCCTTGTATCTATACCGCTGGTCGGTGCTCCTTTTGTCCTTGCAACCCCAGTATCTATACCCTTGATCAGCCCTCATTTCTTCCTTGCATCTCTGGCCCTAGTAGGCCCACATTTCCTACCTAGGATGGTACTTAGGACCATACTAGGACTGTTACTGTTCCTAATTTATGCAAATGACATGTCATCAGCTTGTGATTGCAACTTGTTCCTGATCGCAAACGACTTAGCCCTGCTGGTCTCTGACAGGGACAAGTTGCAGGTTGAAAAAGCCCTCAGCTCTGAACTCGGCAGAATCTGCACCTGGCTCGCTGATAACAAACTATCATTACACCTGGGTAAAACAGAGTCCATTCTCTTTGGATAAAATAACAAACTCAGCAAGGCCAATGGCTTCTCTGTTACAGTGGGTGACAATATTGTCACAAGGAAAGATGAAATTATCTACCTGGGTTCCATCCTAGAGGCAAATATTTTCTGTGACAAAATGGCAACCAAAGTAATAAAAAAAGTCAACCAATGAACAAGATTCTTGTACCGGATCTCCTCTCTGGTAAACAAGAATACCTTGAAGACAGGAACACTCATTCAAGGGTACTACGACTATGCTTGCACCTCATGGTACCAAAGCACCTCAAAGGCCCTAAAAACAAGACTACAAACATCTCAAAACTAACTGGTCAGACTTCTGCTTAACCTTAATCCTAAAACCCACCTCACCCCTGCCCATTTTGACAACCTAGGATGGCTTAGAGTACATGACAGAGTACAGCAATTTGCAATGGGCCTGGTCTACAAAATACACTACACCACTAAGGTACCCATGTACTTCCCAAAGATCAGTGAATTCCACGACCACAACACCAGAGGGAGTTCCACAAACCATGTTCAACCCAGGCTCAAACAAGGGACTAAACACGTTTCGCAATTATGCCACAACAATGGGAAACGCCCTACCCACAGCCGTAAAATAATGTGAATCGCTACCCTCCTTCAAAACCGCTCTCAAAGAGCACTTACGGGTGGCTGCAATTCGAAACTGGCCCCGGTAAATGTCCAAACCCCCAGCCCACCCACCAATGTACAGTTTCTTCCCCCTCGAATGTATATATTTTTTTTATGATCTCTTTCTCTTAACTCATTCACTGCCAACGACGAGTATACTCGTTATTGGCCGCCAATTGTTGGACGCCAACAACGAGTATACTCGCTATTTAATCGTTATTTCTTTTATTCGCTATTTCCATTCATAATCCATCCATGAAGGCTAGTGTTACCATAGGGAATGAGTCTGAGATCGCAAAAGTCCAATACTGCCGCCTGGTGGTATGCGGCCGATGTTGCACTTCCTTTGAGACTCTGTGTATGGGGCTGTGCGTTGAACCCCGATTAATTATTCTGTGGTGGGTTATGTCGTGGGCCAAATGGACATACGATCTACCAGATGGCCATCAAATAATTGGAATATTCTTTTTGGAATCCCACCGGCCACAAGTACCATTTTTAGTCTGGCAGTGTAGCACCATGCTCTACATATTGCGCTTGACACTATATAGGCCTACTGTGTATTT
>NC_140165.1:129435119-129437619 GCF_963971535.1 Notolepis coatsorum | reverse complement strand
ACAGATTCAAAGACAAAGGTGTATTTCTCAAACGGTGTCTATTGTCGATCACAAGAACACACAGAGAAGAGAACAGTCCGACCAGCCCTTCCACGGGGCTGAGTCTCGCACAGAATGAGGACACACATGACTTTATACCTCTCGTGGGCAAAGGAAGGGAGGGGAGGGTGTGTGTGCGTGTGTGTGTGTCTGTGTGTGTGCAGACATCGTCTCCGACAGGGGCCCTCAATTCATATCCCAGGTCTGGAGGGCCTTCTGTCGGGCTCTGGGGGCCACGGTCAGCCTCTCCTCCGGGTTCCACCCACAGACCAACGGCCAGTCGGAGCGGGCCAACCAGGACCTGGGATCCGCACTCCGCTGCGTGACAGCCCGGGACCCCTCCGGCTGGAGCGCCTTCCTGCCGTGGGTCGAATATGCCCACAATTCCCTGTCTTCGGCGGCCACAGGTCAGTCCCTCTTCGAGTCATCTTTGGGCTACCAACCCTTGCTGTTCCCTGCCCAGGAAGAGGAGATTGCCGTGCCGTCGGTGCAAGACCATCTCCGCAGCTGCAGGACGATCTGGGAGGAGACGAGGGCTGCGCTGCTCCGCACTACGGACCAGAACCGGCGCTTCGCCGACCGTCACCGGACCCCGGCTCCCGCCTATGTACCAGGTCAGATGGTATGGCTCTCATCTCGGGACCTGCCACTCAAATCCGTCTCACGGAAACTACAAGATCCTGTCCCTCATAAATCCCTCTGTTGTCAAGCTCCAGTCCCCCCCCCCCATATGCGCATTCACCCTTCCTTCCATGTCTCCCAGCTCAAACCAGTGGTCTCCAGTCCCCTGTCTCCCCCTGCTCCAGAGCCTCCTCCTCCGCTGGTGATAGACGACCACCCGGCCTACGTGGTCCGGGAGTTGCTGGACGTGCAGCGACGCGGCCGCGGCTTCCAGTACCTGGTCGACTGGGAGGGCTATGGCCCGGAGGAGCGGAGCTGGATCTCCCGGCCGATGATCCTGGACCCGGGTCTCATCCGGGACTTTCATCGGGCTCACCCTGACAAGCCTGGGCCGCCGAGAGGCGCCCGTAGAGGGGGGGGGGGTCCTGTCATAATCACAGCACGGGCATACTTCACTCCCCCTCCTTTTCCCCTCACGTTCTCCACACGCTCCTCTTCATCCCCCTCTCCACCCACTACACACTCCTCCTCATCCTCTCCTTCTCCATCCACCCCTCCCTTTACCCTCATACGCCCAGCTGCACTCCATCCCCCTAATTCACACGCGGTCAGGCACCTTACTCTTCACAGCTGCACTCAATCCTCCCCTGATGGAATGCCTACTTCTACTCCTTGACGCTGACCAGAAGCTGTCGTGGTATCAATTACCACTACCCAGGTACGACGTCTCTGCCTAAAGCTCTGCTGGATTCCATCCTTGTATTGCCTACTCTAACCTGTTCTCTCATGTGCCCCAAAGGACCGCCGTCCCTGCCTGGACGTCTCCTGTCCCCGAAGAGGAACACTTGCTCACCCGCTGCAGCCCAGCAGCTCCCAAGACAAGCACAAGGACCACTTGCTCGCTCGCTGCCGCCACGGCAGCCACAAGACAGAACATAACCCCGTTCTATTCCCCCCAATTCCTGTGTTGCTCATTTCATTAAACACCCTTGAAACCGCTCCTATCTCCTCTCCTGTGTATTCAGCAATTGGGCTGTGCTCCAGACCACAGTCTCACAGGTTCTACACATAAGCAGTGATTAGAAGCAATGCTTTTAATTCAGAGACATCTGCAAGAGATGGAATAGATCATTTAAAAATAAATGGAAATGTTCACCACATCTGGAGATATCCCTAACATTCTGTTACCAACGTTTATAGTTAATGAATGTTTTAAACTGTCTGCCGTGGTTCTCAACCCTTACGACTCTGAAACTTGTCATAAAGAATGACAGCACGCTAAGTTATTGATTATTTGTTAATTATATAAATCCTTGAATTATAAGTATTACCAACATGTACCATGCAGATCAATAATGAACAAGGCCCATAATGCACCGACCTGTAGAAAATGTGTGATCATAAGCCATTGGTACTGTTTTATATATGAAAGTATAACTTGTGCTGTGTACCAAGGTTATTACCAAAACTGAACCAAAACTGAATGCTGTAGTCTGAATGGTGCCTGCATCCTGTAAATACAGTCATACTATGACTAATACACAGAGTTGAGAACATTGGTGAACTGGTCCTTTAAATATTAACGACCCACTGGGTGGACAGTTTATATAACACAAGGCTCTGTGGAAAGTTGATGATACACATGCAGTTGCTGCTACTAACAAGAATTGACACAGTCCAGGTGAAACATCAATGACAGGAAATGGGGAACATTTATTTATTTAAATGAAGTGCAGAGAGAGAGAGAGAGAGAGAGAGAGAGAGAGAGAGAGAGAGAGAGAGAGAGAGAGAGAGAGAGAGAGAGAGAGAGAGACATTTGTAATTATCTGTCTGAGAGAGA
>NC_140165.1:129347619-129430119 GCF_963971535.1 Notolepis coatsorum | reverse complement strand
CTCTCTATATTGTATCTCTCTCTATATTGTCTCTCTCTATATATATATTGTATCTCTCTATAGTGTCTCTCTCTCTATATATTGTATCTCTCTATTGTGTCCCTTTTCCAGACTTTCTGTCTGCTTGTCTTTTGGTCTTCTGATCACTTGTGGACCACCTGCCTGTCTGTCTCTGTCTGACCAACTCTAAAGGTGGCAGTACTTTATACTGAAAACGAATTGCCAATTCTATCTTTCCCAAAATAGAAATGCGGTGGAAAATGTTGGCACATATATACGTCACGTGTCTGAGGGCTGCGGCTGCGCACCAGTTGTAGATGATTGGGAACCCATGTGTGAAGAATCCAACTAGTTTGGCTTGCAAGCCAGCATTCCCTAAGATACTGTAGCACTGTTCACAATGTATAAGATTTTCCCCTCATATAGTACTGAAAACTAAAGACATTTGGCCAACATACCAGGTAATAGTTGCATAGCAACAGTGGAAGTGTTAGGGTAGCGTTAAACTGGAGCCCAAGAGCAGAACACAGGGGAGATAGAATGGAGGGTTAATAATAAGTGGAAAAAAGGGAAAAGAACAAGTGCGGTGTGTGTCTTTAGCCTGGCGGGCAGATGACCGTGACTGGTGGAGAGCACGGGGGTAAAACTGTGAAGACACAGAGGGAGAAAACTAAATAAGTCTTCACAGGATAAAAAAACTCAGGCATATACTGGGAAAAACACGACGACAAAAACACGATAACTTAGAATGTCAAAAATCACGGGAAGGTTGGATACACAGGAACACAACGGGAAGAGGATTAACATAAGACAGACGCAAAAACATTATTACGAGAAGTAATATCAAATGTACTTTCCAGGCCATTCTTAAAGAAGATCTGACGCTGATGAATGGAGATCCATACTGCAACGCACTGCTTGCTGGCCTCCCGGCCACTGCCACCAAGCCTCTTCAACTCATTCAGAACGCAGCGGCCTGCCTGATCTCAAATCTACCGAAGTCGGCCCATGTCACCCCACTTCTTAGGGACCTGCACTGGCTCCCCATTGCTGCACGAATCCGTTTCAAGGCCCTCGACCTGGCATACCGTGTGGCAAAGGGAACCGCTCCCGCCTACCTCCGGTCAATGGTCTCTAACTACACACCCTCCCTACGCTCTGCATCTTCTGCCCGTCTCAGACCCACTCCTATCCGAGCTCCGGGAGGGTCATCAAGGAGAAGCCGCCTTTTCTCAGTCCTTGCCCCACAATGGTGGAATGAACTGCCCACCCCAGTTAGAACAGCCGAAACCCGTCCAATCT
Organism: Notolepis coatsorum; assembly: GCF_963971535.1. Taxonomy (NCBI): domain Eukaryota; kingdom Metazoa; phylum Chordata; class Actinopteri; order Aulopiformes; family Paralepididae; genus Notolepis; species Notolepis coatsorum. Next base: position 129,428,817 of record NC_140165.1, on the reverse strand, counting down.
TTCGCCGTCGACTAAAGACGCACTTCTTCAACCATTATCTGAAATTTAAAAAAATATTATAATATCTAACCCTAACTAACCTTACTGTCATGCACTTGTCCTAATAAACTAACCTACACTGTAGCACTCAACACATTGTTACTCAGCTGATAGAACCCTTCCTGATGACTTGTCGTACAGAACTTGTAAGTCGCTTTGGATAAAAGCGTCAGCTAAATGACTAAATGTAAATGGTGTGGTGATTAGCAGACAGGTGAGGAGCCTTTCTTTCTTTCTTTCTTTCTTTCTTTCTTTCTTTCTTTCTTTCTTTCTTTCTTTCTTTCTTTCTTTCTTTCTTTCTTTCTTTCTTTCTTTCTTTCTTTCTTTATTTCTTTCTCTTCTTCTTAACTGTAAGCCTTGCCAAGAATTTCAAAGATGAAAACTTTTTAAGTGCAAGAAGTACAAGCTTGACTGAAGACTGGGGCGCTACTAGCTTGACTGTCCTTCAGCCCCACCCACCGCTGCTCTCTATGTCTTTGATCCACGTTAGTGTACAGTAGATTGCTGCCTATTTTTCTGGCAATTAAACAACACGGAGGAGTCGGAACACCAAAGACAAAAAGGCAAAGAACAGCCATCCCTCCCACACTTCCACTCACTGGAGCATTTCATTCAAGCATTTACACTCCCTTGTTGCTATTATAGCGGCGCTTCCAATCAGTTTTATTAGATGTAGATTGTAGCAGTTCTGGACATTCTGGTATTTCCATATCTACCCGCATATTTGATCCACGTCCAGATAATAGCAGACCATTAAAACTAGAAAGGTGCACTCAGTAGAGCACACATCTCCACCAGGCGGCAGCCACACATTACCATAGTAGCCTACATGTTTTGTGGGGGCAGGGAAAACATAGTCCAATGATAGCAGATCTCCTCGCAGTATTCCTATTACACTATGACATTATTACACACTATTACACAATTACACCATTACACTATGACACTGTTACACATAGTTATAATACTCACCACTGTGTCCTGTACAATAGGGTTGGGTGGTCCTCTTTGGCGGAAAGACGAGATTTGCACTGGCATTTATTTCTATATAAAGTCATACTTGGATATTGTCCATATAACATTATTGGAATGGATATCTGGATCCAATGGTACACAAACAAATGATTGGCTTACACTTAAAGTGCCTAGAGTTTATACTGAACTTTGGCCTTTGGCTTCTGTGCTCTTGAATCATGGAGCGTCCTGCAGGGGACATTGAAATGAGGTCCAAAATAATTAGTGTCCATGGGTCAATTTAAAGCACTGGTGACCAAGCAGGTTACACTATTACTCTCCCCACTATTATACTAGCACACTATTACAAACGATTACAAACGATTACAAACTATTACAAACTATTACACGATCACACTATTACACTCTCTATTACATTATTACACAGATGTGCTGGTGAGCAACACCGGCGCCCCCCCAAGCAACTGTACTGTCACCCTTCCTGTTCACCCTCTACACCTCTCTACATCACAGAAGACAACAAGGGGGAGTACAGAGCCCTGGTAGAGAAATATATTATGTATGTAGCAAATTTGGCGATTTTATCACAAAATAAACAGTAGGTAATAGCGGCCGGGGAGCTGATTCCTGGAGGCCCTGAGCTGCAGCAAACCTATAGTATCGCCTTCTTATGCTCAAAAGGTGTAACTTTTTTTGAATATGTATTTCAATGGACAATTTTAATTCAAATAAAATACTCGTCGTTGACCGATGTGAGAAATGATCGAGGTTTCATTTAAGTTTCATCCATCACAGCCTTTTAGTTGAGTACACACACACACACGCACGCACGCACACACACACACACACACGCACATGTACACACACACACACACACACACACACACACACACACACACACACACACACACACACACACACACACACACACACACACACACACACACACACACACACACACACACACACACACACACACACACACACACACACACACACACGTACGCAAAACGATTACATTATCTCTCCCCAGGCATTTCGCCTGGTGGAGATAACTATGTTTCTGACAGTACCATGACTGAATATAAAGTGGTAATATGCTTAACTAACACATATTTGAACTCCATTTCAAAAGCTACAAGTGAAAATTGAATGAACAAAAAAAATATATATAATAAATGAAAGTCTCAAGCCACAGTTTCGCTCCAACACGGCCGATTGCCCTTCTGAACTAATTTGGAGTTCCCAATATTCCCTCCGGCTATGCAGTTACGATTTCAAGGCAGGTTGTTCCATATTCATTCAGTCAAACTTGCATTTATTCCACGAATGCCAAGCCAGATATTAGAATTTCAAAGATATTGTTCTATAGCTAAAGTCGTCAGCTGAATAGCTAAAATGTAATTGTCAGATGTTTTGAGAAGTTATCAGTGTCAGCATGCACTGTCTACCGTGTGGGCAATTTGTATGCATTTGACAAATCAAATCAAATTTAATCAAATCAAATTTATTTATAGGGCCCGACAACACACGTTAATGTCCCCATGGGCCGTACATGTCTTCTTTAAACAAGTCAAGAAGAAAACATAACAATAAGTCAAGAACAGAACAAGAACACCATAAGGTCCAAACATTTTTAGATGAATGCAAATAAATGAAAGAATGCAAGCACTCCCAGACATACCCCACGCGAAGGTAAGGAAAAACTCACTAAAACCTAACAATAGGGAAAAAAGCTCCACAGGCAGTGTGGAGGAGAGAAACCTTAGAAGGGCCATTCAAGGGGGGATCTCCCTTCTTAGATGTTGGTGATAGTAGTGTTGCAGACGGACAGTTGGTAAGCATGCACTCATGTGTGTAGTGAAACACAGATGAGTGCATGCAATAGCAACTGAACATTTTGAAAGATTAAAGATAGAGCTAATAGCGATAGCAACTGAACATTTTGAAAGATTAAAGATAGAGCTGATAGCGGATCTATTTGAGGCACAGGGGCGGCGCAAAGAGGGTCACGTCCTCCCCGTCTTAGTCACGGGACATTCAACACTCCGGTCATTGCTCAGGGATAGCCGGAGACAGGGAGATAGGGGGCGGCGCAGAGAGGGTCGCGAACTCCCCGACATCATCGCGGGACATCCGGCACTCCGGTCACCACTACGAGACCTCCGGAGACAGGGGGGCACGCAGAGGGGGTCGCAACCTCCCGGCCTTCATCGCGGGACGTCCAACACTCCGGTCAACACTCCAGGACAGCAAGTCATAGGGGGACAGGGAGACGGGACAGGCGTTAGACAGCTCATGAGATTGTAGTGGGCGGACATAGCAATAGATACAAGTGGTAGGCATATATGTGAATGGAGTAGATATATGAAGTACGCGTATTATGTGAATAGAATAGAAGTACTTAACCCAGCAATGAAACCGCGTTGACTGTTAATCTGTTAACAGTCTGTTAATACTGTTAATCAGTTGACAGGACCACGGACAGACAACGGTGAATAACTGATCCAAGGCCTCGGAGGTGCATGTAGAGCAGTCACTACAATCTTGGCCAAGACCCTGAGGCATCCTTCACCTTAGTCAGCGCCAGGAGACGGGCACTCAGAGAGAAGGGGGAGGGAGGGGGGGGGGGGAGGGAGGGGGGGGGAAAGAGGGGGGGGGGAAGAGTTAGAGAGTTCCCATGTTTGTGGTGCTGCAAAGGAGCAGACATGTAGTACCCTGTAGTGCCATGTAGTACCCTGTAGTGCCATGTAGTACCCTATAGTACCCTGTAGTGCCATGTAGTACCCTGTAGTACCCTGTAGTACCCTGTAGTGCCATGTAGTACCCTGTAGTGCCCTGTGGTACCATGTAGTACCCTGTAGTGCCATGTAGTGCCATGTAGTTTCATGTAGAGCCATGTAGAGCCATGTAGTACCCTGTAGTGCCATGTAGTACCATGTAGTACTCTGTGGTACCATGTAGTACCCTGTACCCTAACTAAACTACCATGTAGTAAACTACCCAGTGGTACCATGTAGTACCCTGTACCATAACTAAACTACACAGATTAATCTAAAGTCCCCGACCAGGTGAGATCAGGGTAGGTTGAAGGAGAGAGAGAAAAGATGAGTCTAAGCAGGGATTTAAAAGCTTCGACAGAGCAGGCGCCCCTGATGATGGCAGGTAATTTGTTCCACAGGTAGGGAGCGAGGTAGACAAAGGCTCTGTGGCCGGCGGATTTCTTTTTAACCCTAGGGGTCGATAGAAGCCCCGCATTTTGTGAGCGCAGAGCACGAGCGGGCGAGTATCGGGAGATGAGATCGGATAGATAGAGCGGTGCAAGCCCATTTAAAATTTTGTAGGTGAGGAGTAGCACTTTAAAGTCAGAACGGGCTTGGCAGGGATGTTGTTGTTTTTTTCCCATTAAAATCTATTTTAAACAAGGGGTGTGATGCAGCAATAATGTGTCTCATTCCCGAACGGATTTACGACCAAAAATGACCTCTTAGGCAGATTTCTGCCCATTTAAGACATATTAGGGCTGGTAGCGCGATTCCCCAAATTTTCCTGAGATCAGATAAGAGTGCTGAGGAGCACACTTATGATTGATTGACTAATTGAAAATTGTATTAACTTGACAGACTGTGTGCTCATAGTGATTCCTTCATGTCAACGCTACAGGCCTCCTTAGAATTAATTACTTAATCATAATTAAAATAAATATGACAATATTTGTACGATAAGAAATTACTCATTTGATGTCGGAAAAATTAATAATATGGATTCATCTGATCACAGGGCAGCTGGATTAACCATATCTGAACCAGCTATTTTGGACAAATGTATAATTACTTTAATTACTCAGATATTCAAACACAATTATGCAATTATTGTGAAACGATTGAAAATAATAATTATTTAATGCCTTCTGTGGAATTTGTATTTCTTATTTGTTACAAATCTTTTTTAATGATTAATTATATACATTTGAAAGAATGCAGGTCAACATGCAATGTATCCCATTGATTGGTATACAATGGGACTGTGAGGGCTGGCCCAGTACTGCACGCTTCTCAGTGCCAATTACCATCACGCACCTGAGAGGAGTTTCCAATCAGCTCGGCGGGAGCACTCTTATACTCGGTTTGCTGATCATTCTGTGTCGGGTCGTTTTGTCACCACCAGCTCTACTGCTGTTCCCTCTCGTTGTTTCTCCAGTGCGCCCCTTGGAAGTTGCTGCTGTGTTTCTCTCTCTGCCTCTGTGGATCTGTGGACCCGTGCCTCATTACCCACTTCGACTTTGCTTTGGGTGAGTTCATTTGGAGGACTATTTTTCCATGAACTGCAATCCTCGTTCTGTCCTGGACTCTCCGCCTTGGTTCCGTTTTTTGTGTGTTTCCTACAACACTGAAGAAGTGTAGATTTGTTTGGTTACTGGACTCTGCCCTGTATTTTCTGCGTTCTGGGACTAATGAGATTCTCTGTTTCCTTTCCCCGCAAGTTGGGATAACCTAAGGCTGCAGCGCCGCAGAACCGCAGAGTAGACTCTGCTAAGGACAGCGCTGCAGAGCCGCAGAACCGCAGATTAAACTCTGCTAAGGACAGCACTGCAGATCCGCAGATCCGCAGAGTAGACTCTGCTAAGGACAGGGCTGCAGAGCCGCAGAGTCAACCCTGCTGTGGGCAGTGCAGCAGAGCCCTACTTGACTAGAAGACATTCCCCTCTAATGGAGTAACTGTTTTGTTGCACATTTCAGTTTTTTGTGAAAATAAATACGCCCCTCGTTTTTGGCTAACTCTGAACTACCTGTCTGTGTCGTGCTGTTGGGGTTGTTTACAAAACCTAACATTACGACCCGACCATGTCGACCCCAGCCGACACAGACAGTGTTAGAGCAGCCTTGGCAGGTCAGATCCAGCTGGCCAACGCCCACACCCAACAGCTAGAGGCGGCTGCAGCTGCTGTGCAGGGCTTCCGGGCCCAGGTTCAGCCTATCCAGACTTCTCCGGACACACTAACCACCCAGCAGACTGCGCAGGGTAATCAGCAGGCAGATATTATACACCAGCTGCAGACTCTCAGTGCAGCATTTAACACCCTGCTTTTAACCCCACCAGTGGCAGGAGTCCCAGCCGGACCACCACCCGCTGCCGCGACTAACCCTGCACCTCCCGACCCGCTCCCCGGGAGCCCCATCTCTCCAGCCCACGACTGTTCGACGGTAACTTCGAGGACTGTGCCACGTTCATCATGCAGTGTGAGTTGGTTTTCATTCATCAACCCAGCAGATTTACGACAGAGGGAGCCCAGGTGGCTTACATGACTAACCTGCTCACAGGCCGAGCAGCACTGTGGGTTACTGCTTCCTGGTCCATGAGGGCTGACTTCTGTTTTTCCTACCCAGATTTTGTGGCAGAGCTCCGAAGGGTTTTCCACCACCCAGCTTGTGGCCAGGATCCTGGAGCCCGGTTGGGCACCTTCCAGCAGGGCAGTGGCAGTGTCACCGACTACGCGCTGGAGTTCAGACTGGCCACAACCGAGAGTGGTTGGAATGACCGGGCGCTTCATCTCACTTTTCTGAAGGGGCTCAACGAGGCTGTGAGAGACCAGCGCGCCACCCGGGAGGAGCTTGATTCGCTCAAGGCCCTATTCAGCCTCGCCATCCGCATCGACGGACGCCTCCGGGAGAGAAGGCGCGAGCGAGCCAGACTTGGACCCCCAACCGTCCCCCAGATCTCCCGCACTCGTGACTGGACTGCTGCTCGTCCTGCCTCCTCCACGACTGGTAGCCCCTTCACCTCCCGGCCTGTGACCAGGGTAGAACCCATGCAGCTGGGACGCACACACCTTAGCCCGGCCGAATGAGAGTCCCGGCTCAGGTCCGGCCTTTGCCTCTACTGCGGCCTTGTGGGACACCGTGTCTACAATTGTCCTACCCGGCCAAAAGACTAGGCTTGCTGGGACCCTGGGAGATCCTGGTGAGACGTTTTTCCTGTTCCCACACCCCTGCACCACCTAACCATCTGATGAGCGTCACCCTGGCCTGGGCGGACCAGCGGGCGACGGTGGGTGCACTTGTTGACTCGGGGGCTGATGAGAGCTTCCTGGATTTTGAGTTTGCCACCACGGCTAACCTTCCGCTTGAGAACCTCGAGAGGCCCTTGGAGGTCTTCGCGTTGGATCAGCACCGCCTGGCCGACATCACTCAACGTACCTGTCCTGTCCTCCTCACCATTGCTGGTAATCACGTTGAGAGACTCCAGTTCTTTATTACCAGGTCCCCTTCAGTTCCAGTAGTTCTGGGTCGTCCCTGGCTCGCGCTGCATGAGCCCCACATCACCTGGTCCTCCGGCACCATCATGGGGTGGAGCTCCTCCTGTCATACCCAGTGTATTTTTTTTATCCACTTTTTCTCCCATTTTCAATTTTTCTCCCATCCCAATTTTCGTATCATCCAATTCAACCCTCCCCTGTCTTTGAACGCGTGTTTCATGCCTCCCACAAGCCGGCTGCAATGTGGACTAAGTCATACATAGCATGAGTCCCCTCCGATACTCGAGGTAACAGCAGTTGCATCTTTCCACCTGCGCGGCTTGATCTTTCAGCGTCAGGGGTCTGGGCTTTGGAGGGGCCCCGCCCCCGTCGCTTCCTGATTCTACTGCGCAGGCGCACCAACTGACCTGTAGGAGTCGCTGTCCACAACGCCCGATCCCCACCCATCAGTTTCCCTCCCCCTCATACTGCCAATGTGTATTAGTGCAGACGACCAGCTAATCTGAAAGCAATGTGGAGCGCTGGGCTCGAACAGGGAGGCGTACCTGTTCGAGCCCAGTCTCCAGTATTCGTGGTGAGCGCCTTGCCCACTGCACCACGTAGCCGCCCATCATGCCCAGTGTCTTCAGGCGGCGTCCAGTCCGTCACCCCAGAGTTCCCCTAGTGTGCCGCCCCCAGACCTCTCTACTATCCCCCCTGATTACCACAATCTCGGGGAGGTTTTCAGCAAGTCCCGGGCTCAGGCCCTTCCTCCTCATCGGCCTTACGACTGTGCAATCGACCTCCGCTCTGGGGCTCCCCTTCCAGGCAGCCGCCTTTACAGTCTGACCGTCCCAGATAAGGCAGCGATGGAGGAGTACATCTCCGAGTCCTTGACAGCAGGCCTCATTCGGCCCTCGTCCTCCCCGGTGGTGGCCGGCTTCTTTTTTGTTAAGAAGAAGGACGGAGGTCTCCAGTCCTGCATTGACTATCGCCAACTCAACGAGATCACCATCAAGAACAAGTATCCTCTTCCTCTCATGAACTCCACCTTTGAGCCCCTCACCCAGGCTACCGTCTTCACTAAACTGGATCTCCGGAGTGCCTACCATCTGGTCCGGATCCGAGAGGGCGACGAGTGGAAGACCGCCTTCAAGACTCCCAGGGGTCATTACGAGTATCTGGTAATGCCGTTCGGCCTCACCAACGCTCTGGCGGTATTCCAGGCGCTCATGAACGACGTCCTTCGTGACATGCTCGATGAGTTTGTGGTGGTCTACCTTGACGACATCCTCATCTTCTCCAAGAATCTCGAGGAACATGTCCATCATGTCCGCCGAGTACTTGAGCGCCTTCTCCGCAACCGGCTCTTCGTTAAGGCAGAGAAGTGCCGTTTCCACTCCGATTCCGTCGATTACCTTGGTTTCATTGTGGAGAGTGGCCATATCCGAGCCGACCCCCGCAAGATCCAGGCCGTGGTAGAGTGGCCGGAGCCCTCTTCTCGGAAGGAGCTTCAAAGCTTCCTCGGTTTTGCAAACTTTTACCGGAGATTCATCCAGAACTACAGCCAAGTGGCGGAGTACAACCAAGTTGACATCTCCCTCCCTGCCGTTTGACTGGTCTCCAGCGGCCTGCGCTGCGTTCCGTTCCCTCAAGAACAGATTCACCACCGCCCCGGTCTTGCTCCACCCAGACCCCAAGAGGCAGTTCATTGTGGAGGTGGACGCCTCGGATACTGGACTAGGGGCTATCCTGTCTCAGCGGTCGGCGACGGACCAGAAGGTCCATCCATGCGCCTTCTACTCTCATTGTTTCCTTCCTGCTGAGAGGAACTACGACATAGGTAATCGGGAGCTGTTGGCAGTGGTAGCTGCCTTGGAGGAATGGCGTCATTGGCTGCAGGGGGCTGAGGAACCGTTCACCATTTGGACTGACCATAAGAATTTGATGTACATCCGCGCATCCAAGCGCCTCAACGGCCGGCAAGCAAGGTGGGCCAGCTTCCTCAGTCGGTTTGACTTCTCTTTGACTTTTCACCCTGGGTCCCGCAACACAAAGGCTGACTCTCTGTCCCGGTTACACTCCAAGGGGGATCCAACTACTGAGGATCCGACTCCCATTCTCCCTGATGTCAGGGTGGTGGGAGTGGTCACCTGGGGCATTGAGGCCGTGGTCAAGCGTGCCTTACGTTTCCATCCCACTCCAAGCAACGTACCTTTTCGTCGCCTCTTCATCCCCGACTCAGTCCGGTCCCGGATTCTCCAGTGGGGCCACACCAGCCGGTTTGCCTGCCACCCCGGCGTCCACCGCACCTTCTCCTTCCTGGCTCGTCGGTTCTGGTGGCCCACCATGAGGAACGACTTCAGGGAGTTTGTGTTGGCCTGCACGGTCTGCGCCCGCAGAAAGGTCTCTCACCAGGCACCCGCCGGTCTACTGCAGCCACTTCCCATTCCGTGCCACCCTTGGTCCCATGTGGCGTTTGGACTTTGTCTCTGGCCTTCCACCCTCCCAGGGAAACACAGTAATTCTGACGGTGGTGGATCGTTTCAGCAAGGGGGTCCATCTCGTGGCCCTTCCCAAGCTTCCATCTGCTTCCGAGACAGCGGACCTCCTGACGAGCCACGTGTTCCGCCTCCATGGTTTTCCCCAGGACGTCATCTCGGAACAGGGACAGACCTTTGTTTGATATAGCTATAAACCTGTACACTATATAGCCTATACACCAACACTGAAATGACAGTGGATAAATAAATAAATAAGAACTAAAGCTAATCACGTGGAAATAGACTGCATTAATATTCCATAACAAGTCTTGTGCGCGCCAGTATGGCCTACGTGTCTAATGAATGAACAGTATAGGCTTAATATATTCTAGTTACTTGTTTCATTAGGATTTAATAGATACTATATATATGCTCTGTCCTACGTACAGTATAAGTACAGTCTATACAGACTGTACCTATACTGTACGTAGGGCAGAGCATATATATAGTATCTACTAAATCCGAATGAAACAAGTCATTAATGGAATAATAAGCCTATACTGCGTTCATTCATTACGCGCGCATGTGTGTGTGTGTGCATGCGCGCTGCGGCAGGTGTACCACGAGCTGTACTATATATGATGCCAATACATTAATCTAATACAATTTTGATGGGTTGCAAGACTCGCAAAGCGCTTCCGCCATTCCATTTTCATGCAGCTGTATCATTAGTTGCCTTATAAGGCTCTGGAGGCGTTGTTTTGTATGCAAATTACCTGAACGGGGACGCGCTTTCGCATTTGAGACATTTGCCATTCTCCAATGCAGATATCACAGCTGTGATCGTTTGAGACACTTAAGACATATTACCAGCGTGTTGAGGACTCAGAGTGAACTTGTCATTGATTCTGTCTCAGTCGGTTCCAAGATAAGTCTTCCAAAAGAACTCTTTGGAAAATATTGGGGAATGAGACCCATTCTGCCAACAAGGGCAAAGCCTTCTCCCTATCTCTCCTGTCAAATTGCTGAACATTTATTTCCAGCTGCCTTACAATAGATCCCTCCCTATTATTCTTCCAATTGAAGCAAGCGGGAGTGACTGCTTTAATGTCTCCTGCCCTCTCCGCTCCCCGTCATATTATTGAAGACTCGTTTTCCTTTCAACTAAATCACTCAATCGTCGATTTCTGCCCATTAAATTATGTGGGTGTCTCAGATCAGTCTGGACACAGCGCTCCAGCCATATCTTTAGCTGACTGCTTTGTATCTTCAAAAAGTTATCTTTTCCAGAGGCGAGAAAAATGCTGTAATTGTCATGTTATAAATGATGATAACTACAGTGGGTTTATAATGGGATTCATGGGTCCTGGGTGCATGTAACTTTAAACACAAAATAATATATTTAAAGGAAGAAAAGCCCTTAAAATCACACACAAAAGAATGTGTTTTCACCATCTTGCTTTCTCAACCTTACCCACCTCTCTCTCTCTATCTCTCTCTCTCTTTCTCTCCTTATCTCTCTCTCTCTCTCTCTCGCTCTCTCTCTCTCTCTCTCTCTCTCTGGTCATTAGTAGATAATTTGTCTCCCTGTTGTCTCCTTTCAACTACATCTCTAGGCCACTGGCCTCTAGATCTAAAAGAAGCCTGGTGCTTAGATGCTGTAGCGTGGGATCAGCTGGGAGAGAAAGCGCGCACAAGAGAGAAGGAGATTGAGCATAGATTGAGAGAGAATGAGAGGAGATTGGCAGACATCTGTAGAATGAGTGAGGAAATAGGAGAAGAGAAAAATACAGAATTGGTTTAAAATATCAGAGAGAGAGACAGAGTAAGAGCATGTGTGAGAGAAAGAATATACGATATTCTAAGATATAAGTATAAGAGAGAGAGAGAAAGAGAGAGAATACATGACATAGAGGAGAAGGCCCTATTAGTGTGGGGCCTGTGTGGGCCACCAGTCTCAGTGAAGGCTATTAGAGGATAATGAAGGCCTGCCTCTGTCAGCTCGTCTTGTCCGATGTTTTCAGAACAAAAATAAAACCTGTATAATGCATTCAGTGTTAGTGGGGTCAGGCACATAATCTGTATTTTTGACTATTGTTACCTAGTCATTTTCACTGTGTGTGTGTGTGTGTGTGTGTGTGTGTGTGTGTGTGTGTGTGTGTGTGTGTGTGTGTGTGTGTGTGTGTGTGTGTGTGTGTGTGTGTGTGTGTGTGTGTGTGTGTGTGTGTGTGTGTGTGTGTGTGTGTGTGTGTGTGTGTGTGTGTGTGTGTGTGTGTGTGTGTGTGTGTGTGTGTGTGTGTTTGTGCGTGTGTATGTGCCTCTCTCACTGTGTGTGTGGATGTGTATGCACATATGCATACCTTTTATGTGCTGTATGTGTGTGAGTGTGTATCTGTGTGTTTTGGCATATTTGCACATGCACACTCATACACATATTAACATACACATATACGTACAGTGTTGGTGTGTCTAAAACCCTGCTTCAGACAGATGGTATGATTATGAGAGAGAGAGATAGAGATAGAGAGAGAGAGAGATAGAGAGAGAGAGAGGGGTGGAATCCATTCCCTGCTATTCCCTAACATGGTGACTCATTAATGCTGAACAGAGAGAACAGTAAATTAGATTTTCCGTCGCACTAGCGAGCAAGCGTGGGTTTAAATGCACTCTCTTTGTATGTGTGTACCGGTGTCACAACATGCTTTGTTCTATTCTGGTACAGGGAGATACATGCAAACGGAAGGGTTTATAGCTAATGGGATGATGGTGATACCATTTTTTGTATTTTAATAGCACAACGTTCTTTCAGATCCCTTCCGGTCTATGCAGACAGAGTGGGTCGTCGGGGGAGGAAGATAGAGCAAAGACAAGTCACGGAAAAAGCTTGAAAGCAGAGTGTCGTTTTTCTCCTTCTCTCTCAGTTCGTCCTCTTTCTCACTTTTCCTCACTCTTCATCTGGTGGCAGAGAATGAGAGTTGCTGAGGAAGAGGAAGGGAAGAACTCTGGAACTCCCTCCCCATAGAACTCCGCACCGCCCCAACTCTGGACCCATTTAAAAAAATGCTCAAAACCCACCTCTTCAACTTGGCCTTTAACCCCTAACTTTCTCACTTTATATGTATATGTTGTGTCTGTCCACTACGTTTGTTAATTTGTCACCCCCCCCCCTATGTGAAGCGACCTTGGGTCCTTTGAAAGGCGCTATATAAAACAAAGTTATTATTATTATTATTATTATTATTTAAGAAAGTCAGATTGACAGAAATTAGAAAAGCGAGGATACACACACGAGCGACAGAGGGAAGAGAGAGAGAGCGAGAGAGCAAGAGAGATAGAGAGGGGGGAAAGGAGAGAAGAGATACAGGGAAGAAACTTAAATGTACATCTAGGGGGCACAGATGGAGATCCTGTCTGTGTAGCACTTTCAGGTTATATGATGTGTGAATGCTCTCCAAGTTATAGCTCAGAGAGATGGATCACAGGCGCTCTGTAAGTATCTCATGCCTCCCCCCTCTCTCTCACCCTCTCACCCCTTCTCTTCCTCTCATATTCTATCCTCCCTTTGCTCCCATCTTCTCCACTTCTCCTTCCCACAGTTCTACCCTCCCTGTGTCTCTCTCCGTGTCTCTTGCTCTCTTCCACTGTCGCTCTGTGTGAAGTCCTGGCTATTGCCTCTCCCCTGCTGTCTCGCTGTTAGAAAACATGCTGACTGCAACGTAACTTTTCCTCAAATACAGCCCTGAAAACTCACTGCTCCGAGGCAAAATGTGCCTCAGAAGTAAGTGGTGGATAAACATTATACGATTTCTCACAGAATCCCTTTGCCTGTTTTCACATATATCAGACTTTCCAAGGCTAAGAGTGGATGAACATGGATGAATTTCTAAATTGAGCTATTCTGTTCCCAGTCCACCCCAATCCGCTTTCCGTTAGAGATAGAGTAGGCCTATAATACCTCATATCTGCAGAAGCCTTACAGTTTGCTGTTTCATTTGCTATACCGTATGTCACTGTAGCATTAAGATTTTAAGGCTGAAAAAAGGTAAGCAGAAAATTGCTCAAGACGCTCCCCACGGTTTGAGAACCACTTGTTTACGCCAGTGTGTATGTGACAGAGAGAAAGAGAATTCCCAGAGAGCAGTTACACAATTTAACTCGGATAGCAGGCATGGGCTATAAATACTCTGCCTGTCACCAAGTGGCGTCATTTTAAGCATCTCTTCTACATTTAGCATTTGGACAGCGTTGTCCACGACAGAGGTGCTGAATTCAGAAGAAGCGGTCGCCAACCGTTTTGCATGCGGCTTACATTGCAAATAACCTGAGGAGGATACGGCCATGTATTTAGTGAGCTAGAAACTAGGGATATGGTCAAAAGAGAGAACTGAAACCCTGGCTGCTGGTTGGCCCCCTACCCTACCTCTACCCTAATGTATGGTGCATTCTAAAGGGCATTCAGGCTATTCATCTGCTTCAGCCTCAGTCTTGCTTTGAGAGAAGCACTGCATCCACAGATCATAAACCATGAAAATGCTACACAGACAAGTTAATAAACCCCCCTCCAGCCCCCTACCCCTCCCCTCCCACCACACAGTCATCTTTTATGTCTATAATCTTAAAGGAATTCTCAGAGGATTAGGGCAACTACGCAGTTACACAAAATGATATTCAGAGTGTCAGCTATAACAGTGAACGGTTTGAAGACGACACGTTTTCAAAGATGGAATAGAATTATAGTAATTTTGAGTTTGGAGTGTGCCAACACCAGCACTGACCTAATGTAATTGAGGTACATGGTCAGTGTCACACTGTAGAATATGGAGCACTAAATAGTTAAAAAAATAAACCTTAAAGGTCCCTTGTCTTATAAATGGCCTTTTCCAGTGTTTAGCATTGTTTTATAGCAATGTGGGGTTGTATCAATGGGAGTTCACGAGATCCTCCCTCACTGAACTAAGCTATTCTGAATTTTGTATACCTGTGACGTCCAAGAATTATCATCTGCATAACTAACGCCCCCTCTATGGTTGTAGAACTAACGCCCCCTCTATGGTTGTAGCCACACTCAACCATTCGCTCAACAACAGAGCGAGTGAAAATACTGACACTTCCTCAAACGGGTTGACGTGGCGCGGGTGCCGACAGAGAGAGCAGAAAACGAGCGAGCGAGAGAGAGAGATAGAGAGGGAGAGAGAGAGAGAGGGACACGGAGCATTTACACACACACTCCTGACCGCTCGCGGAAACACACACAATCTCTCTATGTTTCTCTCTGTCTGCCAATGCAGACTGTGGGTGACTGTCACTCAAAGCGCTTATGGGCGGAGCCCAGCCCAAAACAGCTTGAAATCTTGAAGTGGAAAAAAAGCTTTTGGGAAAAAAAGCTTACAGATGTGTTCCATAGACTCACAGGAATTGTGTAACATTGCCCAAATAGTGAAAGGAATAGCAAAACATGGGACCTTTAAAGAGAAATAGGACCAGGACCAGTTCTGACAAATGAAGGCTTTCAGCTTTTCCCCTCCAATGTCACATTCCCGCGTCTTCCACCTCGCGCCCGATCCGTCAAATTTTATTTGTATCGATCCACCTTTGACAAACATTCAGTCCCGCGCGGGCGACACTATCCCATTTGTATGTATTTATCTGAAAATAACGGAATAGTCAGCAGTTCATCGCGGACCTGTGACACAGACCAGAGTAGAGATGTGTTTTAAACGGATTAAAAAGTTCTGTTCCAGTTAAGATTAAATTAGGAGAAGTGAGATGTCGAAAGGGGGCTGGCGGTGGTGGGGGTCATTCTCTTTGAGGACGGAGGGTGATTTGTTACAGGATTTCCACATACGTTTTCTTTCTCTCTTGTCAATTCCATTTCTGGTTCTCCATTCCTTTTCATCTGTTAATTTTCTTTATTTTCCTCCACATATTTCCTCAACCTACAGTCTACTCTCTCTCTCTCTCTCTCTCTCTCTCTCTCTCTCTCTCTCTCTCTCTCTCTCTCTCTCTCTCTCTCTCTCTCTCTCTCTCTCTCTCTCTCTCTCTCTCTCTCTCTTACCCCCCCCCCCATCTGGATAGTCACATGCGGCAGTCAGCTGTGTCTGGGCAGCAGCTGTGTGTGTGTGTGTGTGTGTACATGTGCATCTGTATATGTGTGTGTGTGTGTGTGTGTGTGTGTGTGTGTGTGTGTGTGTGTGTGTGTGTGTGTGTGTGTGTGTGTGTGTGTGTGTGTGTGTGTGTGTGTGTGTGTGTGTGTGTGTAGGTACCAGCTGTGTGTATGAAAGCACCCACTGATGGCCAGCAGCTGTGTGTTGTGTCTGTGTCTGTGTGCTATAGTTCATTAGTAGAACCATTTAAAAACCAACATGTTTCAGGACGACGCCGGCCTTCGTCACTCTTTGTTTAAAGACTGGAAGATGAGAAGAGAAGAAAGAATAATGACAACAGAGAAAAATAATGGACAACATTATGGTGTTTGAATGAAGGAATGAAAAGGAAGCAGGAGAACTGCCACCGAAGGATAGATGGACAGAGAGAGAAAGACAGAAAGATAAACAGAAAGAAATGGTCAAATATAAAAAGACAAATAAAGAGAGAGTTAGAGAGAAAAAATTTACCCTATTCACACGGCGGCCATTTGCCCACTGGGAACAGGGTGGACAGGAAGCCCAACCCGAGCTTGACATAAAAGCAAAATGACCAGGGGAGCTCCAGTAGCTCACCACGTACCGCGAGTGCTATTTCAGCGCCGTGGACAACCGCGCTCGCGCGGATCTGGGGCTGAGCGCGTTCGAATCCCGGACGGCAGCCGTGCCTTTCCCAGAGTGTCTTTCCCCCCATCTGAACCCTTTCAGCCTGCTTCTGTCGGTCGACCTTGACCAAGTATGAATGCGACGAAAAAGCGATAAACGCTAAAAAGAATCAGCTGACTGGTCAAAGTTTAAAAAAAAAAAAAAAAAAAAATGACCACTGTGTGACTGTGATCAATGAAAGGCAGGATTTAATTAACAACAAAAGAAAAACACCAGGAATGAGAAGGAAAGAAAGAAAGAAAGAAAGAAAGAAAGAAAGAAAGAAAGAAAGAAAGAAAGAAAGAAAGAAAGAAAGAAAGAAAGAAAGAAAGAAAGAAAGAAAGAAAGAAAGAAAGAAAGAAAGAAAGAAAGAAAGCGAGAAAAAAAAGGTGAAAGAACGATCTCTCAAAAGGCCCAGCAGCAGACCCTCTTCATCAGCACACTGAGACAAACTGATACCTATAAAGTGAGAGTGAAGCACCATATGGTCTCTCTGTTGTCATCCCCTCTCCTGTAATGAGTCCTCTACAGCCTCATTAAGGCTTGATGGCACCAGACGTCCTCCACCACCAAAGACACAGACGTGCTTTTCAAGCCCTAGTGTTGAGTGACCAGGTGTCACCATACTTACTACTGTTATTATTACGTTATATTAAACCAACTCTTTCCTAAGTGGGACAGAAAATGTCCGACCACAAATGGCAGCGGTGACAATCTGGCAATAATGGTAAGTGACATCTGAGGATAGATGGACAAGGCCTCAAATAGGCTAGAATTACATTGAACCAGTAGGCGTTTGTCTTACAACAAAAACACCAATAACATTAATCTGTAGACCGTTTTCGCCCTAAAGGTACATGCCTAAGTAAATGGAAGATTGCTCCACTTCTGCAAGGTCAATTTGCATGTTCTTGGTATCTAGGAACATCTAGGGACCTGGGGTATGTATTTCCAGTGTCAGAAATATTGTGTCTGTTACTAGGCTGAGTAAATTGTAATGAATAAATTAATTAAGATGAATTATGATTTATGATTTTGATGATGATCAAAAATTGATACGGGGCACGAGAAAATGCTCACTGAGCTCATTCACCACCTTATTGAGATCATGTGTACAAAAAATCTAAGCAAATGAACCGCGGGAAGATGATTAAACAGAAGGATTTGTATATACAGTAATGAATGATAATCGACTTTAATTATAAATTCATATTTGACCTTGAACTTGACCTTATTATGGCCAAATCATACATCTATGGATATGGAAAATGCTCCTCTTTCCAATGGCAGGGTTGAATCTGGATTTAGTCATTTCTTGCGGTTTTTACGATAATTAGCATTTTCCGATATATTTGTATTTCCGATAAAACATATAAAACATCGGTAAAAATGAAAATATACAATTTGACTACTGTTTTTGATAGGGTTATGGTCTTTACTCTTGGCTACAATTTTTTCTTTTTAAAACATTGACCTCTTAACATCCAAGGGCCCACATGTGGACGATTTTTTACCGACCTCTAGTGGCTCGGGTGTGCATTTCTTTTAATACAATATATAGATAGAATTAAAGCCCTATTTGTTGCCTGTCGATTGCCCTTTCAGGTGACAAAATCCGTTCAGCGGTTCTCGAGTTACATGCCGATATGTGAGGCGTGCCCCAAAGTAGGCAAAAGTACACATTACCACCCCGACTCCCGGGGCTCTAGCTCCGTCAATCATTTGGCGATCTCGAAAGTCTTTGCAGAGGGTTGTAGCCAATGAGTGTGGCTTTCCAATAATACCCCATGGTATGATAATTGGGGATCTAATACGGTCTCTATTGATCGATTTATGATAAAGAAAAGCAGGTCCCCCCTATAGGGGGACCTTAAGGCTTAACAGGTTAACAACAATAAAATATCTTACAATTCAAAACCGTACTTATTAAAAAAATATATATATATATATCTTATCCCATTTACGATAGTGGGTCATCAAAATAAACTACTGGTCTATGAATGGCCCACCCTATGAATGACATCAACTTATAATACTAGTTTCATGTTAGAATTTCACGTTAGCAGTTAGCATTTTGCTGGATGACAGACAGTGTAGCCAGCTGGCCAATAGTTACCATGATAGGTTTGCAAACTAGTTTTTGAGTGGAGGGGACATTTAAGACATGTTGACAGCAGTTATCCTCCACTAGTAAAGAGAGAGACGTGATCTCCCAGCCCCTGTTAAGTTGCTCTGTGTTGAGTTACTAGGCTCTGTGTTGAGTTACTACTGTAGGCTCTGTGTTAAGTTACTAGGCTCTGTGTTGAGTTACTAGGCTCTGTGTTGAGTTACTAGGCTCTGTGTTAAGTTACTAGGCTCTGTGTTGAGTTACTAGGCTCTGTGTTGAGTTACTAGGCTCTGTGTTGAGTTACTAGGCTCTGTGTTAAGTTACTAGGCTCTGTGTTGAGTTACTAGGCTCTGTGTTGAGTTACTAGGCTCTGTGTTGAGTTACATTGACATGGATCCACTGTAAAGTCTCAGTTCAGAATGGTAAAATAGTACTGCACTTACTGGCAGACTAGTCGATGTCCTGCTTCCTCTGCAGGAGACTGAATTCAAATCCAGTTGTGTTTCAGTGGTACAGTGGTTTCTCTGCAAGATGGAGGCTGTCTAAGGGGGATGAATGTACTGTAGCAGGGTAGCCATGCCTAAAGGCTTATTTATGCTATGGCCTTGACACTTTTGATGACCATCTTTTGACAGAAAAAAAAGGTGTCTCTTGACATTCATCATTTAAGCTTTGACAAAGGTTTCTGTCGTCTCCGTGGTAACAAAAGATGCCAAGCTCCCTACTGTTTCTGTTTATCTGCTCTGCCAGTCGTTCCTCTGTCCACAGCTAAAACTAAAGTGAGATCACACAACCTACACACATAAACAGAAACACACACACACACACACACACACACACAGACACACAAGTGAATGCACACACATATTATTTATAGTATAGAGATCTGAAAAATGGAGACAGACCCCAGTCTGAAAATAACCATGTTCTGTGGTGAAACATGAGTGGATGAATGAATAATGATGAGAAAATGAGGGATGGGGAGAGCATGCACACATACATACACACACATACACACACACATGCATGCACACGTGCACAGCACACACACACATAAGCCTACTCACATACTGTATGACACACACGTGCATGCACACACATGCACACTTGTACAGCAAACACACATAAGCCTACTCACACATGACACACGTGCACACACACACACACACACACACACACACACACACACACACACACACACACACACACACACACACACACACACACACACACACACACACACACACACACACACACACACACACACACACGCTAATTTCATATGCATGGCCAGGAACTGTCACCTTAACTATCATTATACATTCTACACATTATACATTCTAAGTCATTAGTGGCAGCTGTCACATACATATACATTAGTCATTAGTGAGAGTTTACATGGGTGGAAGCAAGCGGCTGTGAGTGGCCACGTTTTACTGAACAAGCTTGTTAATCTGAACCGCTGGGGAGTTGAGGGTTGTTTGAATTAGTGGATCTTGTTCAAAATATTGAAAGGCATTGAAATTCCGCCCCAAAACATACACATTAATGTGGTCCCAAAATATTCAAATATGTGGTGAAATAAAAAGATGTATGGCACAAAATCAGTGTAGAACATAGTTGTTTTTTTAATCTTGTGTACGAAGTATGAAGGATATTGTATGCTGTGGTCTTTTGTTGTTTGCAAACTAGCTTGCCTTGAATTCCCCCCTGAGAGACGAATAAAGTATAGTGAATTTTATTAAATTCTTTCAACAATTTACAGAATATATTTATTTTTGCTTCTTTGCATTTTTGTTATTTTGCCTGTCCTAACTGGTTTGTATCTCTGATGTTTGGATACACCTGGTTCTCTCTTACAAGGATGTACTATGAGTAAAGGTACTGTACTGTGTGCCACATAGTCATATATTATCGTTCAAGTCAAGGCTTTATTAATTATTTAAAATTCAGGTATTATACTGTATCAGCATGCAGGAGAGGGGGTACAGGCAGAAGTGGTGATAATAATAATTATTATTATAATAATAGTAATAGTAATGAACATAGAACGTATAGAACATAGTAGTAATAGTCATAATACTGATAATGATATAGTAGTGGGATGGCAGGATTCAATCAGTCAGTAGTATGGTCCATAACATAGTAGCACACTGTGCCAGAGTCTGTGCAGTGTTTAGTATCAAGTCAAACAGTCCTAACAGTTCTCAAGTTCTCCAGCCGTTAGCTCTCCAGCTATTGGCAGCAGTCCAGCATGATGTTTACTGTCTACAAATGTACACTACTGTCAGTTATGCATTGTCTTTAATGGCATGGATGATCTAGAGTTGTTTATCACGACGACTGCACAATTCCAGCCAGAAAGTTTGGAAGAATACATTTAGTTGGTTTCAAAGCTGAATTCCACAGGTCTGGTGTGGGAACATTTAGGGTTTAAGCCAAATGAGAGAGGAGATCCCATTAACACTTTGAGCGCCACGCCGGGTTTTCCTTTTTAACCGGCTGAATGCCACCATCGGCGCCAATGTTAACGTTAATATCGCCTAATCTATGTTTTAAATTATGGCTATGTGTCTAATCTGCCCATCGCATTATCAAAGACTATTTTCCAGTCAGTGCTGTCAAGGCAGATTGTTTTTTTATCGCTGCATTTCCGTTTCAGAGCATTTAGAAAAGCACCCGTTTTCAGATAAAAAACAGCCCATTCTGGAGCATTCTATGAAAATCGCCTTTTACTGGAATATTCCACAACGTTGATATTCGTCGGCCTTTTTATGAATCGTTTTCAAATAAACGCTAGATGATCAATATTATACGTGCACGCAAGCACATTCGAGCCGCGCACGGATAATCGCCCCGTTGATTTCCTCTCGGACTTTTACAGTGAAACCGAAAGCGGACATTTCACAAAACAGCTTATAACTTCATCAAACTTACTCTGATTATCCTAACACTGATAACATAGAGTCCTTACCTGACATCAGATGGTATCCAACTGGTATATTCCAATTCCTGATCACCATTCGAAAAAATCGATAAGTGTATGGATCCAACGCGATACAGTAGAACTCCATGATCAGCGGGGATCTGAGGTTCCAGAATGAACTGTGGTAACCCCGGCTGGATCAGTGGACTGGAAAATGTGGAGTACCGGATTTTTTCCCCCATTCATTTTCATTGAGTCCATTCCAAAATCACTTATGTCATCTGGGAGACGACAGCGGGCGCTTTTTTCCACAATGATTGCCGGCGCCGCTCGGCTATACTCGGGTAGGCTCGGGTGATGCAATATGATTTCAGATCGCTAAAAAAGAAAAAGAAAAAAAAATTCAGAGAAATCTCGTGAGTGGCTTTCAACCACCTATAAAAAAACACGAGTTATCTCGTGAGTGGCACGGAAAGTGTTAATAACTGAATGACCGTTTCATTCTCCTCCATTAAGCAAATATTTTCATCTAAGTGGTGAAAATCAGTCAGGAGAGAGGTTAGGTGTTTTGGGTCAGGTATCAGACCCAATGAGCTGGGAGGGGATGAGACAGGGGTTCAAACTCACGTCATTATCTGCACCCTTCAGTGTCTACGTGTCTTTCCCTCATCATGCTCTTCTCTCTCCTCTGCCCTTATTTTAGCTTTTTATTTTATTTATTTATTTTTTAATCTGCCCCCCCCCCCCCCTTCTTTTTCCGTTTTTCTCCCCCCTCCCAATGTTAGTCGTTATTCCAATTCCCAATCCCCTTCCTGGTCGCTGCACACTCTACCCCCTACCGTCGGTCTGGGAAGGCGGAGACTATCACATGCTTCCTCCGACTTCCTGTGTACCCAGCCCACCACTTCTTTTCACCTGGCAGCGCGGACTCTCACTGCGGGAGTGTAACGTGTGGAAGGTCACACTACCTCCCTCCAGATCCTTCCCTCGCTGTGCAGGCGCCCTGACCGAACTGTAGGAGTCGCTGTTTACAACGATCTGGACCCACCCACCGGCTTCCCTCCCGCTGACTCTGCCAATCGAGCCAGTATGACGGCCGGCCAAGCCGGAGGCAACGCTGACAGCCAGATTCGATACCAGTGTCTCTTGCGTTGGTGACGAGCGCTATAGTCTGCTGCGCCACCCAGCTGCCATTATTTGTTTGCTTTTTAAAGGAATCAGTTGTAGACAGCTTAATTTTGGCATTTACTTGCTTGAATGTCTAGAACAGGCAATAGTCTTCACAATGAACGAGCTGTTTCAACTCTGATCCACGCTGTTTCTTCGACTGAGGATTTAAAAAATGTTATACCAGTTGCCTATTCCAGTCAGGGAGGCACGGAACGTTATTACAGGCTGTAATTAGACATGCCTGGCATGCTCACTTAATAGAAAGATAAGCAATACCAGTGCAATATGTCAAAATATAATCTTAAAATAGATTACACAACATGATCTTTGTTTTAATCGAACCATTCTCACCCCCTCTCGCACAATATGTTCTGAAAAGAGACGCCTTGGAGACTGCAGCAAAAATCGTACATTTATATTAAATGTGTGCTTCTCACAGTGTAAAACAATTATTAAGTGGTCATCATTTGTTAAATAGGTCTCAATAATTGCTCACTTTTCTTTTCACCTACCTAGGTGCCATCCCTCGCGTATACCAAGTGCAGTATACAAAATCAAGTGAGATGCTCACGTTATATTATGATATCAGTGGCATAAAATTGTCTTAAAATTACAATAATATTGTTTATCGCAATTATTTCTGGGACGATATATTGTCCAACAAAAATAGTTATCGTGACAGGCCTACTCCCGACTACATGTCGAAGTGTCCTTGAGCAAGACTAACTGCTTCCGACCAGCTGGTTGGAGCCTTGCATGGCTGCCTTCGCCGGCGGTGTGTGTATGTGTACAGTATGTGTGTGTGTGTCAGTAGCGTCGCGTGGGTAAAATAACAGGGGATGCCAAAAAAAACTAATAAAAAAAAAAATTATTAAATATTTTTATTAATATTTTTTATTTAAAAAAAAATAATGTAAGGCAAGCAGTCACCATGTACACTACAGTATGGCTCGGCGGCCAGTCAAACTTTCTTTTTATTTATTTAACAGATTGCAGAATGGGTACAATACAGTACGGCTCAATACACGCAATTGTATAAGGGGATGCAGACCAGAGAAAGACGTTTGTCTTGTTTACATCAGGGTCATTAATACTGCTGGAGCATTGGTTCATTTTTGGTCCGATTTTTCCTTGCACGATTTTGCGCGCCGCGTCGGAGCAAATTCGAGACACATATTCGGTTGCAAAAAGGTGTCCCACGGTCTCCTCTATGGCCGTAAATATTTCCACGCGGATCGGAATCACGGCGAGTTTATTCCACGCTTTCGGCTTTCCTTTTCTAAGCATTTTCGGGGCTACATGTGAATGAGTAAAAGTTGCGGGACGCCCAGATGTTCCCACGATAGAAAGCTCGCGTGGAGCCCATAATAGGCTCACTTAATACAGCATTTTTAAAATCACGCAACATTTTCAGGGTCGCGAGCCGACCTTTTCCCCTCGTTTTCGATGATGGAAGACACCTCCCCCCTGCCTCCTCTCCAGTCTCCTCTGCTGCAGTGAGTCTGACAGTGTGTTAGAGAGAGTGAGAAGGAGAAGAGGGAGACATTAAAAAATAAAAATAAAAAAAATTATAACACAGATGAAAAATAATTAGTTTTTTTATTATTATTGTAAACTATATATAATTTTTTTTTTTTCATATTTCATATTTGATATTAATTCATATTTTTATAGGGAGGCCTGGCTTCCGTTGGCTTCCATGAGGATTCACCACTGGTGTGTGTGTGTGTGTGTGTGTGTGTGTGTGTGTGTGTGTGTGTGTGTGTGTGTGTGTGTGTGTGTGTGTGTGTGTGTGTGTGTGTGTGTGTGTGTGTGTGTGTGTGTGTGTGTGTGTGTGACTGTGTGTGTGTGTGTGTGTGTGTGTGTGTGTGTGTGTGTGTGTGTGTGTGTGTGTGTGTGTGTGTGTGTGTGTGTGTGTGTGTGTGTGTATGTGAGAGTGAGTGAATGGGTGAATGTGAGGCATACATTGTAAAGTGGTTTTGAGTGGTTGGGAGACTCATAAAAGCCGCTATATATAAATGCAGTCCATTCACCATTTACCCTATTGAACTTTCATGGTCGCATGGTGCCTATGAGTGGAGGAAGGGTTACAGTTAATGCCACATTATGCTATGAGACATTTTATTTAGTGTTTTTAATATGTTCTATGCATGCTTGCCACGGAACACAAGGGTCCTTGAATCTGGCCTCAACCACGAGGACTAGGAACTGCATGATGCTTCCCATTTATCACGTTAGGAAAATGTAGATGATCAGACTCCCCACACTCCTCTCTCTGTGATTAAAAATAATAGTTTCAAGTGTGACAGCTGCTCTCAGCACTAAACCATGCCTTATCACATCAACGTGCAGTCTATATTATCTTCCTGTGTCGCTACCTACCTGACCATGCCTGTGTGTGTGTGTGTGTGTGTGTGTGTGTGTGTGTGTGTGTGTGTGTGTGTGTGTGTGTGTGTGTGTGTGTGTGTGTGTGTGTGTGTGCGTGTGTGTGTGTGTGTGTGTGTGTGTGTGTGTGTGTGTGTGTGTGTGTGTGTGTGTGTGTTTGCTTTATTCATTAATTGAACCAGGAACAATCTATTTTACAAGAGTGTCCTGGCCAAGACCTGCAGCAGCACAATTAACAGGATTGCAGAAATAAAAACATATAGCAATTTACCATAAAATACAAAAATATCAATCAATATTTGTCACAAGTCATCAGGGATCATACTGTACATGGGCAATATAAATCAGTCAAAACATATGCAGCCAGATGCCTCCAAATCATTAAAAGTGTGTGTCTGTGTGTGCGTGTGTGTGTGTGTGTGCGCGTGCGTGCGTGCGTGTGTGTGTGTGACTGTCGGCATGAAATTGGCTAGATTCTGGTGCTGTGTAATTACACCCAGCCTGACAGCTGTCAATAGGTGAGAACAGACATTAGCATCCCATTCAGGTATAGTTATAGATAGGGATGCTCGATATTGGCTTTTTTAACGATACCGATATTCCGATATTGTCCAACTCTTAATTTCCGATACCGATATCGACCGATATCAACCAATACCGATATATGCAGGGTTTCCCCCCCCAAAAAACGGAATAATTTCAGGTAACTAATAATTTCACTGGATATATATATAACAAATATTGTTATTGATTTTTTCTTTTTTTAAACCGATACCGATATTTTCCGATATCACATTTTACTGCCGATATCGGCCGATAATATTGGTCGGCCGATAATATCGGACATCCCTAGTTATAGACTGTCACGATGGGGTTAGGTAGAATGCAATAATACAGAAAGGGAAGGAATGGAGGAGGCAGAGGCGAGGAGTGAAGCTTGGAGAATGATGTTTACTGTAGAATCCAGTGCAATACAAGGAAAATACAGAAACTAAATAACAAACTTCACAATACAAAACAACAAACACTAAGACTTACTAGAGGGAGAACGGTGCAACACGACGTGGAGGAACAGGGGGTAACTGGAGGAATGTCGCCACAACGAAGGGGAGACAGACAGACACCTAAATACCCCGACTAATTAGCAATTAAGAACACCTGGCCAACACAGAATCACAAACAACACCTAGACAATAAGCAAAGCACAACTAAACACAACTAAACACAAAAGCAACTCCTAACAACCCAAAACAGTGTATGACATCACACCAGGGAAGGGAAAGACAATGACAGTACACACCATGACACCACATTAATCAAACTATTAATTATAGTTAACACAGTAGTCAGGATGTCCAGTGTACTGGAGCGCACCGATTGTTTGTCACCACTAGAGGGTGGTAGGGCGCCAATGTCAGGCCGAGGGCCAATGTCAGATAGAGGGCATTGCCCAAAGTTAGGTGGATGGTACTGCCCAGTGTTACCATCCTGCCCAGTCCAGCCAGGACCGGGCCTAGGATCCTGACAGTACCCCCCCCTCAACGGGTGGCTTCCAGACACCCGAAAACAACGTCCATAAGCAGGTGAGGGAGGAAGCCGGAACCCCGGAGAGGACCCAGGGAGAGGACCCGAAGACGAGGGACCAGGAGGCTGAACAAAAAACCCAGGAGGGGCATAGCAGCCAGGGGGGTAGAAAACGGGCGCAGATGCCCGGAGAGGGGGGGTGGGGATGGGAACAGAGGCCCGGGGAGGAGGACTGGACCTGGAAACAGAGGTCCGACGAGGGGGGGTGGGGATGGGCACCGAGACCCGGGGAGGGGGGCAGAACCTGAGAACCGAGGCCCGACGAGGAGGGCTGGACCTGGGAAGCGAGGCCCGACGAGGGGGGGTGGGTACAGGTGTAGAAGCCCGGGAAGGGGAGCTGGACCCTGGAGCCGGATCCCGGACGAGAGGCCCTCCAGCCGCCGGACTAGGGACCGGTTCAGGAGAGCCGGAATGGAGGTGCGGCGGCGACGACCCCCGGAGCAGGATCCCACGCAGGCCCCGGCGAAGACCACGGCGAAGACCCCGGCGGAGACCACGGCGAGGACCAGGACGCCGATCACGGCGCAGAGCTGGACCAGACGGGGAGCCAGGATCCGTCGAAGAGCCGGGAGCCGGCACGGCAGCCGGACCAGGTGGAGAGGCCGGGCAGGGCGTGGAGACCGGATCGGTCTCGGCCGCGAGGCGTGGTGTAGGATCCGGGGATGAGGAGCCAGGACCCAGAGCAGAGGCTGGACTGGGCGTGGAAGCTGGACCAGCTGTGGAGGCCTTACTAGCCATACTAGCCTCGGGGGCTAGGCTAACTGTGGGCCCTGGACTCACTGTGGGAACTGTGCTAGCTGAAAATGCCTGGCTAGCTTGGGACATCTGGTCCGTCTCAGGTACTAGGCTCACCCTGAACCTGGAGCCTAGTCTGGCAGTGGAGACTGTGCTAGCTGGAGACATCTGGTCTGTCTCCGCTACCAGGCTCACCCTGAACCTGGAGCCTAGGT
Organism: Notolepis coatsorum; assembly: GCF_963971535.1. NCBI lineage: Eukaryota > Metazoa > Chordata > Actinopteri > Aulopiformes > Paralepididae > Notolepis > Notolepis coatsorum. The sequence goes on along the minus strand of NC_140165.1, from coordinate 129,401,175 downwards.
TGGCAGTGGGCGTCTGGTTAGCTACTGTAGCGGGACTAACAGGCGGGGCTGTGCTAACTGGGGACGGCCGGTTAGCTATTGGGACGGGGCTAACGGGCGGAGCTATGTTAGCTGGGGATGCCTGGCTAGCTTGGGACATCTGGTCCGTCTCCGGTACTAGGCTCACCCTGAACCTGGAGCCTAGTCTGGCAGTGGAGACTGTGCTAGCTGGAGACATCTGGTCTGTCTCAGATACTAGGCTCACCCTGAACCTGGAACCTAGTCTGGCAGTGGAGACTGTGCTAGCTTGAAACGGCCGGTTAGCTATTGAAACGGAGCTAACGGGCGGAGCTAGGTTAGCTGGGAGTGGCTGGTTAGCTCTTGACACTAAGCTAACCGGCGGAGCTATGTTAGCTGTGGACGTCTGGTTAGCTGTATGAGCGGAGCTAACGGGTAGAGTTATACCAACTGGGGACGTCTGGCCATCTATAGTGGCGGAGCTAACAGGAGGAGCTGTGCTAACGGGGAACAGCCGGTCAGCAATTGGCACGAAGCTAACGGGCGGAGCTAGGTTAGCTGGGAGTGGCTGGTTAGCTATTGGCATGAAGCTAACGGGCGGAGCTAGGTTAGCTGGGAGTGGCTGGTTAGCTCTTGACACTAAGCTAACCGGCGGAGCTAGGTTAGCTGGGAGTGGCTGGTTAGCTCTTGACACTAAGCTAACCGGCGGAGCTAGGTTAGCTGGGAGTGGCTGGTTAGCTCTTGACACTAAGCTAACCGGCGGAGCTAGGTTAGCTGGGAGTGGCTGGTTAGCTCTTGACACTAAGCTAACCGGCGGAGCTAGGTTAGCTGTGGACGTCCGACCGGCGATGGACATCCGAGCAACCTCAGCGGCTGTGGGAGGATCTAGGCTGACCGTAAGCCTGAGAACAGTCGGCAGGCTAGCTACACTAGCCTTCGGCTTATGCTTCTCTATGAGGACAGCAACATGTTCAGCCATCTCCCACATCGCCGTCTGCAGTGTCGGGTTCTCAGTGGCAACCTGGTCGATCTTCCGGAGTAGGAACCCCCATTTGGCCAGTGAGTAACTCTTCATGTCACCGGCCATCAGGGCCAGGACAACGGTGATGGTATCGCTTGCCTTTCCTGCTGCATTCGTTAATGTTGGTGGCGACATTCTGTCACGATGGGGTTAGGTAGAATGCAATAATACAGAAAGGGAAGGAATGGAGGAGGCAGAGGCGAGGAGTGAAGCTTGGAGAATGATGTTTACTGTAGAATCCAGTGCAATACAAGGAAAATACAGAAACTAAATAACAAACTTCACAATACAAAACAACAAACACTAAGACTTACTAGAGGGAGAACGGTGCAACACGACGTGGAGGAACAGGGGGTAACTGGAGGAATGTCGCCACAACGAAGGGGAGACAGACAGACACCTAAATACCCCGACTAATTAGCAATTAAGAACACCTGGCCAACACAGAATCACAAACAACACCTAGACAATAAGCAAAGCACAACTAAACACAACTAAACACAAAAGCAACTCCTAACAACCCAAAACAGTGTATGACATCACACCAGGGAAGGGAAAGACAATGACAGTACACACCATGACACCACATTAATCAAACTATTAATTATAGTTAACACAGTAGTCAGGATGTCCAGTGTACTGGAGCGCACCGATTGTTTGTCACCACTAGAGGGTGGTAGGGCGCCAATGTCAGGCCGAGGGCCAATGTCAGATAGAGGGCATTGCCCAAAGTTAGGTGGATGGTACTGCCCAGTGTTACCATCCTGCCCAGTCCAGCCAGGACCGGGCCTAGGATCCTGACAATAGACCATAGGGCTCCATGACAGGTGTGTGTGTGTGTGTGTGTGTGTGTGTGTGTGTGTGTGTGTGTGTGTGTGTGTGTGTGTGTGTGTGTGTGTGTGTGTGTGTGTGTGTGTGTGTGTGTGTGTGTGTGTGTGTGTGTGTGTGTGTGAGTGAGCATGTTTTCTGCACCATGAGAAGGACAGTAGGAAACAAAATAACAGAATCAGTAGCCGGTGATTAATTTCCTTCTCCACAGCCTGTGCTTGAATGTGACAAATGTGACGGAATCCACACGTGATCCCATCAGGTGATTTTTTTATGTGTGTGTGAAAAATATGACAAAATCAAGGCAGGTGGCACCACTGGATAACTCAAACGGTAATTTCCCTTTCAATCATTCAATTCACTTTGTGTGTGTGTCTGCAATATGGTGACATCATCATCATCTGATTCAACCTCTAATTTTCTATTAATCTCACTATAATTACACGCTTTGAAAATGGTGAAAATGGTGTTTATTGAAAGACATTGGGAACCAATAAGGGTCTTTGATTATTACACAGGCTGTGTGTGTGTGTGTGTTTGTGTGTGTGTTTGTGTGTGTGTGTGTGTGTGTGTGTGCGTGCGTATGTGTGTGTTTGTGTGTGTGTGTGTGTGTGTGTGCGTGTGTGTGTGTGTGTGTATGTATGATTGTGCATACTATGTGCATATGTTTGTGTAAGTTTGCATTTCCACATTGTGTGTATGTCCATGTTTGAGTACAGTATGTGTGTGGATTTGTCTCATTATAATCTCAGTATAATTATTACATGCTTTGAAAATGGTGAAAATGGTATTTATTGAAAGACATTGGGAACCAATAGGGGGCTTTGATTATTACACAGGCTGTGTGTGTGTGTGTGTGTGTGTGTGTGTGTGTGTGTGTGTGTGTGTGTGTGTGTGTGTGTGTGTGTGTGTGTGTGTGTGTGTGTGTGTGTGTGTGTGTGTGTGTGTGTGTGTGCGTGCGTGCGTGCGTGCATGCGTGCGTGCGTGCGTGCGTGCGTGCGTGTGTGTGCATGCATGTTCTCTGTTTTCCTGTCTTCTCCCTCATTGGGTCTGTAATGAAAGGCTAAATGGACCTGGGTCTGCTATGATTAAAGATTGCAGGCTAGCAGGAGGACAGGATAGGAGATCGCTGGTGAAATGACAACCCTACTATGTGTGTTAAATTAATAGTGCAGCTATATTCAGCCTCAGCCATCAATTATTCAGAAGCCCAGTGACAAGACAAATCCCCAGTAACTCTACAACAGTGGTGGGGTGGTGCTCTTGGTGGTGTGGGTGGTGGTGGTGCTGTTGGTGTTGGTGGTGGTGCTGTTGTTGCTGTTGGTGGTGTGGGTAAATGGTAAATGGACTGCATTTATATAGCACTTTTATCCATAGTGCCTCACATTCACCCGTTCCCTCACACATTCACACACCTACAGCGGAGGCAACCATGCAAGGTGCCAGCCTGCTCATCGAGAGCAGTCAGGGGTTAAGTGTTTTGCTCAAGGACACTTCAACATGCTGCCGGGAGAAGAGGGAATTATTGGTGGTGGTTATGTGAGTGGTGTGAGTGGTGTTGGTGGTGTTGGTGGTTGTGTGGGTTGTGTGGGTGGTGGTGGTGGTGGTGTGAGTGGTGTTGGTGGTGTGAGTGGTGTTGGTGGTGTTGGTGGTTGTGTGGGTGGTGGTGGTGGTGTTGGTGGTTGTGTGGGTGGTGGTGGTGGTGTGAGTGGTGTTGGTGGTGTTGGTGGTTGTGTGGGTGGTGGTGGTGGTGTGAGTGGTGTTGGTGGTGTTGGTGGTTGTGTGGGTGGTGGTGGTGGTGTGAGTGGTGTTGGTGGTTGTGTGAGTGGTGGTGGTGGTGTGAGTGGTGGTGGTGGTGTGAGTGGTGTTGGTGGTTGTGTGGATGGTGGTGGTGTGAGTGGTGTTGGTGGTGTTGGTGTTTGTGTGAGTTGTGTTGGTGGTTGTGTGGGTGGTGGTGGTGGTGGTGTGAGTGGTGTTGGTGGTGTTGGTGTTTGTGTGAGTGGTGGTGGTGGTGTTGTTGTGAGTGGCGATGGTGGTTGTGTGGGTGGTGGTGGTGTAAGTGGTGTTGGTGTTTGTGTGAGTGGTGGTGGTGGTGGTGTTGTGAGTGGTGTTGGTGGTGTTGGTGGTTGTGTGGGTGGTGGTGGTGGTGTGAGTGGTGTTGATGGTTGTGTAGGTGGTAGTGATCAGGATAACTTCGCTACTTTGGACCTTAGACCCTATTTGCGGTCTGTCTATGATATGATATTTGCATTTATAATGCGCATACTGCATAACCAGCTGGTCCCAGACCTGCAAAACCACATTGACACCAATTCATTCAGTTCATAAACAGGCCCTGGAGGTGTTGGACAAGAAACCCTTTCGCCACCACCACTGTACCATCTTCCACCACCTCTCTCACAGTTTTGAACAGAAAGCAGCAGGTTCACCAGAACAGTGCTAGAGGGAAATGTCATCATCCCAGGGAGAAAAAGCGCATTTAGCAAATCAGCCTTCTCGATCAGAGCTGCAGAGTTCTGGAACACCATCCCATCACACATCCGCAGTACTAATACACTCAGGTCCTTCACACACACACTCAAATCATGGCTGTTACAAAATCAGGTCTGTGACCATGACCATTAGCAAGTCATATCGCAGTCCAGCTGCCCAGCCCCCGTATGCTTGCCTACTAGCTTGACTGTCCTTATTGTGATTATGTGGTTATGTGATTTATGATTATGTATATGTGTGCCTGCCTATACAGTGTTTATATGTATAGCTTTGATTTGTCCCTGTACACTGTTTAAAAAAAGTATTAAAAAAAATTATAGATGCACGAATGCCTAGAGAGTGAATGTACAGAATATGTTTTAAACTGTTTTTATATTAGCTTTAATATCCTTCAATTTTTCTGTTTATTTTCTGTCTTAAACATCTATCCCAGGGACTACAACTGAAAACTAGCAACCCTGCTAATGTTGACATATTTATAAATGTATAAACTGTTGATTGATATGCACTGTCCCTGATCAAATAAACTGAGTAAACTAAACTAAACTAAAACTAAACAGCAAAGTAACTCAGTGATCATCCAGAGCGAAAAGGTGGGTTTTAAGCAAGGTCTTGAATGTCTGTACGGTGTTGGCAGACTTGATCTTGAGAGGGAGCTTATTCCACAGTGTCGGGGCCATCACTGCAAAGGCCCGGAAAGCCTTTGTCACCAGTTTGGCCCGCGGGACCCTCAGACACAGTTGGTAATTTGATCTGAGGGACCTGGAGCTGATGGGTTGGACCAAGAGTTCCTCAATGTAGGCCGGAGCGAAACCATTGAGGGCTTGTTACGACCCTGGCTCATGGGTACGCAACCTATGTGTAATCAACACCAAAACCCTGTGCTCTAACTCAAAAATGCTACTAAACCAAGGAACTACTAATATAACTATAAGCTAATGTACTGGTAACCCAACGGACAAGGACTGTAAGAACCTGACAGCTCTTTCACTAGGCACAGACAGTGCATGTGTGTTTCTGGGTCTGCCTTTGAAGCTCCCCAGCAGGTAACCAATCAGCACTAATTGGCTAATTGGCAGCCCTCACCTGCCTGCCCTGGTGACACAGGAGTGACCAGGCCTCTAGTACATAACACCTCCCCCACCAAACTGGTTGCCCAAGAGGCAACCACTACACAACAACCCATAAACAAAACAAAAACAACTGTGACCCCTTAGTTGTCAGGGCCTCTACCACAACAGCGATAACGGGTACCACAAACACCGGTACTACGATCGTGAGAGGGCGTCTGCTAGCACGTTGTCCCTCCCACGAATGTGGCGAATATCCAAGTTATACGCCTGGAGGAACAAACTCCATCGCATCAAACGATGATTCGAATTCACCATGCTGCGAAGAAAAACCAAAGGGTTATGGTCTGTATACACAACAAGGGGTAAACTGGAGGATCCCACGTAAACATCAAAATGGTTCAAGGCAAGAACCAAAGCGAGCGCCTCCTTCTCTATAGTAGAGTAGTGCAGTTGATGCCTGTCAAACTTTTTAGAAAAGTAGCACACTGGGTGCTCCACCTCTAATGCATCCTCTTGCAGGAGGACGGCTCCAGCACCGAGGTCACTAGCATCCACTGCCAACTTGAATGGCAGTTGAAAATCGGGAGCTGACAGAACGGGAGCGCTAATCAGAATACCCTTGATGCTCTCAAAAGACTGTTGACAAGTCTCAGTCCACACGAAAGGTACCTTAGGACTGAGCAGATTGGTCAAAGGGGCAACAACAGAAGCAAAGTTCCTACAGAAACTCCTATAGTACCCTGCCATACCTAGGAAGCGCTTTAACTCCCGCCTAGTGATGGGAGCAGGGAAGCCCACTATAGCCTCCACCTTAGCTGTAACGGGGCACACATGCCCACGTCCAACCACCTTACCCAGGTAGGTAACCGTGGCCTGTCCAAATTCACATTTCGCAAGGTTAACTGTCAAGTTAGCATCACCCAACCGCTTGAACACTTCGGCCAGATGCTCCACATGTTGTGACCAAGAGGAACTGTGGATAACCAGGTCATCCAGATATGCCTCACAGAACGCTACCCCGCCCAGGACCTTGTTCACTAGCCGCTGAAACGTCGCTGGGGCATTTCGCATGCCAAAGGCCATCACTGTATACTGTCCGGCTTGTTACTGCATTAACTTTACGGAAATCAGTACAGAACCGATGAGTGCAGTCTGGCTTATCAACAAGCAGGCAGGGGGAGCTCCACGCACTAGAACTGGGCTCCGCAATGCCATGTCTCACCATATAGTCTACTTCCTTACTCAAGATCCTTCGTTTTTACGGATTCACCCTATAGGCATGTTGCTTAATTGGCCCTGCACTACCAACATCAATGTCATGCTCGAGTACATTAGTACGACTAGGGACATCAGAAAACAAACGTGTATGCTGTCTAAGTAGGCGCACCACATCCGTACGCTCAGGAAGTGGTAAGTACGACAGGTGTGAGTCCAAGTCACCTAGTATCTGGGTGTTTGGCAACCGGCCCTGAGAAATCTCCTTCGACACAGAACAGTCGGCTACAATAGGAGATGCAGAAACTGTTAGAACAGCCACAGGCTTGACCCCTGACTGGTCAATCTGAGCCCTATCATTGTACGCCTTCAACATATTGACGTGACATAATCTACTCTTGCGCCTGCGGTCGGGAGTTTTAATCAAGTAGTCGACCTCACCAACTTTGCGCTCAATGGAGTATGGCCCACTGTATTTAGCCTGTAATGCAGACCCAAGAATAGGCGAGAGAACCAACACCTTGTCTCCCGGTGAGAACACCCTATGTCGGGCCCGCCTATCATACCACACCTTCATTTTTCCTTGGGCTACCTTTAGGTTCTCTTTCGCTAGTTCACATGCTCTACTAAGCTTAAGCCTGAAGTCACACACATAGTCCAACAAATTAGTAGAGGAAGGAGTCTGGTCAGCCAACCACTTTTCCTTCAGCAGTTTCAAAGGACCCCTCACTGTGTGGCCGAACACCAGCTCAGCCGGGCTGAATCCAAGAGACTCCTGGGTTACCTCCCTAGCAGCAAACAGAAGCAAAGGAATTCCATCATCCCAGTCTTTGTCGAACTCCGTACAATATGCCCGCAGCATTGTTTTGATAGTCTGGTGAAATCTCTCCAGCGCCCCCTGGGACTCTGGATGATAGGCAGAGGAAGGGCAATGCTGGATAGACAACTGCTGGAGGACCTGAGCAAAGAGACGGGACATGAAGTTAGACCCTTGATCTGATTGAATGACCTTTGGTAGACCAAAAGTCGAAAAAAACCTAACCAGAGCTTTGGATATAGCTGGGGCTGTGATCTTGCGTAAAGGCATGGCTTCAGGAAAACGGGTCGCTGCACACATAATAGTCAAAAGGTACTGGTTCCCTGTCTTAGTTTGAGGGAGGGGACCAACACAGTCAATGAGGATCCGCTCAAAAGGTTCCCCAACGGCAGGGATAGGCTGCAGAGGAGCCTGAGGGATCTTCTGGTTTGGTTTACCAACCACCTGACACACATGGCACGAGCGACAATATTGTGCCACATCTGACTTCAAACCAGGCCAACAAAAATGTCTCAGCACACGGTCATAAGTCTTCCTGACCCCCATGTGACCAGCAAGATCATGATCATGTGCTAGATGCAGTATATCAGGACGATACACGGCTGGAACAACAATCTGAAACACACTGCCCCAGTCATCCAGACTGGACAGGTTAGGTGGTGTCCACTTTCTCATGAGCACGTCATTGCTAACAAAGTATCCTTGAGACGTATCTACCATTTCATCCTCTAAAACCGCCTCTTCAAAGAGGGACGACAAGGAGACATCCTTGTTTTGCTCTAGTACCAACTGCTCATGAGACGGAATCACCTTACCAAACCCCTCATCAGGGCCACTTTTCAACTCAACAAAGAACGTGTCACTAAGTGTCATATCACCATCTAAGTTAACAACCTCATGGGTGTCACATTTGACCTTTGACATTGCGCGTGTTACCGCACACACAGGAAACACTCCTGGATGCTTCTGTGCGAGCTCATCAGGAACCTCAGAAACTACAGGGACGGGAATTACAACTGGAGTAGCCAGCACTTTGCCACCGGCCAAATCGTTCCCTAGAATGAAGGACACCCCCTTTATGGGAATGTGAGAACACACTCCTACGACAACATTGCCTGATACTAAGGGAGAGTTTAGCGAGACCTCATGCAAAGGAGTATTCACAAAGCCTCCTCCAAAGCCCTGAACAATGGCACCGGAATGCAATGAAGAATCTTCCGAAAATGGCAAAATCCCATCCAGAATGAGAGACTGGAAAGCTCCTGTATCTCTCCATATTGTAATAGCCTGCCTTGATCCTAATTCACCAACCAGTGAAACAAATCCATCCATCCTAAATGTTGAGGAGCCCTCTAGCTCCCTGTCTGCACCTTTGATACTTCGCACCCCACCCTCTAATGTCGGCATAGGTGTCCTGTCTATGATTTCTACCAGAGCCACCGTTTTTACATTTTTCTGCTTAAGCACAGGGCATCCAGCAACGATATGACCAGGCTCCTTACAGTAAAAACAGATAACCCCCTCTAGGAATGCACTAGCAGAGCCACCTTGCCTAGGAGTCGAAGTAAACCGACCAGCAGACACGGGTGCCGGGAACCGGCTCCCCTGAGAAGGACGCCTACTACCCCTGGACTCCACACGGCCCTCCTCTACAAAGACAGATTTGTGTGTTAATGTTAACACAAACTCATCAGCCAAGACAGCAGCGTCGGCTATCTTCGATACCTTATGCTCATTTAGATGTGTGGAAACGTTATCAGGAACACACCTCTTAAATTCCTCTAGGAGAACCAACTGTCTGAGCTGCTCCCTTGACTCTGCTTTTTGCGAGGTGCACCACCGGTCAAACAGGTTCTCCTTCTCTTTTCCAAATTCAACATAAGACTGCCCCTCCTGCCTACGATAACCTCTAAAACGCTGACGATAGGCCTCGGGGACCAACTCATAAGCCCTCAATATGGAAGCTTTAACCAGCTCATAATCAGCGCTTTGTTCAAGGGACAGAGCAGTGTAGGCTTCTTGTGCCCTACCAACCAAAACACATTGCAGCAGCAGTGTCCAGGCGGTATCAGGCCACTTCAATGTGGTTGCCACCCGTTCAAAAAGGGGAAAATATCTTTCCACGTCTTTCTCAAAGAATGGTGGCACCATCCTAATATTCCTGCCTACATCAAACCCGGAACGTGACTCTGGATGCAGAGAACCCGCCTGCAAGGCAGCATGCTTAAATGCAAGCTCCTTCATTGCACGATCGTGCTCTCTCTCCTCTCTCCTCTCCTCTTGTTGTAGCTGTTTTTCCTTAAGCTCCCGCTCTCTCTCATCTCTCCTCTCCTCTTGTTGTAGCTGTTTTTCCTTAAACTCACGCTCTTGTTGTAGCTGCTTTTCCCTAAATGCCAACTCCCTAGGCCCCCAATCGATGGCAACACCTTCCGCCACGCCAGAGAGTTGTGGAGACACCTCAGACAAAAGAAGCTCATCCACCGTTGCCACAATCACCTGCTCCTCAATGAGTATAGCCCTCAAAGTCCCCAAGGCAGTCGTTTTTAACCGCTTCTCACTGGCAGTAAGCTCCACATTGTAGTGCACAGCAAGCTTCAGAAGCTGCTCTTTGGAAAACCTTCCCAACATCTCGTCAGAGGGGTTCTCAACAAAATCCTTAATGGTAGCCATCGTTACTGTACCAGTCACCACAAGCTACTCACTTTACCCTACAGTCACTAAGAACCACTAACAAACCACGAAGAACCACCAAAGAACCACTGAAAAACCACTAAAGAACCACTGAAGAACCACGAAGAACCACTGAAGAACCATGAAGAATGCTAATGCCAATAATAACAACCATAAAGGGACGCGGTGGAAATGTGAGCTCTACGGAGCGCACCTTTCCAGGTTGCACAAACAAAACAAAAAAAATAAAAAAAAACACACCCACCCTAAATAGACGTGTCATACACGCAGGGTGTTAGGTGCTACCAGGTATGCTCACCAAACACTTAAACAAACAAAATAAATCCAACAAAATATTCCAAACAGGTGCGCCTTCTAACCTGATGTGACCACATATGCTTCTACGTCTAAACTGCAGAAAACCCCGGCCTACCACATGTCTACCCTAAGAAACACTAAATCAAGCCCTACCACACTACCTGTGTTTCCTGGCCGCCCTAACCTACCTACCCTTAAACTAATGCCCTGTAGACCTAACTTTCTTCAACCACACCTGCTACCAGTCAAAGATCATATACAATCATTTCATTGACCGCCCCAGGAGTACGCGGTGCACCGGACGCTAACCAACAACCAGAAAATAATATCCCTATCTACATGTGGTGCCTACTAAACTATATATTTTAACAGCATAAGTAGTCACATCAAATTACAAACAAATACGGCATACTCACCTGTTTGATGAAAATGGCTCAGCCCCCACGTTACACCATGTGTAACGAACACCACCCAAACCATAATATGATGACACCCCGTGCAACACAAAAAAAAATCACCAAACAAAGTGCTAGGGGTAAAAGATCCCGGACGAGCGCCCAATTGTTACGACCCTGGCTCATGGGTACGCAACCTATGTGTAATCAACACCAAAACCCTGTGCTCTAACTCAAAAATGCTACTAAACCAAGGAACTACTAATATAACTATAAGCTAATGTACTGGTAACCCAACGGACAAGGACTGTAAGAACCTGACAGCTCTTTCACTAGGCACAGACAGTGCATGTGTGTTTCTGGGTCTGCCTTTGAAGCTCCCCAGCAGGTAACCAATCAGCACTAATTGGCTAATTGGCAGCCCTCACCTGCCTGCCCTGGTGACACAGGAGTGACCAGGCCTCTAGTACATAACAGGGCTTTGTAGGTGAATAGTAGAATTTCTTTTTTTGATCTACTTTTTCTCCCCCTTTTTCCGTATTTTTCTCCCATCCCAATTTAGTTGTTATGCCAATTCCCTTCCTGGTCGTTGCACGCGTCTGCCCCCTACTGTCGGCCTGCGGAGGGAGAAGACTACCACATGTCTTCCTCCGATACATGTGGAGTCAGACAGCCGCTTCTTTTCACCTGACAGCGAGGACTCTCACCGGGGGAGTGTAACGCGTGGGAGGATCACACTAGATAGATAGATAGATAGATAGATAGATAGATAGATAGATAGATAGATAGATAGATAGATAGATAGATAGATAGATAGATAGATAGATAGATAGATAGATAGATAGATAGATAGATAGATAGATAGATAGATAGATAGATAGATAGATAGATAGATAGATAGTTTGATGGCACTATCTCCCCCAGATCCCTTCCTTGCTGAGCAGGCGCCCCGACCAACCAGTAGGAGTCGCTGTTTACAATGACCAGCGGCTTCCCACCCGCTAACACTGCCAATTGTGTTAGTAGGGACGACTGACCAAGCCGGAGGTACTGCTGACAGCTGGATTCGATCCCAGAGTCTCTGCGGTGGTAGGCGAGCGCTTAGTTCGCGGCGCTACCCAGCTGCCGGAATAGTAGAATTTTAAAGTTGATTCTCTTCCTCACTGGGAGCCAGTGGAGGGAGACAAGGACTGGGGAGATGTGGTCCCTCATTCTGGTGCCTGAGACCAGCCTGGCAGCAGCATTTTGAACGCGCTGGAGGGGGAGGATGGTTTTGTCCGGGAGACCAGAGTAGAGGGAATTGCAGTAGTCCAGTCGTGAGAAAATGAGCATGATGATGACTTTATGAAGGTTGCTGGGAGAGAGGAAGGACTTGATTTTTTAAATGATGCGCAGTTGGAAGAAACAAGACTGTACTACTGATCTTACTTGCGTGTGGAAATGGAGATCTGAGTCAAATAAGACCCCAAGGTTTCTCACATTGGGTTTTTACCAAGGAGGAGAGGCTTCACATGTTTCTGGAGCTCTGAGTGACTGAGGTGGGGGTGCCAAACAGAATGATCTCCCCCTTGCTCTCATTTAACTGCAGGTGGTTTTGTGACATCCACTCCTTTATATTGCCTAGGCAGGTCTTCAGGCGGTCTAGGCCGGTGGAGTCAGCTGTTGTGAGTGGGAGGTATATCTGAGTATCATCGGCGTAGCAGTGGAAGGAGATGTTGTGCCGAGTGATGATTTGACTGAGGGGGAGCATGTAAAGATTTAAGAGGATGGGTGCCAGGATTGAACCCTGTGGGACCCCGCAGGTGAGGTTGGCTGGCTGGGAGGAGAAATTGGCTAGACTAACCGAGTAGCATTGGTTGGCTAACAGCGTTGGCATTGGTGGCTAGCAGTGTTAGCATTGGTTGGCTAACAGTGTTAACATTGGTTGGCTAATGGCTAGCGTTTAGCATTGGCGGCTAGCAGTGTTAGCATTGGTTGGCTAACAGTGTTAACATTGGTTGGCTAGCAGCGTTAGCATTGGTTCGCTAGCAGTGTTAGCATTGGTTGGCTAACAGCGTTTAGCATTGGTAGGCTAACAGCGTTAGCATCGGCGGCTAGCAGTGTCTTAGCAGTTAGCATTTTGGATGGCTAGCGGTGTTAGCAGTTAGCATTGGATGGAATTCGGCGACTCCACCACTTCAAGCAGCCAGCATGTGGGCGGAATACGGCGATTCCAACCCAGTTAAATAGTCAACATCAACGTTTCACTTCCCTTGAGCTGACTGCGTCCTCTCGATGTGCCCCGTCGTGTGTACCCACTCCGTCCTGGTTCCACCTTGATGCTGAGATGGTATCTGACGCGGGCACTTCCTTCTGCGTTCCGTCCGTCCCGTCTCGTAGCGGGGCGCGTACGGTAAATAATTGTCTAATTATCTAGCGGTCTCAGTCAATGAGTCAACTAAATGTCCCCATTGGAAGGGTGTAGGCGAACGACTTATAAATTGAACCAAAAGAAACAATTCGGACTTTGCAAGAATGTTCATTTATTGGGACTCCATGTCCAAACATTCCGTTATTTGGATAACTGTCATGCCATCATCACCAGGTGGTCAATCAAGCAAGCGATTAGCTGGTAGCTGGTAGCAGCTTAAGTCTGTAGATAGTAGTACTTGTTTAGCAGTTAGCCAGCAGTAGTAGCATTTAGCCAGTAGTAGTAGCACTTAGCCAGCAGAGTCGATACAGCCAGTAGCAGTTAGCATCGGTTAGTAGTCAGATTATTTACCTATACAAAGGAAAGGAAATAAACGGCATCAATTAGTAACTAGATATATATATGAAAGGATAATTACGAATATAAACGGCGCATACAATGCAACGTACCGTTGGCCAGTCAGTTCGCCCACAGGGCTTTTCACCTTACAGGCATATGGCTACGTGTGTTTCTTAAATAGTGCGTCACAGAGACGCTGAATCAGCCTCACCTGTCCATATCTCAATCCCCTGGCGTCCTACAGTTGCAGTAAACGCCCACTAGGTGGCACCAGATGATAAATAATACTTGTATAATAAGTGCCCCTATAATAATGATAATAATAATAATATCTCTGTAGGAAAGGCGCTGGATAATTCTCCACACACACACACACACACACACACACGCAAGGACATACACACTAATAATGCAATCAGATATTGAGAGACAGTTACAAAAGCACCTGATTGGCCACATTGGTGCATACAAACAGGATAATAACACACACGATGACAATTACAGTAGCAGGTGAAAAGGTAAAAGATAAAAAAAACATGGATATAACATGGATATAAAAAGCAGCGCCTCCTCCATACATACCCTTAAAATGAAGATAAAACACAGTGTATAAAGTTGTATATTATAGTTATACTATATATAGAGGGATATATTATGCACAGAATATGGCATCAAGTTCAAGTTCTTTAATAGTTGTCATACAGAAGTACAGAATACTTTCATACAAAATGCTTCTTACTGTTACGCTCCAGAGACTGTGCTAGACAAGATAGTATCAAATAACATAATAACATAATATAGCATGAATTTAGAAGAAGAAAATGAGGTCACAGTGTTCGATATAGACATATGTACAATGTTCTGAGTTACCATATAATATACAATACACAATACTATGCAGTGTACTAATGTACAGTACTATCTAGTGCAAAGCAGAAATGGGATGAGGTACAATTTTAGGTACAATTTACAGTAAGGTGTACGAGTTGTAGTGCAATCCTTCATCCATAAATATAAAGTGTGGGGAGTGGGTGCTACAGTGTGTTTGTTTAAAGTGGGTGTGTGCTATAAGTGTGTGGAGTGGGTGCTACAGTGTGTTTGTTTAAAGTGAGTGTGTGCGTGTGGATGTGTGTGCTATGTGCGTTTGGTGGTTGTTGTTGTGTAGTGTTCATTCATTGTTCGTTTAGCAGCCTGATGGCCTGGGGATAGAAGCTTCTTCTGAGTCTTTCTGTGCTCGCCTTGAGACTCCTGTATCGCTTGCCTGACCGCAGCAGTTCAAAGAGGCAGTTGTTCGGGTGACTGGAGTCTTTAATGATTCTCTTAGCCTTGCCCTTGCAACGCTTGTAGTAAATGTTCTGGAGGGTGGGGAGCCCCCCTCCAATTGTGCGTTCGGCTGAACGTGTCACTCTTTGTAGTCTGCTTTGGTCTTGTGCAGTGCTATTCCCAAACCAGGAGGTGATGTTGCCGGTCAAGATGCTCTCTATTGTACATGAGTAGAAGTTCTTAAGGATCTTCTGGCTGACTTGAAACTTCCTTAGGCGCCTGAGGAAGTAGAGGCGTTGTCGTGCCTTCTTCACAACACTGTTAATGTGTGTGGTCCATGTCAAGTCCTCGGATATGTAGGCTCCGAGGTACTTAAAGCTGTTGACTCTCTCAACCGGTGCCCCGTCGATGCTGAGGGGGCTGTAGTCCTTGACCCCCGACCTCCTGAAGTCCACAATCATCTCCTTTGTTTTGCTGACGTTCAGGGAGAGGCTGTTTTCCTGGCACCATCCCGCCAGGACCTTGACCTCTTCCAGGTAGGCCCTCTCGTCGTTGGCAGAGATCAGGCCCACCACCACTGTGTCGTCAGCAAATTTGACGATTGTATTGCTACTCCGCTGAGCCACACAGTCGTGTGTGTACAGGGAGTAGAGGAGGGGACTCAGAACACAGCCCTGGGGGGCCCCTATGTTGAGGGTGATGGATGAGGAGGTGCAGTTGCCTGCTCTCACCACCTGGGGTCTGCCAGTCAGGAAGTCCAAGACCCACTGGCAGAGGTCATAGCCCAAGCCCAGGTCCCTGAGCTTGGCTATGAGTATGGAGGGGACTATGGTATTGAATGCCGAGCTGTAGTCGATGAATAGCATTCTCACATAGTTCCCCTGCCTCTTGTCCAGGTGTGATGCTGCTGTGTGCAGCACATGGGATATGGCGTCCTCCGTGGACCTGTTGGGGCGGTATGCAAATTGCAGGGGGTCCATGTTGATGGGGAGGGAGGAGCAGATGTAGCCCTTTACTAGCTTCTCAAAGCACTTCATGGCTATGGAGGTGAGAACTACAGGGCGGTAGTCGTTGAGGCAAGCAGGCTTGGATTTTTTGGGTACAGGGATAATAGTGGACTTCTTCAGGCAGGTGGGGATGACAGCCTGTTCTAAGGACAGGTTAAATATGTCAGTGAATACTGGGGCCAGTTGGTCGGCACAGACTTTTAGGACGCGGCCGGGGATGCCGTCTGGACCTGCTGCCTTCCTGATATTCACTTTTTTAAAGGTCCGCCTCACCTCATGCTCTGTTACCCTGAACACTGCGCCTCCATCAGCAGCCGACCCCCCCCCCCCCCATTGCCGAGGCTTGTGAGCTGGTGTTGTTATTACCAGCATCAAACCTCGCATAGAAGGTATTGAGGTCATTTGCTAAGGAGATGTCACTGTTCAGTTTGAGGGAGGCGCCTTTGTAGTCTGTCATCGTTTTGAGCCCCTGCCACATAGCTCTAGAGTCAGCTTGTTCAAACTGGAGTTCAATTTTATCCCTGTAGCGCCGTTTGGCCTCTGACACTGTCCTCCTTACGTTGTATCGCGCCACCTTGTGGTCATTCATGTTGCCTGCCACTAGGCCGTCGTTCATATGGTCTGACACCCCGGGACCATGTGAGTCAGTCTGAGACAGGCCATTTATGTTATATGTAGGCTATCTTGTTGCAAAATAATAATAATAATAATAATAATAATAATAATAATAATAATAATAATAATAATAATAATAATAATAATAATAATAATAATAATAATAATAATAATAATAATAATAATAATAGCCTCATTAAAAATACTCTTGTTGCTTTGTTACGTTAGTATAGTTGGTTGTTCTCAGCGTTTTATGTGCTTATCTGTTATTTAGTTATGCCTATTGGACATTTTCGTCGACATAAGTATAGATTTTTTGTTTTTATTTATTAAGTTAATATAAAACCGTGTTTAGAAATGTTTGGAGTTTGTTAAATACATGCTTGAGAATTTTTTAAGTGGCAAGTCACATTTTTTTGTTGTTCGCTAATTTTCCGCCACATATCAAGCATACAGGTAAGCCTGCATCGTTAGTAGTGAAAGCAAATTAATCTGTCCAGTGTCCACGCTGAATTAAACCCTCTCTTTTCCTCCGAGACTATTATTTTTTTGGTCGGAAACTCAAGATTAGCCACCTGCAGACGGAAGGGAGAGGATAAAATATTAAACACTTTTTTATTTCAGTTCACAGTATCACCTCGATTTCCAAAATAAGAGGTGTTCCTTTTGAAATTACAATTTAAAATAAATAAAAAATTGCCGTTATTTATTTCAATATATCCCCCCCCCCCCCCCAAGCTACATGGAGCCACTGCAGAGCGGCTACACAACTGACAACTGAACACACACACACACACACACACACACACACACACACACACACACACACACACACACACACACACACACACACACACACACACACACACACACACACACACACACACACACACACACACACACACACACACACACACACACACACACACACACACACACACACACACACACACACACACACACACACACACACACACACATACACACACACACACACACACACACACACACACACACACACACACTCAAATTAGCTTAATCTCTATTGCCCCCTAACCCAATATTTGCCTCAATTACAATCCCATTGAAAAATGTTGTTTCAAAATTGATGGATTCATGACTTATTTGGATAATTTATGACCAACCTCATCTCACCAAAGTCTCCACCCAAGAGCTGCCCCGGACCATTTAACCAAAAACCAATTTGCATATAAATAGATTTGGACTGTTTGTGAAAGTGTTTCTCCCCATTACACACACACACACACACACACACACACACACACACACACACACACACACACACACACACACACACACGCACACACACACACACACACACACACACACACACACACACACACACACACACACACACGTCATTACAACCCCTGCGCGTGCACGTGACATCACAGTGCAACCCCTTATGAAATCACCACTGCACCACTGCTCACGTAGAGGACATCTGTCAATGTTTCACAATATTGTCTTTGGTATCATTTTAAAGGCGACTATGTCATCTTTCATTCAAGCTAAGATGTGAATCTCTCTGACCAATATAGAGGTCACTGGAGCTCTTTGAACAGTCAACAACAGAAATTTTTACACGATTTTCGCCTAAATGATATACTATATTTTAGCCTTGTGTCATATAGGAGCAACAGGGACACAAAATACAAAATCTACAACACTCTCAGGATTATTTTTGTTCTGTTTTTGTTTTGCCATAGTTTTGTCTCTTCTACTCATGTAAAGTGTCTTTGAGCACCTGGAAAAGCGCTATATAAAATAGATGTATTATTATTATTATTATTATTATTATTATTATTATTATTATTATTATTATTATTATTATTATTATTATTATTATTATTATTATTATTATTATTATTATTATTATTATTATTATTATTATTATTATTATTATTATTATTATTATTATTATTATTATTACCACACTACAGAAGGTTAACCTTTAACTACCACACTACAGAAGGTTAACCTTTCACTACCACACTACAGAAGGTTAACCTTTAACTACCACACTACAGAAGGTTAACCTTTAACTACCACACTACAGACGGTTAACCCTTTCACTACCACACTACAGAAGGTTAACCTTTCACTAACACACTACAGAAGGTTAACCTTTCACTACCACACTACAGAAGGTTAACCTTTCACTACCACACTACAGAAGGTTAACCTTTAACTACCACACTACAGAAGGTTAACCTTTCACTACCACACTACAGAAGGTTAACCTTTCACTACCACACTGCAGAAGGTTAACCCTTTCACTACCACACTACAGAAGGTTAACCTTTCACTACCACACTACAGAAGGTTAACATTTAACTACCACACTACAGAAGGTTAACCTTTAACTACCACACTACAGACGGTTAACCCTTTCACTACCACACTACAGAAGGTTAACCTTTCACTAACACACTACAGAAGGTTAACCTTTCACTACCACACTACAGAAGGTTAACCTTTCACTACCACACTACAGAAGGTTAACCTTTAACTACCACACTACAGAAGGTTAACCTTTCACTACCACACTGCAGAAGGTTAACCCTTTCACTACCACACTACAGAAGGTTAACCTTTCACTACCACACTACAGAAGGTTAACCTTTAACTACCACACTACAGAAGGTTAACCTTTCACTACCACACTACAGAAGGTTAACCTTTCACTACCACACTACAGAAGGTTAACCCTTTCACTACCACACTACCGAAGGTTAACCTTTCACTACCACACTACAGAATGTTAACCTTTCACTACCACACTACAGAATGTTAACCCTTGCACTACCACACTACAGAAGGTTAACATTTTCACTGCCACACGACAGCGGGTTAACCCTTTCACTGCCATACTTTTAACTGAAAGGGTTAACCTGCTGTCGTGTGGCAGTGAACTGGTTAACCTTCTGTTGCATGGCAGTAAAAGGGTTAACCCGATGTCACGTGGCAGTGAAAGGGTTAACTCAATGTCGCGTGGCAGTGAAAGGGTTAACTGTTTGGTATTTGGTATACATGATGAAGTTGTGTGTTTGGAGGGTGGAGAAAAGAGGGCGGGGCTCGATAGCCAATAGGTAATAGCCTAGCTAGCGGTATATAGTGAAAAAGACCATCAGCCATGCAGACTCATATGTGCCAGAAGCCACACTATCCTCTCCCTCCTCCCCGACTTGTACAACTCACACTTACTTACCTGCCTGGCAAAGGAGATACCACCGTGATCATGTGGTTCACTCAGACACTGGTCACCGTATGCATAGACACTGGCGAAATGGGCCATATATAACCATGGGCCGGCCCTATCCATGCTGCTGGGCCCTATATAACCATGCTGCTGGGCCCTATATAACCATGGGCCGGCCCTATATAACCATACTGCTGGGCCCTATATAACCATGCTGCTGGGCCCTATATAACCAAGAACTCCATTAGTTGCCTGAACGACTACCGTCCAGTCGCACTCACCTCCCTACCCATGAAGGTCTTTGAAAAGACACTCAAGCCCCACATCATCTCTAGCCTCCCTCCCGGACTAGACCCCCACCAGTTCGCCTACAGAGCCAACAGGTCCACGGAGGACACCATCGCCACGACTCTCCACTCTACCCTGTCCCATCTGGAGAGAGCGGGGGGCTACGCACGGCTGCTCTTCGTGGACTTTAGTTCTGCATTTAACACCATCCTGCCTGACTTACTAGTGCCCAAACTCATGGACCTTGGACTAAACCATCCCCTCTGCCGGTGGTCTAAGGACTTCCTCTCTGACCGCCCCCAGAGGGTCAGAATAGGCCCTCACACCTCCACAGCCATCAGCCTCAGCACCGGATCCCCCCAGGGCTGCGTGCTGAGTCCCTTCTTTTACTCCATTTACACCCACGACTTCACCGCAGTCCACCCCAGCAACACCATCATCAAGTTCGCTGACGACACCACCGTGGTGGGCTGCATCACAAAAGGTGACGAGACCGCGTATCGCGATGAAATAGAGCAGCTGTCAGCCCTGTGTAAGGATAACAACCTACAGCTGAACAAGCTAAAGACCTAGGAGATGATCGTGGACTACAGGAGGAAGAAGACCGACATACAGCCCCTGTACATCGACGGGGGATGTGTGGAGAGAGTCTCGGTCATCAAGTTCCTGGGTGTCCACCTGGAGGATGACCTGACCTGGAGAATCAACACCACAGCGATAGTGAAAAAGGCACAGCAGAGACTCTACTTCCTGAGAATACTGAGAAACTACCACCTCAGACAAGACCTGCTTGTGTCTTTTTACCGCTGCTTCGTGGAAAGCATCCTCACCTACTGCATAAATGTGTGGTTCCTCAGCTGCACAGCCGCAGAGAGGAAGGCGCTCCAGAGGGTCGTCAATTCGGCCCAGAAGATCATCGGCTGCCCCCTCCCCTCACTGGAGGGACTAAACAACTCCTGCTGCCTCAAAAAAGCAGTAAAAATACTGAAGGACCCACACCACCCGGGCAAAAAGCACCTCGTATAACCATGCTGCTGGGCTCTATATAATCATGCTGCTGGGCCCTATATAACCATGCTGCTGGGCTCTATATAACCATGCTGCTGGGCCCTATATAACCATGCTGCTGGGCTCTATATAACCATTCTGCTGGGCCCTATATAACCATGCTGCTGGGCCCTATATAACCATGCTGCTGGGCTCTATATAACCATGCTGCTGGGCCCTATATAACCATGCTGCTGGGCCCTATATAACCATGCTGCTGGGCTCTATATAACCATGCTGCTGGGCCCTATATAACCATGCTGCTGGGCCCTATATAACCATGTTGCTGGGCCCTATATAACCATGCTGCTGGGCTCTATATAACCATGCTGCTGGGCTCTATATAACCATGCTGCTGGGCTCTATATAACCATGCTGCTGTGCCCTATATAACCATGCTGCTGGGCCCTATATAACCATGCTGCTGGGCTCTATATAACCATGCTGCTGGGCCCTATATAACCATGCTGCTGGGCCCTATATAACCATGCTGCTGGGCCCTATCTAACCATGCTGCTGGGCTCTATATAACCATGCTGCTGGGCCCTATATAACCATGCTGCTGGGCCCTATATAACCATGCTGCTGGGCTCTATATAACCATGCTGCTGGGCCCTATATAACCATGCTGCTGGGCTCTATATAACCATGCTGCTGGGCTCTATATAACCATGCTGCTGGGCCCTATATAACCATGCTGCTGGGCCCTATATAACCATGCTGCTGGGCCCTATATAACCATGGGCCGGCCCTATATAACCATACTGCTGGGCCCTATATAACCATGCTGCTGGGCTCTATATAACCATGCTGCTGGGCTCTATATAACCATGCTGCTGGGCCCTATATAACCATGCTGCTGGGCCCTATATAACCATGGGCCGGCCCTATATAACCATACTGCTGGGCCCTATATAACCATGCTGCTGGGCCCTATATAACCAAGAACTCCATTAGTTGCCTGAACGACTACCGTCCAGTCGCACTCACCTCCCTACCCATGAAGGTCTTTGAAAAGACACTCAAGCCCCACATCATCTCTAGCCTCCCTCCCGGACTAGACCCCCACCAGTTCGCCTACAGAGCCAACAGGTCCACGGAGGACACCATCGCCACGACTCTCCACTCTACCCTGTCCCATCTGGAGAGAGCGGGGGGCTACGCACGGCTGCTCTTCGTGGACTTTAGTTCTGCATTTAACACCATCCTGCCTGACTTACTAGTGCCCAAACTCATGGACCTTGGACTAAACCATCCCCTCTGCCGGTGGTCTAAGGACTTCCTCTCTGACCGCCCCCAGAGGGTCAGAATAGGCCCTCACACATCCACAGCCATCAGCCTCAGCACCGGATCCCCCCAGGGCTGCGTGCTGAGTCCCTTCTTTTACTCCATTTACACCCACGACTTCACCGCAGTCCACCCCAGCAACACCATCATCAAGTTCGCTGACGACACCACCGTGGTGGGCTGCATCACAAAAGGTGACGAGACCGCGTATCGCGATGAAATAGAGCAGCTGTCAGCCCTGTGTAAGGATAACAACCTACAGCTGAACAAGCTAAAGACCTAGGAGATGATCGTGGACTACAGGAGGAAGAAGACCGACATACAGCCCCTGTACATCGACGGGGGATGTGTGGAGAGAGTCTCGGTCATCAAGTTCCTGGGTGTCCACCTGGAGGATGACCTGACCTGGAGAATCAACACCACAGCGATAGTGAAAAAGGCACAGCAGAGACTCTACTTCCTGAGAATACTGAGAAACTACCACCTCAGACAAGACCTGCTTGTGTCTTTTTACCGCTGCTTCGTGGAAAGCATCCTCACCTACTGCATAAATGTGTGGTTCCTCAGCTGCACAGCCGCAGAGAGGAAGGCGCTCCAGAGGGTCGTCAATTCGGCCCAGAAGATCATCGGCTGCCCCCTCCCCTCACTGGAGGGACTATACAACTCCTGCTGCCTCAAAAAAGCAGTAAAAATACTGAAGGACCCACACCACCCGGGCAAAAAGCACCTCGTGCGGCTCGGGCAGGCGTTTCAGCGTCATGCCCACCCAGACTAACAGACTGAAGTTTAGTTTCTATCCCAGGGCCATATGTGCACTAAACTCAGCTACATTTTAAAATAACAGTCTCCTTGCACCCCACCCCCCCCCACGCACACACACACACACACACAACATTAAGAGATAGTGCAATTATATATTTTTATATTCTATACCCCCCTGTTTTATTAATGTTATTTACGCCCCACCCTGTTTTTATGTTTTTTATATTTAACACTGTGTTTAGGACTGTTTTTATTCTTATTTTACTAGCACCTAGGGTTGCATTTTTAATTTCGTTGTAACAACTGTAACAATGACAATAAAGATCTATTCTATTCTATTCTATGCCGCTGGGCCCTATATAACCATGCTGCTGGGCCATATATAACCATGCTGCTGGGCCCTATATAACCATGCTGCTGGGCCCTATATAACCATGCTGCTGGGCTCTATATAACCATGCTGCTGGGCTCTATATAACCATGCTGCTGGGCCCTATATAACCATGCTGCTGGGCCCTATATAACCATGCTGCTGGGCTCTATATAACCATGCTGCTGGGCTCTATATAACCATGCTGCTGGGCCCTATATAACCATGCTGCTGGGCCCTATATAACCATGCTGCTGGGCTCTATATAACCATGCTGCTGGGCCCTATATAACCATGCTGCTGGGCCCTATATAACCATGCTGCTGGGCTCTATATAACCATGCTGCTGGGCCCTATATAACCATGCTGCTGGGCTCTATATAACCATGCTGCTGGGCCCTATATAACCATGCTGCTGGGCTCTATATAACCATGCTGCTGGGCTCTATATAACCATGCTGCTGGGCTCTATATAACCATGCTGCTGGGCTCTATATAACCATGCTGCTGGGCTCTATATAACCATGCTGCTGGGCCCTATATAACCATGCTGCTGGGCCCTATATAACCATGCTGCTGGGCCCTATATAACCATGCTGCTGGGCTCTATATAACCATGCTGCTGGGCCCTATATAACCATGCTGCTGGGCTCTATATAACCATGCTGCTGGGCCCTATATAACCATGCTGCTGGGCCCTATATAACCATGCTGCTGGGCCCTATATAACCATGCTGCTGGGCCCTATATAACCATGCTGCTGGGCTCTATATAACCATGCTGCTGGGCTCTATATAACCATGCTGCTGGGCTCTATATAACCATGCTGCTGGGCTCTATATAACCATGCTGCTGGGCCCTATATAACCATGCTGCTGGGCCCTATATAACCATGCTGCTGGGCTCTATATAACCATGCTGCTGGGCTCTATATAACCATGCTGCTGGGCTCTATATAACCATGCTGCTGGGCCCTATATAACCATGCTGCTGGGCTCTATATAACCATGCTGCTGGGCTCTATATAACCATGCTGCTGGGCCCTATATAACCATGCTGCTGGGCTCTATATAATCATGCTGATGGGCCCTATATAACCATGCTGCTGGGCTCTATATAACCATGCTGCTGGGCCCTATATAACCATGCTGCTGGGCTCTATATAACCATTCTGCTGGGCCCTATATAACCATGCTGCTGGGCCCTATATAACCATGCTGCTGGGCTCTATATAACCATGCTGCTGGGCCCTATATAACCATGCTGCTGGGCCCTATATAACCATGCTGCTGGGCTCTATATAACCATGCTGCTGGGCCCTATATAACCATGCTGCTGGGCCCTATATAACCATGTTGCTGGGCCCTATATAACCATGCTGCTGGGCTCTATATAACCATGCTGCTGGGCTCTATATAACCATGCTGCTGGGCTCTATATAACCATGCTGCTGTGCCCTATATAACCATGCTGCTGGGCCCTATATAACCATGCTGCTGGGCTCTATATAACCATGCTGCTGGGCCCTATATAACCATGCTGCTGGGCTTTATATAACCATGCTGCTGGGCTCTATATAACCATGCTGCTGGGCTCTATATAACCATGCTGCTGGGCCCTATATAACCATGCTGCTGGGTCCTATATAACCATGCTGCTGGGCCCTATATAACCATGCTGCTGGGCTCTATATAACCATGCTGCTGGGCTCTATATAACCATGCTGCTGGGCCCTATATAACCATGCTGCTGGGCTCTATATAACCATGCTGCTGAGCTCTATATAACCATGCTGCTGGGCTCTATATAACCATGCTGCTGGGCCCTATATAACCATGCTGCTGGGCTCTATATAACCATGCTGCTGGGCTCTATATAACCATGCTGCTGGGCCCTATATAACCATGCTGCTGGGCCCTATATAACCATGCTGCTGGGCCCTATATAACCATGCTGCTGGGCTCTATATAACCATGCTGCTGGGCCCTATATAACCATGCTGCTGGGCTCTATGTAACCATGCTGCTGGGCCCTATATAACCATGCTGCTGGGCCCTATATAACCATGCTGCTGGGCCCTATCTAACCATGCTGCTGGGCTCTATATAACCATGCTGCTGGGCCCTATATAACCATGCTGCTGGACCCTATATAACCATGCTGCTGGGCTCTATATAACCATGCTGCTGGGCCCTATATAACCATGCTGCTGGGCTCTATATAACCATGCTGCTGGGCTCTATATAACCATGCTGCTGGGCCCTATATAACCATGCTGCTGGGCCCTATATAACCATGCTGCTGGGCTCTATATAACCATGCTGCTGGGCTCTATATAACCATGCTGCTGGGCTCTATATAACCATGCTGCTGGGCTCTATATAACCATGCTGCTGGGCTCTATATAACCATGCTGCTGGGCTCTATATAACCATGCTGCTGGGCTCTATATAACCATGCTGCTGGGCCCTATATAACCATGCTGCTGGGCTCTATATAACCATGCTGCTGGGCTCTATATAACCATGCTGCTGGGCCCTATATAACCATGCTGCTGGGCTCTATATAACCATGCTGCTGGGCTCTATATAACCATGCTGCTGGGCTCTATATAACCATGCTGCTGGGCCCTATATAACCATGCTGCTGGGCCCTATATAACCATGCTGCTGGGCTCTATATAACCATGCTGCTGGGCCCTATATAACCATGCTGCTGGGCTCTATATAACCATGCTGCTGGGCTCTATATAACCATGCTGCTGGGCTCTATATAACCATGGGCCCTATATAACCATGCCGCTGGGCTCTATATAACCATGCTGCTGGGCCCTATATAACCATGCCGCGGGGCTCTATATAACCATGGGCCCTATATAACCATGCTGCTGGGCTCTATATAACCATGCTGCTGGGCTCTATATAACCATGGGCCCTATATAACCATGCTGCTGGGCTCTATATAACCATGCTGCTGGGCCCTATATAACCATGCTGCTGGGCCCTATATAACCATGCTGCTGGGCTCTATATAACCATGCTGCTGGGCCCTATATAACCATGCTGCTGGGCTCTATATAACCATGCCGCTGGGCTCTATATAACCATGCCGCTGGGCTCTATATAACCATGCTGCTGGGCCCTATATAACCATGCTGCTGGGCCCTATATAACCATGCTGCTGGGCTCTATATAACCATGCTGCTGGGCTCTATATATCCATGCTGCTGGGCTCTATATAACCATGGGCCCTATATAACCATGCTGCTGGGCCCTATATAACCATGCTGCTGGGCTCTATATAACCATGCCGCTGGGCTCTATATAACCATGCTGCTGGGCCCTATATAACCATGCTGCTGGGCTCTATATAACCATGCTGCTGGGCCCTATATAACCATGCTGCTGGGCCCTATATAACCATGCTGCTGGGCTCTATATAACCATGCTGCTGGGCTCTATATAACCATGCTGCTGGGCCCTATATAACCATGCTGCTGGGCTCTATATAACCATGCTGCTGGGCCCTATATAACCATGCTGCTGGGCCCTATATAACCATGCTGTTGGGCCCTATATAACCATGCTGCTGGGCCCTATATAACCATGCTGCTGGGCCCTATTTAACCATGCTGCTGGGCTCTATATAACCATGCTGCTGGGCCCTATATAACCATGCTGCTGGGCTCTATATAACCATGCCGCTGGGCTCTATATGACCATGCTGCTGGGCCCTATATAACCATGCTGCTGGGCTCTATATAACCATGGGCCCTATATAACCATGCTGTTGGGCTCTATATAACCATGCTGCTGGGCTCTATATAACCATGCTGCTGGGCTCTATATAACCATGGGCCCTATATAACCATGCTGCTGGGCTCTATATAACCATGCTGCTGGGCTCTATATAACCATGCTGCTGGGCTCTATATAACCATGCTGATGGGCTCTATATAACCATGGGCCCTATATAACCATGCTGTTGGGCCCTATATAACCATGCTGCTGGGCCCTATATAACCATGCTGCTGGGCTCTATATAACCATGCTGCTGGGCTCTATATAACCATGCTGCTGGGCTATATATAACCATGCTGCTGGGCTCTATATAACCATGCCGCTGGGCTCTATATAACCATGCTGCTGGGCCCTATATAACCATGCTGCTGGGCTCTATATAACCATGCTGCTGGGCCCTATATAACCATGCTGCTGGGCCCTATATAACCATGCTGCTGGGCTCTATATAACCATGCTGCTGGGCTCTATATAACCATGCTGCTGGGCTCTATATAACCATGCTGCTGGGCTTTATATAACCATGCTGCTGGGCCCTATATAACCATGCTGCTGGGCCCTATATAACCATGCTGCTGGGCCCTATATAACCATGCTGCTGGGCCCTATATAACCATGCTGCTGGGCCCTCATGCTGCTGGGCTCTATATAACCATGCTGCTGGGCCCTATATAACCATGCTGCTGGGCTCTATATAACCATGCCGCTGGGCTCTATATAACCATGCTGCTGGGCCCTATATAACCATGCTGCTGGGCCCTATATAACCATGCTGCTGGGCCCTATATAACCATGGGCCCTATATAACCATGCTGTTGGGCTCTATATAACCATGCTGCTGGGCCCTATATAACCATGCTGCTGGGCTCTATATAACCATGCTGCTGGGCTCTATATAACCATGCTGCTGGGCTCTATATAACCATGCTGCTGGGCTCTATATAACCATGCTGCTGGGCTCTATATAACCATGCTGCTGGGCCCTATATAACCATGCTGCTGGGCCCTATATAACCATGCTGCTGGGCCCTATATAACCATGCTGCTGGGCTCTATATAACCATGCTGCTGGGCCCTATATAACCATGCTGCTGGGCTCTATATAACCATGCTGCTGGGCCCTATATAACCATGCTGCTGGGCCCTATATAACCATGCTGCTGGGCCCTATATAACCATGCTGCTGGGCCCTATATAACCATGCTGCTGGGCTCTATATGACCATGCTGCTGGGCTCTATATAACCATGCTGCTGGGCTCTATATAACCATGCTGCTGGGCTCTATATAACCATGCTGCTGGGCCCTATATAACCATGCTGCTGGGCCCTATATAACCATGCTGCTGGGCTCTATATAACCATGCTGCTGGGCTCTATATAACCATGCTGCTGGGCTCTATATAACCATGCTGCTGGGCCCTATATAACCATGCTGCTGGGCTCTATATAACCATGCTGCTGGGCTCTATATAACCATGCTGCTGGGCCCTATATAACCATGCTGCTGGGCTCTATATAATCATGCTGATGGGCCCTATATAACCATGCTGCTGGGCTCTATATAACCATGCTGCTGGGCCCTATATAACCATGCTGCTGGGCTCTATATAACCATTCTGCTGGGCCCTATATAACCATGCTGCTGGGCCATATATAACCATGCTGCTGGGCTCTATATAACCATGCTGCTGGGCCCTATATAACCATGCTGCTGGGCCCTATATAACCATGCTGCTGGGCTCTATATAACCATGCTGCTGGGCCCTATATAACCATGCTGCTGGGCCCTATATAACCATGTTGCTGGGCCCTATATAACCATGCTGCTGGGCTCTATATAACCATGCTGCTGGGCTCTATATAACCATGCTGCTGGGCTCTATATAACCATGCTGCTGTGCCCTATATAACCATGCTGCTGGGCCCTATATAACCATGCTGCTGGGCTCTATATAACCATGCTGCTGGGCCCTATATAACCATGCTGCTGGGCTTTATATAACCATGCTGCTGGGCTCTATATAACCATGCTGCTGGGCTCTATATAACCATGCTGCTGGGCCCTATATAACCATGCTGCTGGGTCCTATATAACCATGCTGCTGGGCCCTATATAACCATGCTGCTGGGCTCTATATAACCATGCTGCTGGGCTCTATATAACCATGCTGCTGGGCCCTATATAACCATGCTGCTGGGCTCTATATAACCATGCTGCTGAGCTCTATATAACCATGCTGCTGGGCTCTATATAACCATGCTGCTGGGCCCTATATAACCATGCTGCTGGGCTCTATATAACCATGCTGCTGGGCTCTATATAACCATGCTGCTGGGCCCTATATAACCATGCTGCTGGGCCCTATATAACCATGCTGCTGGGCCCTATATAACCATGCTGCTGGGCTCTATATAACCATGCTGCTGGGCCCTATATAACCATGCTGCTGGGCCCTATATAACCATGCTGCTGGGCTCTATATAACCATGCTGCTGGGCCCTATATAACCATGCTGCTGGGCTCTATATAACCATGCTGCTGGGCTCTATATAACCATGCTGCTGGGCCCTATATAACCATGCTGCTGGGCCCTATATAACCATGCTGCTGGGCTCTATATAACCATGCTGCTGGGCTCTATATAACCATGCTGCTGGGCTCTATATAACCATGCTGCTGGGCTCTATATAACCATGCTGCTGGGCTCTATATAACCATGCTGCTGGGCTCTATATAACCATGCTGCTGGGCTCTATATAACCATGCTGCTGGGCCCTATATAACCATGCTGCTGGGCTCTATATAACCATGCTGCTGGGCTCTATATAACCATGCTGCTGGGCCCTATATAACCATGCTGCTGGGCTCTATATAACCATGCTGCTGGGCTCTATATAACCATGCTGCTGGGCTCTATATAACCATGCTGCTGGGCCCTATATAACCATGCTGCTGGGCCCTATATAACCATGCTGCTGGGCTCTATATAACCATGCTGCTGGGCCCTATATAACCATGCTGCTGGGCTCTATATAACCATGCTGCTGGGCTCTATATAACCATGCTGCTGGGCTCTATATAACCATGGGCCCTATATAACCATGCCGCTGGGCTCTATATAACCATGCTGCTGGGCCCTATATAACCATGCCGCGGGGCTCTATATAACCATGGGCCCTATATAACCATGCTGCTGGGCTCTATATAACCATGCTGCTGGGCTCTATATAACCATGGGCCCTATATAACCATGCTGCTGGGCTCTATATAACCATGCTGCTGGGCCCTATATAACCATGCTGCTGGGCCCTATATAACCATGCTGCTGGGCTCTATATAACCATGCTGCTGGGCCCTATATAACCATGCTGCTGGGCTCTATATAACCATGCCGCTGGGCTCTATATAACCATGCCGCTGGGCTCTATATAACCATGCTGCTGGGCCCTATATAACCATGCTGCTGGGCCCTATATAACCATGCTGCTGGGCTCTATATAACCATGCTGCTGGGCTCTATATATCCATGCTGCTGGGCTCTATATAACCATGGGCCCTATATAACCATGCTGCTGGGCCCTATATAACCATGCTGCTGGGCTCTATATAACCATGCCGCTGGGCTCTATATAACCATGCTGCTGGGCCCTATATAACCATGCTGCTGGGCTCTATATAACCATGCTGCTGGGCCCTATATAACCATGCTGCTGGGCCCTATATAACCATGCTGCTGGGCTCTATATAACCATGCTGCTGGGCTCTATATAACCATGCTGCTGGGCCCTATATAACCATGCTGCTGGGCTCTATATAACCATGCTGCTGGGCCCTATATAACCATGCTGCTGGGCCCTATATAACCATGCTGCTGGGCCCTATATAACCATGCTGCTGGGCCCTATATAACCATGCTGCTGGGCCCTATTTAACCATGCTGCTGGGCTCTATATAACCATGCTGCTGGGCCCTATATAACCATGCTGCTGGGCTCTATATAACCATGCCGCTGGGCTCTATATGACCATGCTGCTGGGCCCTATATAACCATGCTGCTGGGCTCTATATAACCATGGGCCCTATATAACCATGCTGTTGGGCTCTATATAACCATGCTGCTGGGCTCTATATAACCATGCTGCTGGGCTCTATATAACCATGGGCCCTATATAACCATGCTGCTGGGCTCTATATAACCATGCTGCTGGGCTCTATATAACCATGCTGCTGGGCTCTATATAACCATGCTGATGGGCTCTATATAACCATGGGCCCTATATAACCATGCTGTTGGGCCCTATATAACCATGCTGCTGGGCCCTATATAACCATGCTGCTGGGCTCTATATAACCATGCTGCTGGGCTCTATATAACCATGCTGCTGGGCTCTATATAACCATGCTGCTGGGCTCTATATAACCATGCCGCTGGGCTCTATATAACCATGCTGCTGGGCCCTATATAACCATGCTGCTGGGCTCTATATAACCATGCTGCTGGGCCCTATATAACCATGCTGCTGGGCCCTATATAACCATGCTGCTGGGCTCTATATAACCATGCTGCTGGGCTCTATATAACCATGCTGCTGGGCTCTATATAACCATGCTGCTGGGCTTTATATAACCATGCTGCTGGGCCCTATATAACCATGCTGCTGGGCCCTATATAACCATGCTGCTGGGCCCTATATAACCATGCTGCTGGGCCCTATATAACCATGCTGCTGGGCCCTCATGCTGCTGGGCTCTATATAACCATGCTGCTGGGCCCTATATAACCATGCTGCTGGGCTCTATATAACCATGCCGCTGGGCTCTATATAACCATGCTGCTGGGCCCTATATAACCATGCTGCTGGGCCCTATATAACCATGCTGCTGGGCCCTATATAACCATGGGCCCTATATAACCATGCTGTTGGGCTCTATATAACCATGCTGCTGGGCTCTATATAACCATGCTGCTGGGCTCTATATAACCATGGGCCCTATATAACCATGCTGCTGGGCTCTATATAACCATGCTGCTGGGCCCTATATAACCATGCTGCTGGGCCCTATATAACCATGCTGCTGGGCCCTATATAACCATGCTGCTGGGCCCTATTTAACCATGCTGCTGGGCTCTATATAACAATGCTGCTGGGCCCTATATAACCATGCTGCTGGGCTCTATATAACCATGCCGCTGGGCTCTATATAACCATGCTGCTGGGCCCTATATAACCATGCTGCTGGGCCCTATATAACCATGCTGCTGGGCCCTATATAACCATGGGCCCTATATAACCATGCTGTTGGGCTCTATATAACCATGCTGCTGGGCTCTATATAACCATGCTGCTGGGCTCTATATAACCATGGGCCCTATATAACCATGCTGCTGGGCTCTATATAACCATGCTGCTGGGCTCTATATAACCATGCTGCTGGGCTCTATATAACCATGCTGCTGGGCTCTATATAACCATGGGCCCTATATAACCATGCTGTTGGGCCCTATATAACCATGCTGCTGGGCCCTATATAACCATGCTGCTGGGCTCTATATAACCATGCTGCTGGGCTCTATATAACCATGCTGCTGGGTTCTATATAACCATGCTGCTGGGCTCTATATAACCATACTGCTGGGCTCTATATAACCATGCTGCTGGGCCCTATATAACCATGCTGCTGGGCCCTATATAACCATGCTGCTGGGCTCTATATAACCATGCTGCTGGGCCCTATATAACCATGCTGCTGGGCCCTATATAACCATGCTGCTGGGCTCTATATAACCATGCTGCTGGGCCCTATATAACCATGCTGCTGGGCTCTATATAACCATGCTGCTGGGCTTTATATAACCATGCTGCTGGGCTCTATATAACCATGCTGCTGGGCCCTATATAACCATGCTGCTGGGCCCTATATAACCATGCTGCTGGGCCCTATATAACCATGCTGCTGGGCCCTATATAACCATGCTGATGGGCCCTATATAACCATGCTGCTGGGCTCTATATAACCATGCTGCTGGGCCCTATATAACCATGCTGCTGGGCCCTATATAACCATGCTGCTGGGCCCTATATAACCATGCTGCTGGGCCCTATATAACCATGCTGCTGGGCTCTATATAACCATGCTGCTGGGCCCTATATAACCATGCTGCTGGGCTCTATATAACCATGCTGCTGGGCTCTAT
Source organism: Notolepis coatsorum (assembly GCF_963971535.1). Taxonomy (NCBI): domain Eukaryota; kingdom Metazoa; phylum Chordata; class Actinopteri; order Aulopiformes; family Paralepididae; genus Notolepis; species Notolepis coatsorum. The sequence goes on along the minus strand of NC_140165.1, from coordinate 129,367,739 downwards.
ATAACCATGCTGCTGGGCCCTATATAACCATGCTGCTGGGCTCTATATAACCATGCTGCTGGGCTCTATATAACCATGCTGCTGGGCTCTATATAACCATGCTGCTGGGCTCTATATAACCATGGGCCCTATATAACCATGCTGTTGGGCCCTATATAACCATGCTGCTGGGCCCTATATAACCATGCTGCTGGGCTCTATATAACCATGCTGCTGGGCTCTATATAACCATGTTGCTGGGCTCTATATAACCATGCTGCTGGGCCCTATATAACCATGCTGCTGGGCTCTATATAACCATGCTGCTCGGCTCTATATAACCATGCTGCTGGGCTCTATATAACCATGCTGCTGGGCCCTATATAACCATGCTGCTGTGCTCTATATAACCATGCTGCTGGGCCCTATATAACCATGCTGCTGGGCTCTATATAACCATGCTGCTGGGCCCTATATAACCATGCTGCTGGGCTCTATATAACCATGCTGCTGGGCTCTATATAACCATGCTGCTGGGCTCTATATAACCATGCTGCTGGGCCCTATATAACCATGCTGCTGGGCTCTATATAACCATGCTGCTGGGCTCTATATAACCATGCTGCTGGGCTCTATATAACCATGCTGCTGGGCCCTATATAACCATGCTGCTGGGCTCTATATAACCATGCTGCTGGGCTCTATATAACCATGCTGCTGGGCCCTATATAACCATGCTGCTGGGCTCTATATAACCATGCTGCTGGGCTCTATATAACCATGCTGCTGGGCTCTATATAACCATGCTGCTGGGCCCTATATAACCATGCTGCTGGGCTCTATATAACCATGCTGCTGGGCTCTATATAACCATGCTGCTGGGCTCTATATAACCATGCTGCTGGGCCCTATATAACCATGCTGCTGGGCTCTATATAACCATGCTGCTGGGCTCTATATAACCATGCTGCTGGGCTCTATATAACCATGCTGTTGGGCCCTATATAACCATGCTGCTGGGCCCTATATAACCATGCTGCTGGGCTCTATATAACCATGCTGCTGGGCTCTATATAACCATGCTGATGGGTCCTATATAACCATGCTGCTGGGCTCTATATAACCATGCTGCTGGGCTCTATATAACCATGCTGCTGGGCTCTATATAACCATGCTGCTGGGCTCTATATAACCATGCTGCTGGGCCCTATATAACCATGCTGCTGGGCTCTATATAACCATGCTGCTGGGCTCTATATAACCATGCTGCTGGGCTTTATATAACCATGCTGCTGGGCCCTATATAACCATGCTGCTGGGCTCTATATAACCATGCTGCTGGGCTCTATATAACCATGCTGCTGGGCCCTATATAACCATGCTGCTGGGCTCTATATAACCATGCTGCTGGGCTATATATAACCATGCTGCTGGGCCCTATATAACCATGCTGCTGGGCTCTATATAACCATGCTGCTGGGCTCTATATAACCATGCTGCTGGGCTCTATATAACCATGCTGCTGGGCCCTATATAACCATGCTGCTGGGCTCTATATAACCATGCTGCTGGGCTCTATATAACCATGCTGCTGGGCTCTATATAACCATGCTGCTGGGCCGATATAACCATGCTGCTGGGCTCTATATAACCATGCTGCTGGGCTCTATATAACCATTCTGCTGGGCTCTATATAACCATGCTGCTGGGCCCTATATAACCATGCTGCTGGGCCCTATATAACCATGCTGCTGGGCTCTATATAACCATGCTGCTGGACTCTATATAACCATGCTGCTGGGCTCTATATAACCATGCTGCTGGGCTCTATATAACCATGCTGCTGGGCCCTATATAACCATGCTGCTGGGCTCTATATAACCATGCTGCTGGGCTCTATATAACCATGCTGCTGGGCCCTATATAACCATGCTGCTGGGCTCTATATAACCATGCTGCTGGGCTCTATATAACCATGCTGCTGGGCTCTATATAACCATGCTGCTGGGCCCTATATAACCATGCTGCTGGGCCCTATATAACCATGCCGCTGGGCCCTATATAACCATGCTGCTGGGCCCTATATAACCATGCTGCTGGGCCCTATATAACCATGCCGCTGGGCCCTATATAACCATGCTGCTGGGCTCTATATAACCATGCTGCTGGGCTCTATATAACCATGCCGCTGGGCCCTATATAACCATGCTGCTGGGCCCTATATAACCATGCTGCTGGCCTCTATATAACCATGCCGCTGGGCCCTATATAACCATGCTGCTGGGCTCTATATAACCATGCTGCTGGGCTCTATATAACCATGCCGCTGGGCCCTATATAACCATGCTGCTGGGCCCTATATAACCATGCTGCTGGCCTCTATATAACCATGCCGCTGGGCCCTATATAACCATGCTGCTGGGCTCTATATAACCATGCTGCTGGGCCCTATATAACCATGCTGCTGGGCCCTATATAACCATGCTGCTGGGCTCTATATAACCATGCTGCTGGGCTCTATATAACCATGCTGCTGGGCTCTATATAACCATGCTGCTGGGCTCTATATAACCATGCTGCTGGGCTCTATATAACCATGCTGATGAGCTCTATATAACCATGCTGCTGGGCTCTATATAACCATGCTGCTGGGCTCTATATAACCATGCTGCTGGGCCCTATATAACCATGCTGCTGGGCTCTATATAACCATGCTGCTGGGCTCTATATAACCATGCTGCTGGGCTCTATATAACCATGCTGCTGGGCTCTATATAACCATGCTGCTGGGCCCTATATAACCATGCTGCTGGGCTCTATATAACCATGCTGCTGGGCTCTATATAACCATGCTGCTGGGCTCTATATAACCATGCTGCTGGGCTCTATATAACCATGCTGCTGGGCTCTATATAACCATGCTGCTGGGCTCTATATAACCATGCTGCTGGGCTCTATATAACCATGCTGCTGGGCTCTATATAACCATGCTGCTGGGCCCGATATAACCATGCTGCTGGGCTCTATATAACCATGCTGCTGGGCTCTATATAACCATTCTGCTGGGCTCTATATAACCATGCTGCTGGGCCCTATATAACCATGCTGCTGGGCCCTATATAACCATGCTGCTGGGCTCTATATAACCATGCTGCTGGACTCTATATAACCATGCTGCTGGGCTCTATATAACCATGCTGCTGGGCTCTATATAACCATGCTGCTGGGCCCTATATAACCATGCTGCTGGGCTCTATATAACCATGCTGCTGGGCTCTATATAACCATGCTGCTGGGCTCTATATAACCATGCTGCTGGGCCCTATATAACCATGCTGCTGGGCCCTATATAACCATGCCGCTGGGCCCTATATAACCATGCCGCTGGGCCCTATATAACCATGCTGCTGGGCCCTATATAACCATGCCGCTGGGCCCTATATAACCATGCTGCTGGGCTCTATATAACCATGCTGCTGGGCTCTATATAACCATGCCGCTGGGCCCTATATAACCATGCTGCTGGGCCCTATATAACCATGCTGCTGGCCTCTATATAACCATGCCGCTGGGCCCTATATAACCATGCTGCTGGGCTCTATATAACCATGCTGCTGGGCCCTATATAACCATGCTGCTGGGCCCTATATAACCATGCTGCTGGGCTCTATATAACCATGCTGCTGGGCTCTATATAACCATGCTGCTGGGCTCTATATAACCATGCTGCTGGGCTCTATATAACCATGCTGCTGGGCTCTATATAACCATGCTGATGAGCTCTATATAACCATGCTGCTGGGCTCTATATAACCATGCTGCTGGGCTCTATATAACCATGCTGCTGGGCCCTATATAACCATGCTGCTGGGCTCTATATAACCATGCTGCTGGGCTCTATATAACCATGCTGCTGGGCTCTATATAACCATGCTGCTGGGCTCTATATAACCATGCTGCTGGGCCCTATATAACCATGCTGCTGGGCTCTATATAACCATGCTGCTGGGCTCTATATAACCATGCTGCTGGGCTCTATATAACCATGCTGCTGGGCTCTATATAACCATGCTGCTGGGCTCTATATAACCATGCTGCTGGGCCCTATATAACCATGCTGCTGGGCCCTATATAACCATGCTGCTGGGCTCTATATAACCATGCTGCTGGGCTCTATATAACCATGCTGCTGGGCTCTATATAACCATGCTGCTGGGCCCTATATAACCATGCTGCTGGGCCCTATATAACCATGCTGCTGGGCCCTATATAACCATGCTGCTGGGCCCTATATAACCATGCTGCTGGGCTCTATATAACCATGCTGCTGGGCTCTATATAACCATGCTGCTGGGCCCTATATAACCATGCTGCTGGGCCCTATATAACCATTCTGCTGGGCTCTATATAACCATGCTGCTGGGCTCTATATAACCATGCTGCTGGGCCCTATATAACCATGATGCTGGGCCCTATATAACCATGCCGCTGGGCCCTATATAACCATGCTGCTGGGCTCTATATAACCATGCTGCTGGGCTCTATATAACCATGCCGCTGGGCCCTATATAACCATGCTGCTGGGCCCTATATAACCATGCTGCTGGCCTCTATATAACCATGCCGCTGGGCCCTATATAACCATGCTGCTGGGCTCTATATAACCATGCTGCTGGGCCCTATATAACCATGCTGCTGGGCCCTATATAACCATGCTGCTGGGCTCTATATAACCATGCTGCTGGGCTCTATATAACCATGCTGCTGGGCTCTATATAACCATGGGCCCTATATAACCATGCTGTTGGGCCCTATATAACCATGCTGCTGGGCTCTATATAACCATGCTGCTGGGCTCTATATAACCATGCTGCTGGGCCCTATATAACCATGCTGCTGGGCTCTATATAACCATGCTGCTGGGCTCTATATAACCATGCTGCTGGGCTCTATATAACCATGCTGCTGGGCTCTATATAACCATGCTGCTGGGCCCTATATAACCATGCTGCTGGGCTCTATATAACCATGCTGCTGGGCTCTATATAACCATGCTGCTGGGCTCTATATAACCATGCTGCTGGGCTCTATATAACCATGCTGCTGGGCTCTATATAACCATGCTGCTGGGCTCTATATAACCATGCTGCTGGGCCCTATATAACCATGCTGCTGGGCCCTATATAACCATGCTGCTGGGCTCTATATAACCATGCTGCTGGGCTCTATATAACCATGCTGCTGGGCTCTATATAACCATGCTGCTGGGCCCTATATAACCATGCTGCTGGGCCCTATATAACCATGCTGCTGGGCCCTATATAACCATGCTGCTGGGCCCTATATAACCATGCTGCTGGGCCCTATATAACCATGCTGCTGGGCTTTATATAACCATGCTGCTGGGCTCTATATAACCATGCTGCTGGGCCCTATATAACCATGCTGCTGGGCCCTATATAACCATTCTGCTGGGCTCTATATAACCATGCTGCTGGGCTCTATATTACCATGCTGCTGGGCCCTATATAACCATGATGCTGGGCCCTATATAACCATGCCGCTGGGCCCTATATAACCATGCTGCTGGGCTCTATATAACCATGCTGCTGGGCTCTATATAACCATGCCGCTGGGCCCTATATAACCATGCTGCTGGGCCCTATATAACCATGCTGCTGGCCTCTATATAACCATGCCGCTGGGCCCTATATAACCATGCTGCTGGGCTCTATATAACCATGCTGCTGGGCCCTATATAACCATGCTGCTGGGCCCTATATAACCATGCTGCTGGGCTCTATATAACCATGCTGCTGGGCTCTATATAACCATGCTGCTGGGCTCTATATAACCATGGGCCCTATATAACCATGCTGTTGGGCCCTATATAACCATGCTGCTGGGCCCTATATAACCATGCTGCTGGGCTCTATATAACCATGCTGCTGGGCTCTATATAACCATGTTGCTGGGCTCTATATAACCATGCTGCTGGGCTCTATATAACCATGCTGCTGGGCCCTATATAACCATGCTGCTGGGCTCTATATAACCATGCTGCTGGGCTCTATATAACCATGCTGCTGGGCTCTATATAACCATGCTGCTGGGCCCTATATAACCATGCTGCTGTGCTCTATATAACCATGCTGCTGGGCCCTATATAACCATGCTGCTGGGCTCTATATAACCATGCTGCTGGGCCCTATATAACCATGCTGCTGGGCTCTATATAACCATGCTGCTGGGCTCTATATAACCATGCTGCTGGGCTCTATATAACCATGCTGCTGGGCCCTATATAACCATGCTGCTGGGCTCTATATAACCATGCTGCTGGGCTCTATATAACCATGCTGCTGGGCTTTATATAACCATGCTGCTGGGCCCTATATAACCATGCTGCTGGGCTCTATATAACCATGCTGCTGGGCTCTATATAACCATGCTGCTGGGCCCTATATAACCATGCTGCTGGGCTCTATATAACCATGCTGCTGGGCTCTATATAACCATGCTGCTGGGCTCTATATAACCATGCTGCTGGGCCCTATATAACCATGCTGCTGGGCTCTATATAACCATGCTGCTGGGCTCTATATAACCATGCTGCTGGGCTCTATATAACCATGCTGCTGGGCCCTATATAACCATGCTGCTGGGCTCTATATAACCATGCTGCTGGGCTCTATATAACCATGCTGCTGGGCTCTATATAACCATGCTGCTGGGCCCGATATAACCATGCTGCTGGGCTCTATATAACCATGCTGCGGGGCTCTATATAACCATTCTGCTGGGCTCTATATAACCATGCTGCTGGGCCCTATATAACCATGCTGCTGGGCCCTATATAACCATGCTGCTGGGCTCTATATAACCATGCTGCTGGACTCTATATAACCATGCTGCTGGGCTCTATATAACCATGCTGCTGGGCTCTATATAACCATGCTGCTGGGCCCTATATAACCATGCTGCTGGGCTCTATATAACCATGCTGCTGGGCTCTATATAACCATGCTGCTGGGCTCTATATAACCATGCTGCTGGGCCCTATATAACCATGCTGCTGGGCCCTATATAACCATGCCGCTGGGCCCTATATAACCATGCTGCTGGGCCCTATATAACCATGCTGCTGGGCCCTATATAACCATGCCGCTGGGCCCTATATAACCATGCTGCTGGGTTCTATATAACCATGCTGCTGGGCTCTATATAACCATGCCACTGGGCCCTATATAACCATGCTGCTGGGCCCTATATAACCATGCTGCTGGCCTCTATATAACCATGCCGCTGGGCCCTATATAACCATGCTGCTGGGCTCTATATAACCATGCCGCTGGGCCCTATATAACCATGCTGCTGGGCCCTATATAACCATGCTGCTGGGCTCTATATAACCATGCTGCTGGGCTCTATATAACCATGCTGCTGGGCTCTATATAACCATGCTGCTGGGCTCTATATAACCATGCTGCTGGGCTCTATATAACCATGCTGCTGGGCTCTATATAACCATGCTGCTGAGCTCTATATAACCATGCTGCTGGGCTCTATATAACCATGCTGCTGGGCTCTATATAACCATGCTGCTGGGCCCTATATAACCATGCTGCTGGGCTCTATATAACCATGCTGCTGGGCTCTATATAACCATGCTGCTGGGCTCTATATAACCATGCTGCTGGGCTCTATATAACCATGCTGCTGGGCCCTATATAACCATGCTGCTGGGCTCTATATAACCATGCTGCTGGGCTCTATATAACCATGCTGCTGGGCTCTATATAACCATGCTGCTGGGCTCTATATAACCATGCTGCTGGGCTCTATATAACCATGCTGCTGGGCCCTATATAACCATGCTGCTGGGCCCTATATAACCATGCTGCTGGGCTCTATATAACCATGCTGCTGGGCTCTATATAACCATGCTGCTGGGCTCTATATAACCATGCTGCTGGGCCCTATATAACCATGCTGCTGGGCCCTATATAACCATGCTGCTGGGCCCTATATAACCATGCTGCTGGGCCCTATATAACCATGCTGCTGGGCCCTATATAACCATGCTGCTGGGCTCTATATAACCATGCTGCTGGGCTCTATATAACCATGCTGCTGGGCCCTATATAACCATGCTGCTGGGCCCTATATAACCATTCTGCTGGGCTCTATATAACCATGCTGCTGGGCTCTATATAACCATGCTGCTGGGCCCTATATAACCATGATGCTGGGCCCTATATAACCATGCCGCTGGGCCCTATATAACCATGCTGCTGGGCTCTGGGCTCTATATAACCATGCTGCTGGGCCCTATATAACCATGGGCCCTATATAACCATGCTGCTGGGCTCTATATAACCATGCTGCTGGGCCCTATATAACCATGCCGCTGGGCTCTATATAACCATGCTGCTGGGCTCTATATAACCATGCTGCTGGGCCCTATATAACCATGCTGCTGGGCCCTATATAACCATTCTGCTGGGCTCTATATAACCATGCTGCTGGGCTCTATATAACCATGCTGCTGGGCCCTATATAACCATGATGCTGGGCCCTATATAACCATGCCGCTGGGCCCTATATAACCATGCTGCTGGGCTCTATATAACCATGCTGCTGGGCTCTATATAACCATGCCGCTGGGCCCTATATAACCATGCTGCTGGGCCCTATATAACCATGCTGCTGGCCTCTATATAACCATGCCGCTGGGCCCTATATAACCATGCTGCTGGGCTCTATATAACCATGCTGCTGGGCCCTATATAACCATGCTGCTGGGCCCTATATAACCATGCTGCTGGGCTCTATATAACCATGCTGCTGGGCCCTATATAACCATGGGCCCTATATAACCATGCTGCTGGGCTCTATATAACCATGCTGCTGGGCCCTATATAACCATGCCGCTGGGCTCTATATAACCATGCTGCTGGGCCCTATATAACCATGCCGCTGGGCTCTATATAACCATGCTGCTGGGCTCTATATAACCATGCTGCTGGGCTCTATATAACCATGCTGCTGGGCTCTATATAACCATGCTGCTGGGCTCTATATAACCATGCTGCTGGGCCTTATATAACCATGCTGCTGGGCTCTATATAACCATGCTGCTGGGCCTTATATAACCATGCTGCTGGGCTCTATATAACCATGCCACTGGGCCCTATATAACCATGCTGCTGGGCTCTATATAACCATGCTGCTGGGCCCTATATAACCATGATGCTGGGCCCTATATAACCATGCTGCTGGGCCCTATATAACCATGCTGCTGGGCTCTATATAACCATGCTGCTGGGCTCTATATAACCATGCTGCTGGGCTCTATATAACCATGCTGCTGGGCCCTATATAACCATGCTGCTGGGCCCTATATAACCATGCTGCTGGGCCCTATATAACCATGCTGCTGGGCCCTATATAACCATGCTGCTGGGCTCTATATAACCATGCTGCTGGGCTCTATATAACCATGCTGCTGGGCTCTATATAACCATGCTGCTGGGCCCTATATAACCATGCTGCTGGGCTCTATATAACCATTCTGCTGGGCCCTATATAACCATGCTGCTGGGCTCTATATAACCATGCTGCTGGGCTCTATATAACCATGCTGCTGGGCTCTATATAACCATGCTGCTGTGCTCTATATAACCATGCTGCTGGGCCCTATATAACCATGCTGCTGGGCCCTATATAACCATGCTGCTGGGCTCTATATAACCATGCTGCTGGGCTCTATATAACCATGCTGCTGGGCTATATATAACCATGCTGCTGGGCTCTATATAACCATGCTGCTGGGCCCTATATAACCATGCTGCTGGGCCCTATATAACCATGCTGCTGGGCTCTATATAACCATGCTGCTGGGCTCTATATAACCATGCTGCTGCGCCCTATATAACCATGCTGCTGGGCTCTATATAACCATGCTGCTGGGCCCTATATAACCATGCTGCTGGGCTCTATAAAACCATGCTGCTGGGCCCTATATAACCATGCTGCTGGGCTCTATAAAACCATGCTGCTGGGCTCTATATAACCATGCTGCTGGGCCATATATAACCATGCTGCTGGGCTCTATATAACCATGCTGCTGGGCTCTATATAACCATGCTGCTGGGCTCTATATAACCATGCTGCTGGGCCCTATATAACCATGCTGCTGGGCTCTATATAACCATGCTGCTGGGCCCTATATAACCATGCTGCTGGGCCCTATATAACCATGCTGCTGGGCCCTATATAACCATGCTGCTGGGCCCTATATAACCATGCTGCTGGGCTCTATATAACCATGCTGCTGGGCTCTATATAACCATGCTGCTGGGCCCTATATAACCATGGGCCCTATATAACCATGCTGCTGGGCTCTATATAACCATGCTGCTGGGCCCTATATAACCATGCCGCTGGGCTCTATATAACCATGCTGCTGGGCTCTATATAACCATGCTGCTGGTCTCTATATAACCATGCTGCTGGGCTCTATATAACCATGCTGCTGGGCCCTATATAACCATGCTGCTGGGCTCTATATAACCATGCTGCTGGGCTCTATATAACCATGCTGCTGGGCTCTATATAACCATGCTGCTGGGCTCTATATAACCATGCTGCTGGGCCCTATATAACCATGCTGCTGGGCCCTATATAACCATGCTGCTGGGCCCTATATAACCATGCTGCTGGGCTCTATATAACCATGCTGCTGGGCCCTATATAACCATGCTGCTGGGCCCTATATAACCATGCTGCTGGGCCCTATATAACCATGCTGCTGGGCCCTATATAACCATGCTGCTGGGCTCTATATAACCATGCTGCTGGGCTTTATATAACCATGCTGCTGGGCCCTATATAACCATGCTGCTGGGCCCTATAAAACCATGCTACTGGGCCCTATATAACCATGCTGCTGGGCCCTATATAACCATGCTGCTGGGCCCTATATAACCATGCTGCTGGGCTCTATATAACCATGCTGATGGGCTCTATATAACCATGCTGCTGGGCCCTATATAACCATGCTGCTGGGCCCTATATAACCATGCTGCTGGGCCCTATATAACCATGCTGCTGGGCCCTATATAACCATGCTGCTGGGCTCTATATAACCATGCTGCTGGGCTCTATATAACCATGCTGCTGGGCCCTATATAACCATGCTGCTGGGCCCTATATAACCATTCTGCTGGGCTCTATATAACCATGCTGCTGGGCTCTATATAACCATGCTGCTGGGCCCTATATAACCATGATGCTGGGCCCTATATAACCATGCCGCTGGGCCCTATATAACCATGCTGCTGGGCTCTATATAACCATGCTGCTGGGCTCTATATAACCATGCTGCTGGGCTCTATATAACCATGCTGCTGGGCTCTATATAACCATGCTGCTGGGCCCTATATAACCATGGGCCCTATATAACCATGCTGCTGGGCTCTATATAACCATGCTGCTGGGCCCTATATAACCATGCCGCTGGGCTCTATATAACCATGCTGCTGGGCTCTATATAACCATGCTGCTGGGCCCTATATAACCATGCTGCTGGGCCCTATATAACCATTCTGCTGGGCTCTATATAACCATGCTGCTGGGCCCTATATAACCATGCTGCTGGGCCCTATATAACCATTCTGCTGGGCTCTATATAACCATGCTGCTGGGCTCTATATAACCATGCTGCTGGGCCCTATATAACCATGATGCTGGGCCCTATATAACCATGCCGCTGGGCCCTATATAACCAAGCTGCTGGGCTCTATATAACCATGCTGCTGGGCTCTATATAACCATGCTGCTGGGCTCTATATAACCATGCTGCTGGGCTCTATATAACCATGCTGCTGGGCCCTATATAACCATGGGCCCTATATAACCATGCTGCTGGGCTCTATATAACCATGCTGCTGGGCCCTATATAACCATGCCGCTGGGCTCTATATAACCATGCTGCTGGGCTCTATATAACCATGCTGCTGGGCCCTATATAACCATGCTGCTGGGCCCTATATAACCATTCTGCTGGGCTCTATATAACCATGCTGCTGGGCTCTATATAACCATGCTGCTGGGCCCTATATAACCATGATGCTGGGCCCTATATAACCATGCCGCTGGGCCCTATATAACCATGCTGCTGGGCTCTATATAACCATGCTGCTGGGCTCTATATAACCATGCCGCTGGGCCCTATATAACCATGCTGCTGGGCCCTATATAACCATGCTGCTGGCCTCTATATAACCATGCCGCTGGGCCCTATATAACCATGCTGCTGGGCTCTATATAACCATGCTGCTGGGCCCTATATAACCATGCTGCTGGGCCCTATATAACCATGCTGCTGGGCTCTATATAACCATGCTGCTGGGCCCTATATAACCATGGGCCCTATATAACCATGCTGCTGGGCTCTATATAACCATGCTGCTGGGCCCTATATAACCATGCCGCTGGGCTCTATATAACCATGCTGCTGGGCCCTATATAACCATGCCGCTGGGCTCTATATAACCATGCTGCTGGGCTCTATATAACCATGCTGCTGGGCTCTATATAACCATGCTGCTGGGCTCTATATAACCATGCTGCTGGGCTCTATATAACCATGCTGCTGGGCCTTATATAACCATGCTGCTGGGCTCTATATAACCATGCTGCTGGGCCTTATATAACCATGCTGCTGGGCTCTATATAACCATGCCACTGGGCCCTATATAACCATGCTGCTGGGCTCTATATAACCATGCTGCTGGGCCCTATATAACCATGATGCTGGGCCCTATATAACCATGCTGCTGGGCCCTATATAACCATGCTGCTGGGCTCTATATAACCATGCTGCTGGGCTCTATATAACCATGCTGCTGGGCTCTATATAACCATGCTGCTGGGCCCTATATAACCATGCTGCTGGGCCCTATATAACCATGCTGCTGGGCCCTATATAACCATGCTGCTGGGCCCTATATAACCATGCTGCTGGGCTCTATATAACCATGCTGCTGGGCTCTATATAACCATGCTGCTGGGCTCTATATAACCATGCTGCTGGGCCCTATATAACCATGCTGCTGGGCTCTATATAACCATTCTGCTGGGCCCTATATAACCATGCTGCTGGGCTCTATATAACCATGCTGCTGGGCTCTATATAACCATGCTGCTGGGCTCTATATAACCATGCTGCTGTGCTCTATATAACCATGCTGCTGGGCCCTATATAACCATGCTGCTGGGCCCTATATAACCATGCTGCTGGGCTCTATATAACCATGCTGCTGGGCTCTATATAACCATGCTGCTGGGCTATATATAACCATGCTGCTGGGCTCTATATAACCATGCTGCTGGGCCCTATATAACCATGCTGCTGGGCCCTATATAACCATGCTGCTGGGCTCTATATAACCATGCTGCTGGGCTCTATATAACCATGCTGCTGGGCTCTATATAACCATGCTGCTGCGCCCTATATAACCATGCTGCTGGGCTCTATATAACCATGCTGCTGGGCCCTATATAACCATGCTGCTGGGCTCTATAAAACCATGCTGCTGGGCCCTATATAACCATGCTGCTGGGCTCTATAAAACCATGCTGCTGGGCTCTATATAACCATGCTGCTGGGCCATATATAACCATGCTGCTGGGCTCTATATAACCATGCTGCTGGGCTCTATATAACCATGCTGCTGGGCTCTATATAACCATGCTGCTGGGCCCTATATAACCATGCTGCTGGGCTCTATATAACCATGCTGCTGGGCCCTATATAACCATGCTGCTGGGCCCTATATAACCATGCTGCTGGGCCCTATATAACCATGCTGCTGGGCCCTATATAACCATGCTGCTGGGCTCTATATAACCATGCTGCTGGGCTCTATATAACCATGCTGCTGGGCCCTATATAACCATGGGCCCTATATAACCATGCTGCTGGGCTCTATATAACCATGCTGCTGGGCCCTATATAACCATGCCGCTGGGCTCTATATAACCATGCTGCTGGGCTCTATATAACCATGCTGCTGGTCTCTATATAACCATGCTGCTGGGCTCTATATAACCATGCTGCTGGGCCCTATATAACCATGCTGCTGGGCTCTATATAACCATGCTGCTGGGCTCTATATAACCATGCTGCTGGGCTCTATATAACCATGCTGCTGGGCTCTATATAACCATGCTGCTGGGCTCTATATAACCATGCTGCTGGGCCCTATATAACCATGCTGCTGGGCCCTATATAACCATGCTGCTGGGCCCTATATAACCATGCTGCTGGGCCCTATATAACCATGCTGCTGGGCTCTATATAACCATGCTGCTGGGCCCTATATAACCATGCTGCTGGGCCCTATATAACCATGCTGCTGGGCCCTATATAACCATGCTGCTGGGCCCTATATAACCATGCTGCTGGGCTCTATATAACCATGCTGCTGGGCTTTATATAACCATGCTGCTGGGCCCTATATAACCATGCTGCTGGGCCCTATAAAACCATGCTACTGGGCCCTATATAACCATGCTGCTGGGCCCTATATAACCATGCTGCTGGGCCCTATATAACCATGCTGCTGGGCTCTATATAACCATGCTGATGGGCTCTATATAACCATGCTGCTGGGCTCTATATAACCATGCTGCTGGGCCCTATATAACCATGCTGCTGGGCCCTATATAACCATGCTGCTGGGCTCTATATAACCATGCTGCTGGGCTCTATATAACCATGCTGCTGGGCTCTATATAACCATGCTGCTGGGCTCTATATAACCATGCTGCTGGGCTCTATATAACCATGCTGCTGGGCTCTATATAACCATGCTGCTGGGCTCTATATAACCATGCTGCTGCGCTCTATATAACCATGCTGCTGGGCCCTATATAACCATGCTGCTGGGCCCTATATAACCATGCTGCTGGGCTCTATATAACCATGGGCCCTATATAACCATGCTGCTGGGCCCTATATAACCATGCTGCTGGGCCCTATATAACCATGCTGCTGGGCTCTATATAACCATGCTGCTGGGCCTTATATAACCATGCTGCTGGGCTCTATATAACCATGCCACTGGGCCCTATATAACCATGCTGCTGGGCTCTATATAACCATGCTGCTGGGCCCTATATAACCATGATGCTGGGCCCTATATAACCATGCTGCTGGGCCCTATATAACCATGCTGCTGGGCTCTATATAACCATGCTGCTGGGCTCTATATAACCATGCTGCTGGGCTCTATATAACCATGCTGCTGGGCCCTATATAACCATGCTGCTGGGCCCTATATAACCATGCTGCTGGGCCCTATATAACCATGCTGCTGGGCCCTATATAACCATGCTGCTGGGCTCTATATAACCATGCTGCTGGGCTCTATATAACCATGCTGCTGGGCTCTATATAACCATGCTGCTGGGCCCTATATAACCATGCTGCTGGGCTCTATATAACCATTCTGCTGGGCCCTATATAACCATGCTGCTGGGCTCTATATAACCATGCTGCTGGGCTCTATATAACCATGCTGCTGGGCTCTATATAACCATGCTGCTGTGCTCTATATAACCATGCTGCTGGGCCCTATATAACCATGCTGCTGGGCCCTATATAACCATGCTGCTGGGCTCTATATAACCATGCTGCTGGGCTCTATATAACCATGCTGCTGGGCTATATATAACCATGCTGCTGGGCTCTATATAACCATGCTGCTGGGCCCTATATAACCATGCTGCTGGGCCCTATATAACCATGCTGCTGGGCTCTATATAACCATGCTGCTGGGCTCTATATAACCATGCTGCTGCGCCCTATATAACCATGCTGCTGGGCTCTATATAACCATGCTGCTGGGCCCTATATAACCATGCTGCTGGGCTCTATATAACCATGCTGCTGGGCCCTATATAACCATGCTGCTGGGCTCTATAAAACCATGCTGCTGGGCTCTATATAACCATGCTGCTGGGCCATATATAACCATGCTGCTGGGCTCTATATAACCATGCTGCTGGGCTCTATATAACCATGCTGCTGGGCCCTATATAACCATGCTGCTGGGCTCTATATAACCATGCTGCTGGGCCCTATATAACCATGCTGCTGGGCCCTATATAACCATGCTGCTGGGCCCTATATAACCATGCTGCTGGGCCCTATATAACCATGCTGCTGGGCTCTATATAACCATGCTGCTGGGCTCTATATAACCATGCTGCTGGGCCCTATATAACCATGGGCCCTATATAACCATGCTGCTGGGCTCTATATAACCATGCTGCTGGGCCCTATATAACCATGCCGCTGGGCTCTATATAACCATGCTGCTGGGCTCTATATAACCATGCTGCTGGTCTCTATATAACCATGCTGCTGGGCTCTATATAACCATGCTGCTGGGCCCTATATAACCATGCTGCTGGGCTCTATATAACCATGCTGCTGGGCTCTATATAACCATGCTGCTGGGCTCTATATAACCATGCTGCTGGGGTCTATATAACCATGCTGCTGGGCTCTATATAACCATGCTGCTGGGCCCTATATAACCATGCTGCTGGGCTCTATAAAACCATGCTGCTGGGCTCTATATAACCATGCTGCTGGGCCATATATAACCATGCTGCTGGGCTCTATATAACCATGCTGCTGGGCTCTATATAACCATGCTGCTGGGCCCTATATAACCATGCTGCTGGGCTCTATATAACCATGCTGCTGGGCCCTATATAACCATGCTGCTGGGCCCTATATAACCATGCTGCTGGGCCCTATATAACCATGCTGCTGGGCCCTATATAACCATGCTGCTGGGCTCTATATAACCATGCTGCTGGGCTCTATATAACCATGCTGCTGGGCCCTATATAACCATGGGCCCTATATAACCATGCTGCTGGGCTCTATATAACCATGCTGCTGGGCCCTATATAACCATGCCGCTGGGCTCTATATAACCATGCTGCTGGGCTCTATATAACCATGATGCTGGTCTCTATATAACCATGCTGCTGGGCTCTATATAACCATGCTGCTGGGCCCTATATAACCATGCTGCTGGGCTCTATATAACCATGCTGCTGGGCTCTATATAACCATGCTGCTGGGCTCTATATAACCATGCTGCTGGGCTCTATATAACCATGCTGCTGGGCTCTATATAACCATGCTGCTGGGCCCTATATAACCATGCTGCTGGGCCCTATATAACCATGCTGCTGGGCCCTATATAACCATGCTGCTGGGCCCTATATAACCATGCTGCTGGGCTCTATATAACCATGCTGCTGGGCCCTATATAACCATGCTGCTGGGCCCTATATAACCATGCTGCTGGGCCCTATATAACCATGCTGCTGGGCCCTATATAACCATGCTGCTGTGCTCTATATAACCATGCTGCTGGGCCCTATATAACCATGCTGCTGGGCCCTATATAACCATGCTGCTGGGCCCTATATAACCATGCTGCTGGGCCCTATATAACCATGCTGCTGGGCCCTATATAACCATGCTGCTGGGCTCTATATAACCATGCTGATGGGCTCTATATAACCATGCTGCTGGGCTCTATATAACCATGCTGCTGGGCCCTATATAACCATGCTGCTGGGCCCTATATAACCATGCTGCTGGGCTCTATATAACCATGCTGCTGGGCTCTATATAACCATGCTGCTGGGCTCTATATAACCATGCTGCTGGGCTCTATATAACCATGCTGCTGGGCTCTATATAACCATGCTGCTGGGCTCTATATAACCATGCTGCTGGGCTCTATATAACCATGCTGCTGCGCTCTATATAACCATGCTGCTGGGCCCTATATAACCATGCTGCTGGGCCCTATATAACCATGCTGCTGGGCTCTATATAACCATGGGCCCTATATAACCATGCTGCTGGGCCCTATATAACCATGCTGCTGGGCTCTATATAACCATGCTGCTGGGCCCTATATAACCATGCTGCTGGGCTCTATATAACCATGCTGCTGGGCTCTATATAACCATGCTGCTGGGCCCTATATAACCATGCTGCTGGGCTCTATATAACCATGCTGCTGGGCCCTATATAACCATGCTGCTGGGCTCTATATAACCATGCTGCTGGGCTCTATATAACCATGCTGCTGGGCCCTATATAACCATGCCGCTGGGCTCTATATAACCATGCTGCTGGGCTCTATATAACCATGCTGCTGGGCCCTATATAACCATGCTGCTGGGCCCTATATAACCATGCTGCCGGGCTCTATATAACCATGCTGCTGGGCTCTATATAACCATGCTGCTGGGCTCTATATAACCATGCTGCTGGGCTCTATATAACCATGCTGCTGGGCCCTATATAACCATGCTGCTGGGCCCTATATAACCATGCTGCTGGGCTCTATATAACCATGCTGCTGGGCTCTATATAACCATGCTGCTGGGCCCTATATAACCATGCTGCTGGGCCCTATATAACCATGCTGCTGGGCCCTATATAACCATGCTGCTGGGCCCTATATAACCATGCTGCTGGGCTCTATATAACCATGCTGATGGGCTCTATATAACCATGCTGCTGGGCTCTATATAACCATGCTGCTGGGCCCTATATAACCATGCTGCTGGGCCCTATATAACCATGCTGCTGGGCTCTATATAACCATGCTGCTGGGCTCTATATAACCATGCTGCTGGGCTCTATATAACCATGCTCCTGGGCTCTATATAACCATGCTGCTGGGCTCTATATAACCATGCTGCTGGGCTCTATATAACCATGCTGCTGGGCTCTATATAACCATGCTGCTGGGCTCTATATAACCATGCTGCTGCCCTCTATATAACCATGCTGCTGGGCCCTATATAACCATGCTGCTGGGCCCTATATAACCATGCTGCTGGGCTCTATATAACCATGGGCCCTATATAACCATGCTGCTGGGCCCTATATAACCATGCTGCTGGGCTCTATATAACCATGCTGCTGGGCCCTATATAACCATGCTGCTGGGCTCTATATAACCATGCTGCTGGGCTCTATATAACCATGCTGCTGGGCCCTATATAACCATGCTGCTGGGCTCTATATAACCATGCTGCTGGGCCCTATATAACCATGCTGCTGGGCTCTATATAACCATGCTGCTGGGCTCTATATAACCATGCTGCTGGGCCCTATATAACCATGCCGCTGGGCTCTATATAACCATGCTGCTGGGCTCTATATAACCATGCTGCTGGGCCCTATATAACCATGCTGCTGGGCCCTATATAACCATGCTGCTGGGCTCTATATAACCATGCTGCTGGGCTCTATATAACCATGCTGCTGGGCTCTATATAACCATGCTGCTGGGCTCTATATAACCATGCTGCTGGGCCCTATATAACCATGCTGCCGGGCTCTATATAACCATGCTGCTGGGCTCTATATAACCATGCTGCTGGGCTCTATATAACCATGCTGCTGGGCTCTATATAACCATGCTGCTGGGCCCTATATAACCATGCTGCTGGGCACTATATAACCATGCTGCTGGGCTCTATATAACCATGCTGCTGGGCTCTATATAACCATGCTGCTGGGCCCTATATAACCATGCTGCTGGGCCCTATATAACCATGCTGCTGGGCCCTATATAACCATGCTGCTGGGCCCTATATAACCATGCTGCTGGGCTCTATATAACCATGCTGATGGGCTCTATATAACCATGCTGCTGGGCTCTATATAACCATGCTGCTGGGCCCTATATAACCATGCTGCTGGGCCCTATATAACCATGCTGCTGGGCTCTATATAACCATGGTTATATAGAGCCCAGCAGCATGGTTATATAGGGCCCAGCAGCATGGTTATATAGGGCCCAGCAGCATGGTTATATAGAGCCCAGCAGCATGGTTATATAGGGCCCAGCAGCATGGTTATATAGAGCCCAGCAGCATGGTTATATAGGGCCCAGCAGCGTGGTTATATAGAGCCCAGCAGCATGGTTATATAGGGCCCAGCAGCATGGTTATATAGGGCCCAGCAGCATGGTTATATAGAGCTGCCCTCTATATAACCATGCTGCTGGGCCCTATAT
>NC_140165.1:129257619-129345119 GCF_963971535.1 Notolepis coatsorum | reverse complement strand
ATAACAAGACACAATACACATACAGTAGACTACCATACAACCAAAGTTTAAAATGAAACATTTAATTCAGTTTAAAAAAAAATACACAACCCTCCCAGGTGAGATACCTATGGTAAAACATTTTAGATGGTTAGGTGTGGAAATATTTCCCACCATAAGACAAACGGTGAAGCACAATTACACAAAAATACAGAACAAAATCAAAGACGACCTGGACAGGTGGGCAAAACTTAAAAACTCAGTACAGGCAAGGGTATCAATAGTTAAGATGGATGTACTACCTAGAATCAACTTCATCAGTTCAATGCTACTGTTACCCCCTCCAGAGGGTTACTGGAAAAGATTACACTCCTCCACATAAATTTTTCCATTATTTTAAGGCGTACACATTAAGACCATTGACAATATGGTTTGATCCCCAAGCATTAGTATCCTGGAGAAAATTGGAAGAAAACATAGTAGCCCCACATAGACTGAAGGACATAGCACACACTAAACTACCAATCAAGCACTGTGAGCGGAAATTTGGCCCCATAATTACCCATGCGATCCGGATATGGCGTGAAACACAAAAAAAATATCCTAACCCACAAAAATGGCACAATCACACTCCCTTATTCAATAACAATACACTCTTAATTGAAAAACGTCCTATAAGATTCCCTATATGGGAAGAGCAAGGCATACACTCATTAGGGGATGTTTTTAACAACCAGGGTTTTTGTAGCTATGAAGAAATATGCACAACATTTAATCTCACCGAGTCCACATGGCTTTTTTACATACAGTTACAGCTATGTTTGAAGTCTCACGGTGTTCCATTAGACATACCAGTTGAACACCACAGATACCACAAATTCTTCTATGAAAGAGAGACATCGAGAGGTTTTGTATCAGGTTTTTATTATCAATTACTAACGTCCTCGTATGAAACCCTCCAACTAGACTCTGTCTGGAGGAGGGATATACCAGACCTGGAAAGTGACTTTGATTGGCAAGGAGCATGGGCAAATGTCCGTCTTACATCAAGGAACCCGGACCATCAACAAATTAATCTTAACTATATTCACAGGACATACTTGACTCATATAAGACTGAACAGAATGGGTCTCAAACAAGACTCAAAATGCTCCCAATGTACAAATGGAGACGAAGGAACATTTATGCACATGTATTGGGACTGCCCACCAGTTAAGGCATTCTGGAAAGATGTGACCCATCAATTATCAAATCTCGTATCTTGGAATATACCAGTACACCCCTCTGTATTACTATTGAATGATGTTTTTGAATTTGCAGTAAATCCACAGCTAAAGAGATTGGTTCTATCGGGTATCACAGTAGCTAAAAAACTGATCGCATCACGCTGGTTTCAACCGGAAAAAATGTGCCGGAAGGTTTGGTTTCTTACATATCTCGATGTGATTTATCAAGAAATATCTACAGCAAGAATTCTGGGACTCAACGAATCCAAAATGTCAATGTGGTTAGAAGTGGTGGAGAGAATAAAAGCTGGCTTATAATGGTGTCTGGTTAGGAGTGAGGGATAATGGAGGTACTATCCAAGGAGGGGTCCGGGAGGGGGGGGTTCGAGCTGGAGCATGTGTGTAGGGTTTTAGATAATAGGTATTAGGAGTATATCCTGTATAAGACATTGGTACAATTGGTAATTTCGTTGGATATACACTGTATACGGTAAAATATTATTATATACTTTTTGTTTTGTTTTCTGTTACTGTACTTGCATGTCATTTTAGCCACCTTAATTGTTGGTTTCATTATGCATTGTGTGTTGAGTACTGACTTTTAACAATTTTGTTTTGCAATAATAAAAAAAAAAAAAAAAAAAAAACAATAGCTCCTCCTCCTCCTCATCCTGCTCCTCCTCCTGCTCCTCCTCCTCCTCCTCCTCCTGATCCTCCTACTCATCCTCCTCCTTCTCCTCCTAATCATCCTCATCCTCCTCCTGCTCCTCCTCCTCCTGCTGCTCCTCATCCTCCTGCTCATCCTCCTCCTCCTCCTCCTCCACTCCTCCTCATCCCCTCCTCCTCCTCATCCTCATCCTCCTCATCCACGGCGAGCAGCGTACTGGCTCATGTTAGGCAGGCCATGCATTATGCAGCAGCTTAGGTCAGAGCGCGGGATCTTCATGTCCTCGGCTACAGTCCACTTGTCGCTGCTCTGGTCGTAGCGCTCCACGTTGGAGATGGAGGTGAAGTTATCATTGAGGCCTCCGACCACGAAGAGCAGGTCGTCCAGCACCGCGATGCCAAAGCTGCTGCGGGGGGTGAGCATGTTGGGCAGGGCGCTCCAGGAGTCAGTCAAGGGGCTGTAGGCCTCCCCGCTACGCAGGGCGTGTCCAGGGTCACACCCTCCCACCTGAGGACAGGACACATGAGAGGAATGTTTTAGTGTGTGGTTAAGGCAGGCAGACACTGTATTAATCCATTTAGGGAAATGAGGGCATCACAGAAGCATTGAAAGTCAAATGATACATATCTATAAAATATCTAGTATAAAGCATTTGTCTCCGTGTGCACCTACCACATAGAGTTGTCCTCCGTATGCAGCGATTCCCAGTCCATAACGCCTGCTGCTCATGGGGGCGATAAGAGTCCACTGGTTGGTGTCTGGGCTGTAGCACTCAGCTGTGAACAGCCACTCCCCCCTGTTCAGACCCACTCCACCACAGATGTAAACCTGTAATAAGAAAGAATATTCTAATTTAGTTTATATATTCCATTTGATTTCATTCTACTTTAATTGTTTGTTAATGTTGATGCACCAAAGGACCCAGACACATCTTTTGTATGTGCAAGCTTACTTGGCAATAAAGACATTTATGAGTTCTGATCTAACGTTCCTTGTGTTCATCTAGCACCCTGTGTCCCTCAGTTCCACCCACCTTGCCCTGGAGGGCTGCTGCCCCGGCGGAGCTCCTGCGCTCCAGCATGGGTGAGATCACTGTCCACTGGTTGGTTTCAGGCTCGTAGCTCTCGGCAGTGTTCAGATACACAACATTGTCTTCCCCTCCCATGGCGTAGATACAGCCGCCCAACACGACCACACTGATGTAACAGCGGCGTGAGTGCATGGGAGCCGCCTGCAGCCAGCTGCGAGTGACGGGGTTGAACCTGCTCACACTGCTGAGAGTCTTTCTGCCGTCCGAGCCGCCGACGCAGTAGACCAGACCGTGGAGATAAGCGGTGCCGTGGCCCCACCGGGGACTCTCCCCCTCAACGTTCACGTCCATCCATCCACCGGCTCGGATATCGTAAGCCTCCATGGTCATGCTGCCGTGCCTCCAGCCTCCGATGGCCAATAGGACCTCCTGGGGCAGGCGTGGGCGCATCAGGGGGTTTGGGAGCCTGTCGGAGCCAGGGGGGTTCAGGACGCTGAGGATGAGGGGCCTGCAGTCGTGGCTGTCCCTCACCACAGGGTTGTTCTGGATGTTGTTCCTGAAGTAGTCAGGCCTCATCAAGCACATGCGAACCTGGGAAGAGACAAGCAGACAGCGGGTACAACTTAGACATCGGTTGTAGACGGTTTCTGTTGCTAGGGAACAGTTTGGACCCAAATGTTTGAGAACCACTGTACTAGTGTTGTTTTAATGTAATGCACAGTAATACAATTAGTTACCTTGGGCAGCAGCAAAGGGATGTGTGTTTTACGCTCCTCACGGGAGTGGTCGATCCAACAGAGGACGGCCTCGAACACCGTCTCCTCGCTCTTCACGTTCAGATCATCCCTCTCGATGATGTCCACCAGTTGCTGCACGGACAGCTCCACAAACTCCTGTGAGACGTGGAACATCTCCTCAAAGTGGCACACGATGAAGAGATGGGCCTTGCGCCTCAGGTCAGGGCAGCAGTAGATGTCCACGAACCTCCAGATGCCGACACAGTTTTCCAGAGACAGCTGGCCTTCTAGGAAGTCACAGCACGCTCCTACTATGCCAGTGACGAGAAGCTGGTCTGCAGCCACCAGAAGCTCTTCCACGTTCTCTGCTGTCACCAGCACAAAGCGTGTGTAGGAGTACTCTATGATGAGCTGCATCATACCCGGGGACACCCCAGGGATAGTGTAGACTGGTTTCTCTGAGTCGCTCCAGCGAGTGAAGAGGGCTCTGTGGGACGCAGAGTAGAGATATCTGATGAGTAAACAGTAAGCAACATTCTGTCCTGTGTAGTAATATATGTTCACTGTAGAAGTATAGGGTCTTAGCACAGTAGAAGTATAGTATATTTGTACAGTACAAGTACAGTATAGTATATGTTTACAGTAGAAGTACAGTATATTATTTGTTTACAGTAGAAGTACAGTATAGTGTATGTTTACAGTAGAAGTGCAGTATAGTATATTTTTACAGTAGAAGTAAATTATATTATTTGTTTACATTAGAAGTACAGTATATTATATGTTTACAGTAGAAGTACAGTATATTATCTGTTTACAGTATAATTACAGTATAGTATATTTTTACAGTAGCCATACAGTATATTATCTGTTTACAGTATAAGTACAGTCTAGTATCTGTTTACAGTAAAAGTACAGTATGGTATCTGTTTACTAACCAAGCTAACCTGAACCAAGCTAACCTGAACCAAGCTAACCTGAACCAAGCTAAACTTACCTGAAATAGTCACTGCAGTCACACAGGAGGGCCTTGTGGGCATTCAACTCAGTGCTGTTGACTTTAATAACCACATCACAGAGCCTTCCCTCAAGACGCAGCTCATTAAGGATTGTACAGGACATTGTTTCCTTTTCCATGTGGTGATTTTAAAATGGTATCTACAGAATATATTCAAGCTTACAGACAAGTAGCCGGAAACAACAAGTGAGATCTTCACTTGTCTTCTGAGATCTGAGATCCTCTGAGAAAATTGTTGAATATATACTGTACACAAATGTTCTAGAATGTTCTATTATGACATCATACTGTGACATCACAAATGTTCTAGAATGTGCTATTATGACATCATAATGTGACATCACAAATGTTCTAGAATGTTATATTATGCCATCATACTGTGGCATCACAAATGTTCTAGATTGTTTGATTATGACATCAAAAAGTGACATCACAAATGTTCTAGAATGTCTATTATGACATCATACTGTGACATCACAAATGTTCTAGAATGTTTGATATGACACCATACTGTGACATCACAAATGTTCTAGAATGTTCTATTATATACGGTGACATCACAAATGTTCTAGAATGTTTGATTATGACATCATACTGTGACATCCAGTGATGGGAATAACGGCGTTATAAATACCGGCGTTACTAACAGCGTTAGTTTTTTCAGTAACGAGTAATCTAACGGATTACTCTTCCAATCTTAATAACGCTGTTACCGTTACTGCCAAAAAATGTGGCACATTACTATGACTGAAGCTGTATTTTTCATCAGACAGAACTCTGCGCAGAGAAGCAATAATATTTTTCCTTGGTTAGTGGGCAGTGCGCGATTGGCTGAGGTTGAGTAAAATGTCATGGTAAGCCAATCAGAGGTAGAGGTGGGCGGGTGTTAGAAAGAATCCAGAGTCTGACACACAGCGACAACACAAGCGACTCAGTCAACAACAGACCGCGGTTCCGTGTATGTTTTTTTTTTTTTTTTTTTTCTCCATTTTCCTCCGATTTTCTCCCATCACAATGTTAGTCGTATGCCAATTCCCAATCCCTTCCTGGTCGCTGCGCACTTACCCCCCACAGTCAGATCATCTGGGAGAGTGGAGGCTACCACGTGCTTCCTCCGACACACGTCCAGCCAATCACCGCTTCTTTTCACCTGGCAGCGCGGATTCTCATTGAGAGGGCGTAGTGTGTGGGAGGATCACACTATCCCTCTCAGGTCCTATCCACGCTTAGCAGGTGCCCCGACCGAACTGTAGGAGTCACTGTTTACAACGACCCGGACCCACCCCGCCAGCTTCTCCCACCCTCTAATACAGCCAATTGTATTAGTGTGAACGGCCAGCCAAGCGGTTCCGTGTACGTTTTGATAGTTTGTTAGTCGGGCGCAAATAATCCAAAACTAATCCAACGAACAACACATGCGAGCAGTCAACGACATGAACGTTTTTTGTTCACTCTTGTGTTAGTTGTGTTGCAGCGCAGGGCACTACAGTAGTGGAGGCTACAGCCTTATCAACAGTGCTGCATTTCCTGGTTTAATAGCACAGTATTCAGGTGCTCATCATACATGTCTTAAATGTCATGATTAGATTCGTTTAGATGATTAGATTAGATTCTTATATCTGTATGTTGTGTATGTCATAAATGTCATGAATTGAAAATGGGGGGCCCTGATGTAAACAAGACGAAAGTCTCTCTGGGCCTTATTCCCTGAACCTGGCTAACTGAGTTAGCCGGATCATTTTCAGCATAGCTTGACTTAAGCCAGACATTTCCGTTCCCCGACGTCGGATTTTCTATGTCGCTATGGCAACAGATCGAAACGTTTGAACCTGCTCCGGAGCAGGGTTAAGTTCAGTTAGCTGGATGAACCATGGCCACACCCTCGCACATAAATGCCAGCTCGCTTCCTGAAATAATTATCACAGTGTAGATCCTGTAGGATAATAATAGTATTCAAATAGGAATAGAGTCAAATGACTTGCTCACTCAGAGGGTCCAGATAATAAGGTTTATTACCCAGATCAAATCAAATCATTACAACAATAGAGAATATGGCTGGAGATCTTACCTAAACAGACCAGCTCCGTCAGTCAGGTAAAAAGATCCTGCTCCCCAGTCGGGGGAGCAGTTAAGTACCAGGTGAACAATGGGGGGGGTGGGGGAAGGGGAGGGGAGGAAGGGGGCGTAGTTCATACATCAATATATTCCACAGTTGGGTCCTTTTCTCTTTTATAATGTGGCTGGGACAAGTATTCTCAGATGTATGACTGGAATAGGTAAGGTCAGCATAACATGAGATAATAAATGAGATAAAATAGTAAAATTATAAACTTGTTGTGACCTATTTTGGTCATAGGGTCAATGAATGACACAATTTTAAAGGAATGAAAAGAAATATAAAATAGTAAACACATGAGATACACAATTTTAAGGAATGATAAAATGAATTAATAAATGAAATATAAAATAAACAATTAAAGGAATGAGAATATGGTGAAACAATTAAAGGAATGAAAGTAAATATAAAATGAATTAGAATATGGTGACATATAAAATAAACAATTAAAGAAATGAAAGTAAATATAAAATGAGTTATTATTTAAATGTCAGTATTTATACAGTGTGGGTTAAGATCTATGTGTATTTTTTAGGGTTGTGAATATCGTTCCTTTTACTTTTTTACTTGATGGCAACACCTTTTACTTTAGTATATACACTGTCATCTGGCTATGACCATCAGGTCAATGGTAAAATATAAAATCATTTAAAGGTTGGCATAGAGATATAAACGTGAATGAAAGAATGCAAATATGACCATCAGCTCAGTGAATGACACAATTTACAGGAATGTTTAAGAGAGATATAAAATGAATTAAAATAGTAAACAATGAGATAAAACGGTAAAAATATACATCATTTAAAGGTTGGATAAAGAAATGAAAAGAAATATAAAATGAATTAGAATAGTAAACAATGAGATAAAACGGTAAAAACATGAATGGAATAGGACTTAATTCAAATATGACCATCAGCTCAGTGAATGACACAATTTACAGGAATGTTAAAGAAATGAAAAGAAATATAAATGAATTAAAATAGTAAGGTTTAGAGGTTCTGCATTGTGGATTCTAGTGCGTATCTGTGGAAGTATGGTGCGAGGGGGTTGGTGGGTTCGTCTTGCGTTTCTTCTCTCATGGTCGTGGCGATCATCATGGTTATCGGGGGGGGTTGGCTTGTGCAGAGTACTTTTGTGATGTATCCAACTCCGAATTTTATAGTATGCACACACACTACTAGGATAACAAATATTATTACTGCATACATAATGTACCGAACTACCACTGCTCCTATTGTACCAAGTTTCTCGGTCATCCAATCGGACATGGTATACGTTGGGGGGATGTGTGCGGCTCTGGAGATGTTGTGCAGGTGTTCAATGATGCTTGGTATAGTCATGTTGTCGTTTGCAGGTATGTAGACACAGCATTCTTGACCGATTAGTTTACATGTTCCTCCAGTACTAGATAGCAGGAAGTCCAGCGCTGCTCTGTTCTGCAATGTCATCAATCTGATTGATGTCAGTTCGTTGCTGACGAGTGACAGTCCTTCAGCATCTGTGTTGGCTAAGTCTTCTATCAGTGTGGATAGGTCTGCGATTTGATCTAGGGCTGACATCACACCATAGGAGGGGATTAGTGCTCTGAAAAAGTCGCATGTCTTGCAGGCCCGGTCATGTGTGTGGAAGTGATTTGCGTGGCGTGTCTTTCTAGTCAGTGGGTGTTGTGGTAGGGTCGGTGTCACTCTCATGGCTGGCACTAAATATCCTAATGCACATGTGCCTTTCCATCCGGGTGGAAGGGACGGGTAAGCTTGTGCGCCACATATCCAGTAGGTCCCAGGCGGTGCTGGTGTTGTCGTTCGTTGGGTGGTGGGGGGTTCTTTGGTTGTAGGTTTCAGTGGTGTCTTTACAGGGTAGATGTTGTCCCAGGGTGGTGTTAATCTTTGTTGGCGGATGGGGTAGATATTGTCTCTGGTCCGGGGGGATATCGTTCTTCGTTTGCGGGTCGCCTGGGGCACTTCACAATGTTCCAACACCCCGACATTCTTTCCCCAACCCTTTTGAGATACACATTCTGTAAACTTCACTGGGGTAATAGAAACTGGTATTCCATTTGTATCATGACTTTGTCGAATCTTCATGTTTGATTTTGTGCAGCTTTCAGCTGTCCCTGTGGACTTGTTTAGAGAGGCTTTGTGGCATTCGGTTAGTGGGAGGCCCATTAACGGAAGACCATCTTCGGTAGAATGGGGTATTAAGCCGCATACATAGCAATTTGATTGGTTAGCAAAATGTGCGACTGCTTGGCTTAGCTTTAAATATAGGTTGTTGCGGTGACTGTTAACATATCTTTTGGTGCGTTCAACTGCTTTCCCCTTACCGCCCTTAAACCCATTGGTCCATGATTGAGGTTCGTCCAGTGTCGCCCACACAATGCATCCCGCTATGCCACATGCGATGATTAAGCAGTTCCAGTTGGTGGTCATTTTTCCTATTGTTATTGGTCTCATGGTAGATTTGCCCTTTTGCAGTGGGATGCGTGGATCCAGGATGCTTTTCCGTCGCACTTTACTGCCGTGTCCGTTACTAGCAGCACCTGAAATGGACCAGACCATCTGGGGTTTAGTTTACTTTTTCTTTTGAACACCATTATATATACATAGTCACCTGGGTTCAATCCATGACATGGTGTTGTTGGTGGTTGTGGTTGTGCCTGCCTCACTAAGGGGTGGAGTCTCTTCATCTGGGCACACAAAGCTTTGTAATAGTTAATAGCAATTTCGTCTGCTAGCAATAACTGGACTTGTGATAACGGGGGAAGCATTGTGGTTGGTGTCGACATTGGACGTCCAAATAATATCTCGTGAGGTGACAATCCTGTTCCTCTGTTTGGCATTGATCTCATTTGCATTAATACTAAGGGGAGGGCGTCGGGCCATTTAAGGCCTGTCTCTGTACATGTCTTAGCTAGACGGTTCTTGATGGTTGAGTTTTGTCTTTCTACCGCACCTGCACTTTCAGGGTGGTAGGGTGTGTGCAGGTGTATTTTCATGCCTAATGCGGTAGATAAGTTGTTTATCAGTTGTGCCGTAAAGTGCGTACCTCTGTCTGAATTTATGGAGTGTGGACACCCGAATCTTGGAATTATTTCTCTGACTAATACCTTAGCTACTGCTTGAGCGTCGTTGCGTCTGCATGGGAAGACTTCAACCCATTTAGAGAACATATCTACTAAGACTAGCGTGTACTGGTATCCCATGCTTTTTTCTAATTGGATGAAATCCATTTGGATGTTAACAAATGGTCCCCAAGGTGGTGGGTGGGCGCCACGTCTAGTCTTTATAGCTTTACCTATATTGTGTTGATTGCATACAACACATCTTGAGCAGTATTGGTGAGCTAAACTGGTGATGCCTGGCGCGTGCCACTGTGAAGTGATACTGCCCACCATTGCGAATTTTGACACGTGGCTAAGTCCATGTGCTAATCTTACTAACAGGGGGAGGAGTTGTTTTGGAGCTACAACTCTACCGTCAGCATGTTTCCACATGCCGTCTGGCATTTTGGAACAACCTGCTGACGTCCATACTGGCCACTCAGATGTCGCCTCTGCCTGTAATGAAACGACATTATCAAAAGTGGGAGTATTATCATTGGCGATTGTGATAGCCATTTGTTTTACCAACAGGGAAGGGACGGTCGCTGCCCTTTTGGCACAGTGATCCGCTCTGGCGTTTCCCTTTGCAACCAGAGAAGGAGAAGAAGAATGTGCAACACATTTTACAACAGCCAATAGCTTAGGAAGTAAACACGCCTCTAGTAGGTTAGTGACCAATACAGCATGTTTGATGGGAATGCCTGATGTCTTAATGAACCCTCTGTGTTTCCATATTAATCCCACATTGTGCACTACATTGAACGCATAACTTGAGTCGGTGAAAATTGTAGCAGACTTACCCCTGGCCAACACGCACGCTCTCGTCAAAGCGAAGATCTCCGCTGCCTGTGCTGAACAATTATTAGGTAGTTTTGCACTTTCAATCATTACATGGTCATCAACAACAGCGTATCCAGCATTCAAATCACATCCATTAGTGTGTCTTGACGCGCTACCGTCAACATAATATACTAGATCACTGTTAACTAGTGGTGTTTGTTGTAAGTCGGCTCTGGGTGAGGTGACAGCTGAGATTGTATCAATACAGTTATGTGACATTTCGTTATCCTCATATAGGGGAACAAAATTTGCTGGCTTTATTGGCGGTGCACGTTTTATGGTCAAGTTTGGGTTTGCCAATAGGATCGCTGTGTATGTAGTGTGTCTGGATGCTGATAAGTGTTGTGTAGCTGCGTTTTGTAAAATAATACACACAGAATGTGGGACGTAGACTGTTACTGGATGTTCTAGAGTAATGTTGGCGCTTCTCGATACGCAGAACGCGGCTGCAGCAACTGATCGTAGACACGGAGCATACCCCAAGGCTACACTATCAAGTCTTTGTGAATAGTAGGCTATTGGTCTCATCTTGTCGCAATGTCTCTGGGCTAGGATCCCTGTCGCATAGCCTTCTCTTTCTGCTGCAAAAAGTGAGAATTCCATACTGTAGTCTGGCATGCCAAGGCCGGGCGCTGTGGTTAAAGCTTCTTTCATTGCTTGGAACGCAAGTTGTAGTGTCGGAGTCCATGCGATCTGTTTGGGTTGGTCAGATAATGTTAGTGCACGAAGAGGCTGGTCTAGTGCGGCGTAGTTGAACACGTGTTGGCGACAAAAATTAGCTGCTCCCAAAAATGATAGCATTTCTGTCTTTGATTTTGGATTGGGGCAGTTTTGCAGAGCTTGTACTCGGGTGTGGGATATTACCCGTTTCGAACCGTCGAGTGTGTGTCCCAGGTATTTTACTCTGGTTTTGCAAAACTGTAGTTTTGGCAATGACGCTTTGTGTCCTTTGTTTGCAAGGGCAGTCAATAGTATGACAGAGTCTGTGTGGCATGCTGCTTCACTTGGGGATGACAACAATAGGTCATCTATGAACATTAATAGTGTACTTCCGCCGGGGAACTGTATATCTTTTAGGTCGTGGTGCAAAGCTTGACTATACAATGTTCCTGATTCTGTGTATCCTTGTGGTGCTCTTGTCCACGTCAGTTGTTTACCATTAAATTCGAAAGCGAAAAGATATTGTGAGTCGGCATGGATTGGGAAACTAAAATATGCACTGGATAAATCCACTACTGTGTAATGTGTTGTTGTTGTGGGGATTAATGCCATTACTGTAGATGAATCAGAAACCAATGGGGTGATGGGGATCACGCATTGATTTATGGCTCTCAAGTCTTGTATAAATCGCCAATCACGTTTGTTAGCCTTTATAATGGGACAAATTGGTGTGTTGCAAGGACTTTCGCAGTGTTTTAAAATGCCTTGTGATAGCAGTGATTCTATTACTGGTGTTATTCCATCGATGGCTTCCTGTTTCAGCGGATACTGCTTTAGTTTGGGAGGGGTACAATCTGGTTTCAGTGTGACTCTGTGGGGGACTGCAGATGTCATTAGCCCGACCTCAGTGGAGTGCGACGCCCACAGTTTATGAGGTACCTTAGACAATGCAGTTTCAGGAAGGAAAACAGCGTGTGGGGGCTCTGGTATGCATATCAATGGCCCTTCAATCATGAATGGGGGTATGGCTATTATGTATCCATCTTTCAATCTAGTTAAATTCCACCCATTTTTCATCTTAACAGTGTGGGAGGTAGCCGTTCTTTTGTCTGTCTGTAGTCTTATCATCATGGGGGACAAGTCCTGTTCTCCTTCCGCCGTGTCGAATGCGATTGATATGTGTGGGGTATAATCAGAGTCATGAATTGCCACTCTTTGAACTTCTGATAAGATTACTGTGGCTGCAATGCCTTCATGGGAGATGTATATTTCTGAGAATGCTGGAAACAGTGTGGTCTTACCAATGGATGATTTTACCTTTTCTATATATACTTTTGGTACGTCTGTATCCCATTTGGACGCTGTTACGTGGTGTTCGGCCAGGAACTTCATCTGTAAACACCTCGCGTTCACTCCTGTGTCGGCTTCTGTTATTTCTTTCAATGCTGTGGAAACAAACTCATTGATAGGATCATTATTTAATTTCCATCTGTATTCTATCACATTTCCCACTCGTTGTGACATCATCTGTTGCATTTCAATTCTTTCTCCCTTCTCTGGTAGCTGTAAAAAGACTCCATCTTGTGAGCAGTAAATGTTAGCGTTCATTTTACAAAGCAAATCTCGTCCACAAAGGTTAACTGCTGCTTTAGATGTTAATAACAAAGAGTGTTCAGTTGAAAAAGAATCGCTAGTTGATTCTATTTTAACTGGTATAGACAAAGGGATTGTCTGTGGGATGCCGCTTATCCCGACTGTTAATACAGACTGTCCAGACAATGGTAATGACATTGTGCTCTCATCGATTGATGATTGTGTGGCTCCGGTGTCTATCATGAAAGTAACTTCTTTGTTATTTATCATTAAGTTAATTTTGGGTTCCTCTTCGGGATTTGCTGTTAATATTTGCATAACATTCTCCAGACAGATCTTTTTTTCCTGTTGGCACCTCTATGCGACATTCGTCGCCTCGTCTCCTTTGAACGGATCCGCCATAGTGTAATCTGCATATGGTGGGGCGCTAGGATGGGGTTTGTGGGGCCTGTGTGAATCTCTTTGCATATAGTCCCCTTTGTTTCCATTCTTCCTATTCTCCTTTTGACAATAGGCCGCCAAATGGCCCTTTTGTTGGCAAATTAAACATGTTATATGGGGGCACTCTTGTACTCGGTGTTCTGGTTGATTGCAATTGTAGCATGTTGAAGGCCCGTATCGCTTACCCCCACCCCCACCCTTCTGGTTATTTCCTGTTCCCTGGGGGTAGTAATTTCTAGCTGGGTAACAGTGTATTGCTTCCTCTTCTACCACCTCTTGTCGAGATACAAAGACTCCGATGTCTTTGATGACACGTTTCTTGTCGTGATGCTGTCGTTCTATATTGATGGCTGCGTTCTTAACGTTTGCAATAGGAGAGCTCTCCCAATCTAACTGGACGGCTTTCAAATGTTTTCCAACGTGTGGTAGGAGGCCGTTAACGAAATAGGATACCTGGATTGCGAGTCCCTCGTCTGCCGTTAATCCGCTGTTCGCGGCCCAAGCCGCTTTAAATTTACTGTAAAACGCATCGACTGTTTCAGACGCGTTTTGAACGCATGCTGTGATATTTGACATGCATGCATTTCGCCTTGCCAAACCTTATATCGCGGCTGCTATCGCAATAATACACTGTTCCCTAGTGTTGTTTTCACTCCAGGCATCACTGCTTGGAATAGCCATTTGCGTTGAGACGCTGTGATATTTATTTCCTAGACATCCCAACATTAGCTGTTTTATGTCTCTAGGAGTCGGGCTATAGCAATGGCATATTAAATCCAATTGTTCGATAAAACCCATTGGGTCTCTGTCGGGTTTGGGAAATTGTTCAACGAGTCCTTTTAATTCTGTCGGTGACCATGGTCGGTAAACTGTAGCGTTTACATTTTCGCCTAGTGGGACAATCCTCATAGGATATGTGCTGGTCGGTTTCTCGGATCTAGTGACCATTTGTGATGGTTCCTGAGGCGTTTTAACCTTTTCTATTCTATTCGCTGGTGGTGACAGTGTTTGCACTGCTGGTGAACTGTCCTGTGTTCTAGCAGGTCTATTGTTCCTTGATGGTCCTGCGTCTATAATTTCTCTTTCGTCTGGGTTCCTATCTAAAACCACATGTGCGTGTCTGTTAAACGTTACTCTTGTGGATACGTCATCGTCTGAATCGTCCTCTACCACACATGCGGTCAGGCTTGGATATAGGCCTTTAACATTTTTGATATTGGGCCTTTCGGGTTGAGACAGCGTTATAATAATTTTTTCCGCCTCTTCTTTTAAATGTGTCATATTTCTCAACTCTATTTCACATTGCCACAAAACCAATGCATGTTCGATACGACTCTGTTTTCTTACGGTAAACGACCTGGCACGTTCACGGAAACATTTGCGTACGCCCCTAAGTTTTCCATTATTAAAACACCCTAGGACTGGCCAGTTGTTTTTTGTCCATTTTGACCATACTCCCAAATATTTTACAGCTATAGGTCCATATTTTGTTAGCATGAAGTCGCACGGAGAGTTGCCGGTAACGTCATTTTTGCTTAGTGAACGCCCCATGATACCAGCTATATGCTCCGCGTTGCCCTCGACGTAATGTCCCTGATATGATCAACCGTGTTGTCAAACCGGTATGACTGGTAAACAGTGAGGAGGAGAGAGAGAGAGAGATAGACAGACAGAGATAGACAGACAAATAACTAGAACAAATGCCCTATTTTTAGTTATAACTAAATAATTGTATATAAGGTGGAGACCAGACACTCAATCTTATATATTTGGTATCTTAATTATAACTTATTTTATATACTTGGTATCTTAATTATAGCTTATTAACTGTAGCAATCTATATTGTTCTAGAGAACCAATTTGGGTATTCATTCAAGTCAAAGTTAATTTGTCAGGTCTGATTCTAAGATATATGTATTTCAGTTGTATACTGCTATACCTAATTTAGATGTTGAATCCTTATACATATTATTCCAATTACTTTATGTATCGTTATCACTATGTAATTTATAGCGCCGTTATCATTACCTATCGTGAAACCGGAAGTGGAACCAAAACTACAATTCCCAACCGGAAATCACTTTCCTGGCTTCCTTGTATAACGTTAACTCGTCTCTCAATGCTTTGCGATATCAGCCGGTTCGTTCTTAACTCAATAAAACACCTCAGCGGGTTATAATACTGTGCACATACAAACAAGACTCAAACAGACAAACAAACGAAAATACATAAAATTTAACGTGTGTATATACCTGGTCTGTATTGGATCGGTGTTCGTTTAGTCGGCCAGCATCTGCTGCGACAAGGCATTTATCCCTTGATATAATAATACATCGTTATTAAAGTCATAACGACCGAACCTGACTTCGAAATTTACCAGCGATATATTAGATTATATATATCCTTTAATCATACTCTCGGTCTCTTCAACCCGCGACTAATGTCCCGTTAAATGTACATTCACGTACTACCGGGACATCACCGGTCACCTTCCCGCTATCTGTATGATTGAAGGGTTAATTTTAATCCGAATATATCGTTTTCAGGAATGGAAGAGATTGTGAGCTTAGTTTAAGGTTGCATCTATGAATATATATATATATCGTTACTCTGTTAAATCTAATTCGATTATAACAGCTTCTCGGTCCTAACTTCCCGCCTCTTTGCCAAAAGAATCATAGAATAGTTTCTAAGAGAGTAGCGTTTTCCAATGATATCACTCTAATAAGCTCACGTATCTCCTTTTGTTGCCTATATTTCAGCCTGAATTAGACTTGGGTTAGCAAACCAACAACCTTAATTTGTGCCCTAACTTTCGGTTTGGCAACAGCTCAAATCCGGGAATAGCACTAACAACCCATCCTCTCAGAACATCTGTCCAGATAAAGGACCCAGGTACACGCGTTCCCCAGTACGATTCTCAATACAGCCCAGATATTCAATACACGTTATTCTATTGTCCAGCCATAGTCTCGAATATTAAAACACACAGTAAATGCTCACCTTGTGTAGAGAGAAGTGGGGATCACACCAATGTGTTCCAGATACCGGCCGGCCTAAACTAATCCTTTTCTCTCTACACCTGAGAACAGATCAGTCTGCACAAAACTCGAAGTTTGCGACGCCAAATTGTAGGATAATAATAGTATTCAAATAGGAATAGAGTCAAATGACTTGCTCACTCAGAGGGTCCAGATAATAAGGTTTATTACCCAGATCAAATCAAATCATTACAACAATAGAGAATATGGCTGGAGATCTTACCTAAACAGACCAGCTCCGTCAGTCAGGTAAAAAGATCCTGCTCCCCAGTCGGGGGAGCAGTTAAGTACCAGGTGAACAATGGGGGGGTGGGGGAAGGGGAGGGGAGGAAGGGGGCGTAGTTCATACATCAATATATTCCACAGATCCCATTATACCATTCTGAATTATGTTTTTGTGCTTCGTTTTCCTAGAGAGGGCTTTTGAAATGTAAAATAATAGACCTAAAATGCTGATACTAAATGTACTTTGTCCGAAATAATGCACGTCATAGTTATACGGATACGGCGATCGCGACACACACAGTTATTTTAATAACGGACTAAACAGATCATTGCAAATGTGAATCCTGTGGGGATATTTTTTATGAATGAAACCTGTCAGTGTTTGGCTCTGATTAGTTTAATATTCTTCGCTGTGTATTTGCTTAACGTAGCGCCCGGATTGTGTTTCATTCAAGCACATTGAAGCGTCTAAGCGCGGATTGTGGATATGAATTATGAGGAATCTGAATCTGTGGATTGTTTAATTGTATCACTGTCACTGTGACAGTGTCACACGTTATTGTGATATTGTAACTGGGTTTAAAATATGAGGAGATGCGCTGTTTGATGGATTTGATGACGTGACGTGACTTGATAAATTGAATGAGCCTTTGACGTTTTTGATGAATGAATTTGAGAAAATGCATGTATCTTTTCAAGCACTGTTATCTGATGATGAACATGAGGTGTCACTGGTATAAACCAAAGGGTAATCAATTCAATGCATGTATGGATTATGTCCGAAACAGATTAAAACCTGATTAATAGTGTAACTGTATAGCCTCCCTCCAAGCCTCTCTTTGGGAACCATGTATTTATATAGTACATAATACCTATACGCACATACAGTACAGATATCCTCATAATATAATTCGTATCAATTAGATATACTATTTGGGCTTGTTTTTATCCTTATTCTGAAAGAGTTCAATTATTTTCGCTAGCAAGATCTCATTTGATTATTCATTCCATTAAGCCTACTGCCAGCAGCACATTTAAAGAAATATAATCTGATTGATTGGGGTAATGAGGGATTTAAAATTAGCCTATAGATTATGAAGGCTTAACAGGTTCCCAGTAATAAAACCCCATTGAGACCAAGGTCTCTTTTTCAAGGTTGATCTGGCCAAGAAGGCGAGCGCAAATTATGACAAAACATACATAACAAGACACAATACACATACAGTAGACTACCGTACAACCAAAGTTTTAAATGAAAAATTTAATTCAGTTAAAAAAAAATACAAGCACAATAAAACAATAGCAATCAAGCAGAATAAAAAATTCAACATCAAAGCAGGAGCAGCAGGAGGAAATGATTTCCGATATTGTTTGTTAAAAACAATACAGGGAGATTGGAGAGGCCAGTTTGAGACGTGTCTAGAGGTCCTTCCAGGACCAAGGACCTAAATAAAACAGTTCTGACCGCTCTGAACCGCTCTAGGTTATCTTTTGGTTAAAACACTAGCACAGCCGACAAGGGGTCACATGACCCCAAGGCCTTTTCAATGAATGTATCCTCGTCACTCGGTCGAGCTCCAGCTCTGTCACTCAATGACTTTTCCTAAAAGTACCCGTTTTATCTGGCACGGTTTCGGACATTTCAAAATGACTTCAGGAAAATATAATTAGAACGTTATTCCACATATGGGCCGTTGGAACAGACAAAAGTCACAGCACTTTGCGAGCGTCTAGCGCAGGGGTGGCCAACCCGTGGCTCGCGAGCCGCATGTGGCTCTTTGCCCATCAATGTGTGGCTCTTCCATCCAAAAAAAAAAGTTTAAAATTATAAATTCTTTTTTTCTTCTTTTTTTTTTAAATGTGAACTATCTTATAAATGGCCTTTTTCAGTGTTTAGCATTATTTCCTAGCTATGTGGACTTATATTAATAGGATCTATGTCTCTAATTCTCATATTGGCGCATTCTTCCAATTCTCCTCTCACAATATTCACCCTCACTGAACTGAGTCATCTGAAAATGTGCATATCTGTGATGTCAGAGGTTTCTCAGCTGCATAATAACGCCCGCCCCCTCTGTTTGTTGCCGCCAGGCCACACAGTGGTTGGAGCCCAGCCTCAAAACGGCTTAAGATCTTGAGGTAGAAAAATGCTGTTTTAGAGTACTTGATTAGAAATACAAAACAATACAGAGGTGTTCCATACGTAAAAGTGCCCAAATAGTGAAAGAAATAGTAAAATAGTTCCCCTTACATTTTTTATTTTTTTTATGTCACTTAAACCTACATTTCATTGTGGTAAACCTCATATTTTTATATTCAGAGGTAATTATATAGTTTACACTGTTTATTTTTCTCATATAAGCTGTCGGGTCGTCTGACCCGTTCCCGACGGGAATTGGTGGCATTTTCTCCATGGCTGTGCTAGTGTTAATAGTCTGACCGCTCGGTCCTCACCCTATCTATCAGACTCTCTCCTCACCCTATCTATCAGAGACTGTCCTCACCCTATCTATCAGACTCTCCTCACCCTATCTATCAGACTCTCTCCTCACCCTATCTATCAGACTCTCCTCACCCTATCTATCAGACTCTCCTCACCCTATCTATCAGACTCTCTCCTCACCCTATCTATCAGACTCTCTCCTCACCCTATCTATCAGAGACTCTCCTCACCCTATCTATCAGACTCTCCTCACCCTATCTATCAGACTCTCTCCTCACCCTATCTATCAGACTCTCTCCTCACCCTATCTATCAGACTCTCTCCTCACCCTATCTATCAGACTCTCTCCTCACCCTATCTATCAGACTATCTCCTCACCCTATCTATCAGAGACTCTCCTCACCCTATCTATCAGACTATCTCCTCACCCTATCTATCAGAGACTCTCCTCACCCTATCTATCAGACTATCTCCTCAGCCTATCTATCAGACTCTCTCCTCACCCGGCCTCTCAGACTCTCTCCTCACCCTATCTATCATACTCTCTCCTCACCCTATCTATCAGACTCTCTCCTCACCCTATCTATCAGATACTCTCCTCACCCTATCTATCAGAGACTCTCCTCACCCTATCTATCAGACTCTCTCCTCACCCTATCTATCAGACTCTCTCCTCACCCTATCTATCAGATACTCTCCTCACCCTATCTATCAGACTCTCTCCTCACTCTATCTATCAGACTCTCTCCTCACCCTATCTATCAGACTCTCTCCTCACCCGGCCTCTCAGAGAATCACAGACACACTCTTGTGTCCTCAGCCTGTGTCTTGGAGAATCACAGACAGCCAGGCGGACTCCACTCACACAGTATCGTTAGCACTCCTCTTCCTCCTCATCCTCCTCCTCATCATCCTACTATTCCTCATCTTCCTCATCACCATCTTCCTCATCTTCCTCTTCCTCCTCCTCTTCCTCCTCCTGCTCCTCCTCCTCCTCATCCTCCTCCTCCTGCTCCTCCTCCTCCTGCTCCTCCTCCTCCTCCTCCTCCTCCTCCTCCTCCTCCTCCTCATCCTCCTCCTCCTCCTCCTCCTCCATGGGGAGCAGCGTACTGGCTCATGTAAAATGGCAGGCCATGCATTATGCAGCAGCTTAGGTAACAGCGCGGGATCTTCATGTCCTCGGCTACAGTCCACTTGTCACTGCTCTGGTCGTAGCGCTCCACGTTGGAGATGGTGCAGTCATCAAAGCCTCCGACCACGAAGAGCAGGTCGTCCAGCACCGCGATGCCAAAGCTGCTGCGGGGGTTGAGCATGTTGGGCAGGGCGCTCCAGGAGTCAGTCAAGGGGCTGTAGACCTCCGCGCTACGCAGGTAGTTTCCACGGTCACACCCTCCCACCTGAGGAGAGGACACATGAGAGGAATGTTTTAGTGTGTGGTTAAGGCAGGCAGACACTGTATTAATCCATTTAGGGAAATGAGGGCATCACAGAAGCATTGAAAGTCAAATGATACATATCTATAAAATATTTAGTATAAAGCATTTGTCTCTGTGTGCACCTACCGCATAGACTTGTCCTCTGTATGCAGCGACTCCCAGTCCATAACGCCTGCTGCTCATGGGGGCGATCAGAGTCCACTGGTCGGTGTCTGGGCTGTAGCACTCAGCTGTGCGCAGACACAGTCCACCACAGATGTAAACCTGTAATAAGAAAGAATATTCTAATTTAGTTTATATATTCCATTTGATTTCATTCTACTTTAATTGTCTGTTAATGTTGATGCACCAAAGGACCCAGACACATCTTTTGTATGTGCAAGCTTACTTGGCAATAAAGACATTTATGATTTCTGATCTAACGTTCCTTGTGTTCATCTAGATAGCATGGCGCCGCTCCGACCGGCTGCCTCTCTGTTCGCTCCGTCGAGACTGTGTTTACTTTTGTTAATATTTATAGTTTTTAGAGTTTTGTGCGTACCAACTGTTGGTGCATTTAATGTATATGACCGTCAGTCACTCATAGACATTGGATTACGGGAAACTTACCAACTGGATTACTCGCTGGATCAGCTTTCCGAACCGCATCAATGGCCGGAAGAAATTCTCCGGAGACTAGGACCAGATCCTTTGTTCCTAGACCCCAGGAACAGAGGAACCAGACGGCGAGGGAAGAGGGCTGGGATCCGAAACAGGCTGAGATCCAGACGCCACCGAACACCACTGCCCAGTATATTGCTAGCCAATGTACAATCAATAGACAATAAACTGGATGACATCCGAGCAAGGATTCAATATCAAAGAGACGTTAGGGACTGCAATGTCCTCTGCTTCACCGAGACGTGGTTGACGCCGGACGTCCCAGACCACGCAATTCAACCAGCGGATCACTTCTTTATCCATCGGAAGGATCGGACATCAGCAGAGTCCGGTAAACAACGTGGAGGAGGTATTGCCTTCATGTTTAACAAAAATTGGAGCGACCCAACGAACGTGAAGGAATTATCCAACCACTGCTCCCCAGAACTGGAATATATAACCATCAAGTGTCGTCCTTTCTTCCTCCCGAGGGAGTTAACGGCGATCGTCCTGATCGGAGTGTATATTCCACCGCAAGCCAGCAACAAGGTTGCGCTCTCCAGACTACACGACGAGGTAAATAGAATACAAGTGGCTAACGTTAACGCCGCCATTTTGGTGCTGGGAGATTTCAATAGCGCCAATCTGAGAAAGGTATTACCTGACTTCTATCAGCATGTGACTTGCAACACCAGAGGCGGTAACATCCTAGATCACTGTTACACGCAATTTAAAGGTGGCTACAAGGCTCATTCTGATAGTGGCTTTGGTAAATCAGATCACGCATCAATTTTTCTTTCACCAAAGTACAAACAGAGAATTAAAAGTACTCCCGTAGTCTCGCGAGAGGTGCAGAAATGGGATGTGACGTCAGAGGAGACGATCCGGTCAGTGTTTCACCACACAGACTGGATTGTGTTCCGCGACACAGATAACATTAATGTCTACACGGAGACAATGCTGGACTATGTTTGTACTAGGGTGAAAGAAACAATCCCCACTACCAAAATGAAAGTTTACCCAAATCAAAAACCCTGGGTAGACAAATCCGTCCGTGAAGCTCTGAGAGAGCGCACCAAAGCATACAATGACGGCCTAGTGGCAGGCAACATGAATGACCACAAGGTGGCGCGACACAACGTAAGGAGGACAGTGTCAGAGGCCAAACGGCGCTACAGGGATAAAATTGAACTCCAGTTTGAACAAGCTGACTCTAGAGCTATGTGGCAGGGGCTCAAAACGATGACAGACTACAAAGGCGCCTCCCTCAAACTGAACAGTGACATCTCCTTAGCAAACGACCTCAATACCTTCTATGCGAGGTTTGATGCTGGTAATAACAACACCAGCTCACAAGCCTCGGCAATGGGGGGGGGGGGGGTCGGCTGCTGATGGAGGCGCAGTGTTCAGGGTAACAGAGCATGAGGTGAGGCGGACCTTTAAAAAAGTGAATATCAGGAAGGCAGCAGGTCCGGACGGCATCCCCGGCCGCGTCCTAAAAGTCTGTGCCGACCAACTGGCCCCAGTATTCACTGACATATTTAACCTGTCCTTAGAACAGGCTGTCATCCCCACCTGCCTGAAGAAGTCCACTATTATCCCTGTACCCAAAAAATCCAAGCCTGCTTGCCTCAACGACTACCGCCCTGTAGCTCTCACCTCCATAGCCATGAAGTGCTTTGAGAAGCTAGTAAAGGGCTACATCTGCTCCTCCCTCCCCATCAACATGGACCCCCTGCAATTTGCATACCGCCCCAACAGGTCCACGGAGGACGCCATATCCCATGTGCTGCACACAGCAGCATCACACCTGGACAAGAGGCAGGGGAACTATGTGAGAATGCTATTCATCGACTACAGCTCGGCATTCAATACCATAGTCCCCTCCATACTCATAGCCAAGCTCAGGGACCTGGGCTTGGGCTATGACCTCTGCCAGTGGGTCTTGGACTTCCTGACTGGCAGACCCCAGGTGGTGAGAGCAGGCAACTGCACCTCCTCATCCATCACCCTCAACATAGGGGCCCCCCAGGGCTGTGTTCTGAGTCCCCTCCTCTACTCCCTGTACACACACGACTGTGTGGCTCAGCGGAGTAGCAATACAATCGTCAAATTTGCTGACGACACAGTGGTGGTGGGCCTGATCTCTGCCAACGACGAGAGGGCCTACCTGGAAGAGGTCAAGGTCCTGGCGGGATGGTGCCAGGAAAACAGCCTCTCCCTGAACGTCAGCAAAACAAAGGAGATGATTGTGGACTTCAGGAGGTCGGGGGTCAAGGACTACAGCCCCCTCAGCATCGACGGGGCACCGGTTGAGAGAGTCAACAGCTTCAAGTACCTCGGAGCCTACATATCCGAGGACTTGACATGGACCACACACATTAACAGTGTGGTGAAGAAGGCACGACAACGCCTCTACTTCCTCAGGCGCCTAAGGAAGTTCCAAGTCAGCCAGAAGATCCTTAAGAACTTCTACTCATGTACAATAGAGAGCATCTTGACCGGCAACATCACCTCCTGGTTTGGGAATAGCACTGCACAAGACCAAAGCAGACTACAAAGAGTGACACGTTCAGCCGAACGCACAATTGGAGGGGGGCTCCCCACCCTCCAGAACATTTACTACAAGCGTTGCAAGGGCAAGGCTAAGAGAATCATTAAAGACTCCAGTCACCCGAACAACTGCCTCTTTGAACTGCTGCGGTCAGGCAAGCGATACCGGAGTCTCAAGGCGAGCACAGAAAGACTCAGAAGTAGCTTCTATCCCCAGGCCATCAGGCTGCTAAACGAACAATGAATGAACACTACACAACAACAACCACCAAACGCACATAGCACACACATCCACACGCACACACTCACTTTAAACAAACACACTGTAGCACCCACTCCACACACTTTATAGCACACACCCACTTTAAACAAACACACTGTAGCACCCACTCCCCACACTTTATATTTATGGATGAAGGATTGCACTACAACTCGTACACCTTACTGTAAATTGTACCTAAAATTGTACCTCATCCCATTTCTGCTTTGCACTAGATAGTACTGTACATTAGTACACTGCATAGTATTGTGTATTGTATATTATATGGTAACTCAGAACATTGTACATATGTCTATACCGAACACTGTGACCTCATTTTCTTCTTCTAAATTCATGCTATATTATGTTATTATGTTATTTGATACTATCTTGTCTAGCACAGTCTCTGGAGCGTAACAGTAAGAAGCATTTTGTATGAAAGTATTCTGTACTTCTGTATGACAACTATTAAAGAA
The DNA here is from genome assembly GCF_963971535.1 of Notolepis coatsorum. Taxonomy (NCBI): domain Eukaryota; kingdom Metazoa; phylum Chordata; class Actinopteri; order Aulopiformes; family Paralepididae; genus Notolepis; species Notolepis coatsorum. The sequence goes on along the minus strand of NC_140165.1, from coordinate 129,320,643 downwards.
CTTGAACTTGAACTTGAACTAGCACCCTGTGTCCCTCAGTTCCACCCACCTTGCCCTGGAGGGCTGCTGCCCCGGCGTCGCTCCTGCGCTTCAGCATGGGTGAGATCACTGTCCACTGGTCAGTTTCAGGCTCGTAGCGCTCGGCGGTGTTCAGGTCCACGCGTCCGTTATACCCTCCCATGGCGTAGATAGAGCCGTCCAACACGACCACGCTGAGGTGACTGCGGCGTGAGTGCATGGGAGCCGCCTGCAGCCAGCTGCGAGTGACGGGGTTGAACCTGCTCACACTGCTGAGAGCCTCTACGCCGTATTGGCCACCGACGCAGTAGACCAGACTGTGGAGATAAGCGGTGCCGTGCCAGACCCGGGGACTCTCCCCCTCAACGTTCACGTCCATCCATCCACCGGCTCGGATATCGTAAGCCTCCATGGTCATGCTGCCGTGCCTCCAGCCTCCGATGGCCAATAGGACCTCCTGGGGCCGGCGTGGACGCATCAAGGGGTTTGGGAGCCTGTCGGAGCCAGGGGGGTTCAGGACGCTGAGGATGAGGGGCCTGCAGTCGTGGCTGTCCCTCACCACAGGGTTGTTCTGGACGTTGTTCAGCAAGTAGTCAGGCCTCATCAAGCCCATGCGAACCTGGGAAGAGACAAGCAGACAGCGGGTACAACTTAGACATCGGTTGTAGACGGTTTCTTGGACCCAAATGTTTGAGAACCACTGTACTAGTGTTGTTTTAATGTAATGCACAGTAATACAATTAGTTACCTTGGGCAGCAGCAAAGGGATGTGTGTTTTACGCTCCTCACGGGAGTGGTCGATCCAACGGAGGACGGCCTCGAACACCGTCTCCTCGCTCTTCACGTTCAGGTCATCCCTCTCGATGATGTCCACCAGTTGCTGCGGGGACAGCTCCACAAACTCCTGTGAGACGTGCAACATCTCCTCAAAGTGGCACACGATGAACAGATGGGCCTTGCGCCTCAGGTCAGGGCAGCAGTAGATGTCCACGAACCTCCAGATGCCGACACAGTTTTCCAGAGACAGCTGGCCTTCTAGGAAGTCAGAGCACGCTCCTACTATGCCAGTGACGAGAAGCTGGTCTGCAGCCACCAGAAGCTCTTCCACGTTCTCTGCTGTCACCAGCACAAAGCGTGTGTAGGAGTACTCTATGATGAGCTGCATCATACCCGGGGACACCCCAGGGATAGTGTGGACTGCTTTCTCTGAGTCGCTCCAGCGAGTGAAGAGGGCTCTGTGGGACGCAGAGTATAGAGATATCTGATGAGTAAACAGTAAGTTCAAGTTCTCAAGTTCAAGTTCTTTAATAGTTGTCATACAGAAGTACAGAATACTTTCATACAAAATGCTTCTTACTGTTACGCTCCAGAGACTGTGCTAGACAAGATAGTATCAAATAACATAATAACATAATATAGCATGAATTTAGAAGAAGAATGAGGTCACAGTTGTTCGGTATAGACATATGTACAATGTTCTGAGTTACCATATAATATACAATACACAATACTATGCAGTGTACTAATGTACAGTACTATCTAGTGCAAAGCAGAAATGGGATGAGGTACAATTTTAGGTACAATTTACAGTAAGGTGTACGAGTTGTAGTGCAATCCTTCATCCATAAATATAAAGTGTGGGGAGTGGGTGCTACAGTGTGTTTGTTTAAAGTGGGTGTGTGCTATAAAGTGTGTGTAGTGGGTGCTACAGTGTGTTTGTTTAAAGTGAGTGTGTGCGTGTGGATGTGTGTGCTATGTGTGTTTGGTGGTTGTTGTTGTGTAGTGTTCATTCATTGTTCGTTTAGCAGCCTGATGGCCTGGGGATAGAAGCTACTTCTGAGTCTTTCTGTGCTCGCCTTGAGACTCCTGTGTCGCTTGCCTGACGGCAGCAGTTCAAAGAGGCAGTTGTTCGGGTGGCTCGAGTCCTTAATAATTCTCTTAGCCTTCCCCTTGCAACGCTTGTTGTAAATGTTCTGGAGAGTGGGGAGCCCCCCTCCAATTGTGCGTTCGGCTGAACGTGTCACTCTTTGTAGTCTGCTTTGGTCTTTTGCAGTGCTATTCCCAAACCAGGAGGTGATGTTGCCGGTCAAGATGCTCTCTATTGTACATGAGTAGAAGTTCTTAAGGATCTTCTGGCTGACTTGGAACTTCCTTAGGCGCCTGAGGAAGTAGAGGCGTTGTCGTGCCTTCTTCACCACACTGTTAATGTGTATGGTCCATTTCAAGTCCTCGGATATGTGGGCTCCGAGGTACTTGAAGCTGTTGACTCTCTCAACCGGTGCCCCGTCGATGCTGAGGGGGCTGTAGTCCTTGACCCCCGACCTCCTGAAGTCCACAATCATCTCCTTTGTTTTGCTGACGTTCAGGGAGAGGCTGTTTTCCTGGCACCATCCCGCCAGGACCTTGACCTCTTCCAGGTAGGCCCTCTCGTCGTTGGCAGAGATCAGGCCCACCACCACTGTGTCGTCAGCAAATTTGACGATTGTATTGCTACTCCGCTGAGCCACACAGTCGTGTGTGTACAGGGAGTAGAGGAGGGGACTCAGAACACAGCCCTGGGGGGCCCCTATGTTGAGGGTGATGGATGAGGAGGTGCAGTTGCCTGCTCTCACCACCTGGGGTCTGCCAGTCAGGAAGTCCAAGACCCACTGGCAGAGGTCATAGCCCAAGCCCAGGTCCCTGAGCTTGGCTATGAGTATGGAGGGGACTATGGTATTGAATGCCGAGCTGTAGTCGATGAATAGCATTCTCACATAGTTCCCCTGCCTCTTGTCCAGGTGTGATGCTGCTGTGTGCAGCACATGGGATATGGCGTCCTCCGTGGACCTGTTGGGGCGGTAAGCAACATTCTGTCCTGTGTAGTCATATATGTTCACTGTAGAAGTATAGGGTCTTAGCACAGTAGAAGTATAGTATCGTTTTACAGTAGAATTACAGTATAGTATCTGTTTACAGTAGAAGTACAATATAGTATCTGATTTGATTTGAAATTTATTAGAAGGATAAACCCCTTGAGATATGCTACCTGGACTTGGATCTGTTTACAGTAGAAGTACAGTATATTATTTGTTTACAGTAGAAGTACAGTATAGTATATGTTTACAGTAGAAGTGCAATATAGTATATTTTACAGTAGAAGTACAGTATATTATTTGTTTACAGTAGAAATACAGTATAGTATCTGTTTACAGTAGAAGTACAGTATATTATCTGTTTACAGTAGAAGTGCAGTATAGTATACTTTTACAGTAGCTGTACAGTATAGTATCTGTTTACAGTATAAGTACAGTATAGTATCTGTTTACAGTAAACGTACAGTATGGTATCTGTTTACTAACCAAGCTAACCTGAACCAAGCTAACCTGAACCAACCTGAGCTGAACCAAGCTAACCTGAACCAAGCTAAACTTACCTGAAATAGTCACTGCAGTCACACAGGAGGGCCTTGTGGGCATTCAACTCAGTGCTGTTGACTTTAATAACTACATCACATAGCCTTCCCTTCAGACGCAGCTCATTAAGGATTGTACAGGACATTGTTTCCTTTTCCATGTGGTGATTTTAAAATGGTATCTACAGAATATATTCAAACTTACAGACAAGTAGCCGGAAACAACAAGTGATCTCACTTGTCTTCTGATATCTGAGATCTGCTGAGAGAATTGTTGAATATATACTGTACACAAATGTTCTAGAATTGTCTATTATGACATCATACTGTGACATCACAAATGTTCTAGAATGTTCTATTATGACATCATAATGTGACATCACAAATGTTCTAGAATATTATATTATGCCATCATACTGTGGCATCACAAATGTTCTAGATTGTTTGATTATGACATCATAAAGTGACATCACAAATGTTCTAGAATGGCTATTATTACATCATACTGTGACATCACAAATGTTCTAGAATGTTTGATTATGACACCATACTGTGACATCACAAATGTTCTAGAATGTTCTATTATATACGGTGACATCACAAATGTTCTAGAATGTTTGATTATGACATCATACTGTGACATCCAGTGATGGGAATTACGGCGTTATAAATACCGGCGTTACTAACAGCGTTCGTTTTTTCAGTAACGAGTAATCTAACGGATTACTCTTCCAATCTTAATAACGCTGTTACCGTTACTGCCAAAAAATGTGGCACATTACTATGACTGAAGCTGTTTTTTTCATCAGACAGAACTCTGCGCAGAGAAGCAATACTTTTTTTCCTTGGTTAGTGGGCAGTGCACGATTGGCTGAGATTGAGTAAAATGTCATGGTAAGCCAATCAGAGGTAGAGGTGGGCGGGTGTTCGAAAGAATCCAGAGTCTGACACACAGCGACAACACAAGCGACTCAGTCAACAACAGACCGCGGTTCCGTGTACGTTTTGATAGTTTGTTAGTCGGGCCCAAATAATCCAAAACTAATCCAACGAACAACACATGCGACCAGTCAACGACATGAACGTTTTTTGTTCACTCTTGTGTTAGTCGTGTTGCAGCGCAGGGCACTACAGTAGTGGAGGCTACAGCCTTATCAAAAGTGCTGCACTTCCTGGTTTAATAGCACAGTCTTCAGGTGCTCGTCATACATGTCTTAAATGTCATGATTAGATTAGTTTAGATGATTAGATTAGATTCTTATATCTGTATGTTGTGTATGTCATAAATGTCATGAATTGAAAATGGGGGGCCCTGATGTAAACAAGACGAAAGTCTCTCTTGGCCTTATTCCCTGAACCTGGCTAACTGAGTTAGCCGGATAATTTTCAGCATGGCTTGACTTAAGCCAGACATTTCCGTGCCCCCACGTCGGATTTTCTAAGTCGCTATGGCAACAGATAGAAAAGTTTGAACCTGCTCCGGAGCAGGGTTAAGTTCAGTTAGCTGGATGAACCATGGCCACACCCTCGCAAAGAAATGCCAGCTCGCTTCCTGAAATAATTATCACAGTGTAGATCCCATTATACCATTCTGAATTATGTTTTTGTGCTTCTTTTTCCTAGAGGGGGCTTTTGAAATGTAAAATAATAGACCTAAAATGCTGATACTAAATGCACTGTGACAGTGTCACACGTTATTGTGATATTGTAACTGGGGTTAAAATATATGAGGAGATGCGCTGTTTGATGGATTTGATGACGTGACGTGACTTGATAAATTGAATGAGCCTTTGACGTTTTTGATGAATGAATTTGAGAAAATGCATTTATCTTTTCAAGCACTGTTATCTGATGATGAACATGAGGTGTCACTGGTATAAACCAAAGGGTAATCAATTCAATGCATGTATGGATTATGTCCGAAACAGATTAAAACCTGATTATTTTTGTGTTTTATTTTTTTATTCTTTTTTAAACATAACATAAAATTAGATATACAAGCATTAATTAAGAACATAATCATTATATTCCTCACTCTGTGCTTTCTGCTGCAATCACATTTCTGATGTTCTCTTGATGGAACATGTATTTAACCCAGTAGCTACCCATTGGGCTTGTACTGCAGTGGTTGTTGATGGGCTCCGTCGGCTGCTGGGTCCATGTGGGTCTGATGGTTCTGTAACACATCTGAGCACTGAGCAACTGCCATCTAGCATGGAAAATGGCTAAGAGAAAGATGATTTAAAATGTTTTGGTTAAGGAAGCAGCAACCGAAGACAGCACAGTCAAACTCGCCTTGTTACGGTCATGACCATTATGTTGCTGAAGTGGTAAAGCAGGTTTCTGTTGCTGAAGTGGTATATTCAAGATTCAAGAGGTTTATTTATCACATACATACCAGGGCATACAGTGCAATGCAGGGGTGTAAAGTACTTGAGTAATTGTACTTTGTTACAATACTTAAAGGAAAACTCCAACATTTTGGGAAATTTGCTTATTTAACATCTTCCCTGGAGTTCTGTTTCATTAGGGGCTCTGCTTGGCATCACTACTGCACTATCTCGCGTACGTGCACGCGTACTGAATAAACCACAAATGTACCTCTAATACCAGTATTAGTCTGACCACACCCCTCATCAGCTTACCTTCATAAGCAGGTGTGTGGTCACCTGCTCTCCTCCTTCTCGCTTTCACCACAAGGAAGAAGTGCCTCGGTAGATCCCCACACTTGACACCATGATGGAAGAAAGGTTTAGGAGCAGCTTTGGGAAACAAGGATACGTTGACATCATATCTTTATTTTCTCTCTCACTATTTTCGAGAAAATACGGCGATATTGTCTTCGTACTGGAGTGTCTGGAAGATGATGATCATTCTAAAAACCCTCCACCGGTTTTCGTATTGGGAGCACGCCGCTGCATGCTTCTCAACTGCAGTTCCTTGCTGTGTTTGTTGGGGTGAAACCTGTCAGGCCACAGCTGAACTGTCGGACATGCCGCTGTTGTGAGAAGCGGTGCGTTCCAGGTTGGGTGAGTAGTGTTTGCTGGCGGGCTCCACTTGTCTGTTAGTGCTATGGGGGCTACTTGACAAAGTTTATGGAAACCGGCCCCAGGCTAGGGTCCTTTGTTCAGCCACCTAGGCGACAGAAGGCCTTGGTCTGGAGACCATTATAGTTTTAACTAGTGGGCCGCGACCATTGACACTGGTGATCCCTGTGTGTTCTGGACGAGTGGATTCTCTCTGTCACCGTGTTAAGGCCCCATCTTTCATATCCAAATGAGAGTATTCCTTCACGAGGGGATATGTGCATGTAATGTGCGATAGCGGCAGATTCATGTTCAAAGTCAGCTACACAGGCCAGTTGGTACTGTGCTGATTCCGTCGGATGTGGTAATGTCACCGTTGTGAAGCGGTGTTGACATCTTGTTTTCTCTTTTCTCTTAAAAAGTGAGGAGAGGTTCAGAACGGCGGCCTGTCTGGGTGAGTGTTATGTCATTGTTTACATGTTCATAGCTTACGGTTAGCCGGTCAGCTGTTAACTGCTGCGTTAGCCTGCTGGATCGCTGCATGGCCTGCTTAGGGCCTCCTATTAGCCAGTCAGCTGTTAGCTGCGGGGCTAGCATGTCGTGGTCGCTAGGTAACGTTAGCTTGCTGCTATGGCCATGGCCTGGCGCGGGGTAGCTTAGCTTCTTGCGCGCCGCCGTGAGCTCGCTTCTGATCGCGTGCGTCGTTAGATCGGCGTCTCGCGAGCAGAAGCAATAGCACCCGAACGGTTGGAGCAGCCGTTAGCTTGATGCTATTCTGTTGAACGTGCTTTGATTTTAACATGTTTTACACTCTTGACCACGACGTCATCCTTGACAGGGGATGTTCGTCGACCCTGCCCTGAGCCTGGACGGGGATTGCGTCAACAAAGAGGACTGTAGCGACTGGTTGGAGCGGCGACGCTGCCCGGATCGAACAACACAGGACGGCTGTGTTCTACGGTGTCTTGTGACTGCACTTCGCTGATCTGCGTTCCGGGTAGGAACGGGGTTGACCAGACCTCATAACACGTCTTCTGGTTTTACTTTGCTAAATGTATTGTGAATAACGGTGTTTTTCCCAAAACGTGTGTTGCTACAATGCATTTAGGATACGTTGCGGGTTATGTGTGAGCTGTTTTTGTCACTGGCAGTTAGCTTCTCCGTGCAAACGGGATGTAATGATCTGGTTGTTGTGTGAGTAACACGGCCGTGTACTCACAACTAAGGTAACTAACCTATGGAGCTATGCTTGGTGACAAGTGAGTAAAAGAATGTTCTTTCTCAGACTGTAATGACAATGAACAGTGTGTTCACACATTAACAGGTTTTCCTGTTTTAACTGGCCGTATTGAGGGTAAAATAGGAGGATTGTGTTTTCCCCCCCGGTTCCCTGGGGACTTTATCACCTCCTATCAGACATGTTGTGCATTAATTGTGTCTTTTGTGTGGTAGGGATACGATGTAACTCTTAGCTTGATTGCTGAGGTTGTGCTAAATCTGCTGGAGAAACTTATTTCCTAAAGGGAAATTGGTTTGGTTGCTGTCATGTGTGCTTAGCAAGGCCTGTGGTCGATACTAATCAAGAATGATGTATTCTCTCATTGTGAAAAAAAACGGCGTTCCTCTGTTGAGTGTTTTTGCCATTTTTTTGTAGGTGATGATGGGTTGTGTGTGTCTTGTGACCTACAACTGGGTTGTACTGGCCACAGAAGCACATGTGTATGTTGGACCGGGGTTCTTAGAGCCCTCTCGATTCTGTGTTTTTCCTTAGTAAAAATCAGATAGCAGGTTAGCTCATGCGCTGTGTGGAGCTGTGAAACGCTTCATAGAGCTGACTATGACTGTGTCATATTCTCTTTTTGTCGTTACGTCGTATCATGGGTGTGGGGTCGTAAAGGGGTGAACTGGTAACCTTTCCTCTCCCCATTGTTCTGTCGGTCAGGGGTACACCCCCTGTCCTTCAAGGTTCCCGTCACGTGGCGGGGGGGAGGGAGTTCCTGGTCCCACGGCCTGGTATATTGGGCGTGTGCACCGCAGGAATTCCCCCGCCATAGAGTACGTCACCGTGCGCGTCTCTGTTGGTAGGACTTCCGTGTGCTGTTCAGGTCCATGTGATGGATCTGTTTTCAGGGGGGGTGGTCAGGGCTCCTCCTCACCAAGCGCCTATTCAGGCCTTCTGTGAGTTCGGACTCCTTCTTCCATGTGAGGAAGCCTCCATCAGAGTACAGAGCCTTCCTCCTCAGATTGTCAAAGTGAGTGGACCCTCTAGAAGGGTCCTTTTCTATTGTATGTATATTCGATTCAATTCGTTTATTGAGTGTGTATGGGTTCGGTGCCTCTTCCCCGGAGGCCCTAAAACCAGTTTTTTACATGGCTCAAGGTGCAATATATTCTTTTCAATCTGTACAGCTCGCGTGGGAAGTCTCTCTGGGGATCCCCGTCTCTTCCTATGGGAGGGTGGTGGGATGTAAAAATGTGAACATTTTTTACCCCGGCTGTGTAGACTGGGATACATACTGTTGATGCTTCCTTCTTTCTATTCCAGAAGTGTTGGAGTTAGGGAGTGTCACACCCCTCTTGTCGTTCCCCTGGGCGCCTTGGGGATTCAATGACAGGTCTAAATAGCCTGTTCGTTGATGGGGGTGTGTCCCGACGCACGTATAGTGCTAGCTCGCTGTAAACAGGCGATTGACTGGCACGCCTTGGTTGCTTGTGGTTGAAACAGCGTTTTTATAAAGCAACTGAGATGGGGGTTTTTCCTCTTCCGACGACCACATCCCATGACCTGGGTGGGTTGTCGACGGATTCTCGTTCATGTCTGGGGGATGATGACGGGATGGATCTGAACATATGTAGTGGGGTCTCACGCCCTTGGGGTGGGCCACCAGGCGCGGTTCGTCCGAACGTCTGGGTGGCGCCTTCTTTTCATGTTAAGATCAACACGCATATCTGCCCTTCTCCTGGAGTAGGCATGTCGGCGTGGTTAGGGCACGGGACTGGTTCTGGTCACGCTGGTCCAGATCAGTTGAACCCGTTGTCCGCCGGGGATGCAGATCTGCTGTTCTGGTACCCTGAGGGACTTGGGCTTTTTTCAGGGGGAAAAATGCCAGGTCGGTCTGGGTGTCACAGGGTTAAGCGCTATGGAGACCCTGGTTGGGTATGTTTTTACTCAGCACTGTCGTCATGGCTTACAGCCATGCCATTCTGTACGCGCTCGATCTCGTCGGATCTCGGCCGCTACACAGGTTGGTCCTGGTTAGTACTTGGTTGGGAGACCGCCGGGGAATACCAGGTACGGTGTGCTTAGGGGCTGGTTCTCCATTATTTTTCGCTCCTCTCTCACGCATGGCGAAGAGGGGCCTGTGGGGGTGGTTTTTTGACCTCCTCTGGTGACCCTGTGCTTCCCGTACCGCCAGGCCCGGTCCGAAGTGATGTTTGCGACCCGTAGGCCTGGGTTAACCCTTTTTGGAAACTGAAACACTTGTACTGCGGTATAGCCGGTGTATACCCGCAGGTGTGTTTTGGAGTTTTTTCTTGAGGGGTTATAGGAACAACCACCGCATTGGGTAACACCGAGGTGGTTGATTCCCTGGTGTGTTGGAGCAGTGTCAACTCCCGGGTTCACCGTTTGAGGGTGCCCCTGCACGTTCATGACGTCTGCCAATCGTGTCAGCCTTCTCTGCCTCGACCCCTCTGGGTGGGGGTTTTTAAATGGAGGCTTGGTCATGCAACACCGCCAGCTTACGCTCCTTCCGCCGGGGCGGCTGTGTTCAGCTGTCCCCTCTGGCGCCTGTCTCGTCCGCAGTCTCCAGGCTAGGGTTAACAGCCTGTTGCCTGGTTTTTCCCCGGTGCGCTGCCTGCTTCCGTTGGTTAACCTTTTTTGTGTGCTTACGGCCATGCTGACTGTCTGTTCTGCAGGGTTAGTGTGCCATGCGGTGTACTGTTGGGGGGACGGGGCCCGCTCGGCTTACGGCCATACCGACCTGAACACGCCCGATCTCGTCCGATCTCGGAAGCTAAGCAGGTTCTGGCCTGGTTAGTACTTGGGATACCGCCTGGGATTACCAGGTGCAGTAACTGGGGGGCCTTTGTCCGAATACGCTGGCGATGTGGGGGGCGGGGCACTACGTGCCCACCTGGTGGGGTCTTGATGCTGGCATCATGGACTTCTCCGGGCCCCCATTCCAGGGAGTCCAGTCCTTTTGGTGGGTCTGGGTCTTCCTTCGCGCTCCGCTGCTACGGCCTTGCCACGGGGTTGGGTTTGCCCTTGACCCCGTGATTCTGGGGGCAGTAACGAGGTTGTTCCTCCGTTCGTTCCCGGGTGGCATGCGGGTTGTGCGTGTGTGTAGTCGTGGGGTCAAGCCACGGTCTGCTCACCCTGTGCGTTAAGTTGCTTGAGTGCCTCTTCGCACGGTCGGGTCCGTCGCCTTCCCGTGAAGCCTCTAATAGGGGGGATACCCTCCATTAGGGGGGGTCGGGGGGGCTCGGCCCTCCCTGTTCTGATGGTTTTGGGGGGCTGTCAGCGGGGTGTATTTGTCAGCCAGCGGCTCCGCTTGGCCTCCCTTTGTGCAGTAGTGATGCCAAGCAGAGCCCCTAATGAAACAGAACGTTAGGTTATGACTATAACCAAGTTCTGTTAATTAGGGGTGACGCTTGGCATCAGACGGCCGCTGCAGCCCTTGACCTCACCTTGTGGTGAAAGCTTGGGAAGGAGGAGAGCAGGTGACCACACACCTGCTTATGAACGTAAGCTGATGAGGGGTGTGGTCAGACTAATACTGGTATTAGAGGTACATTTGTGGTTTATTCAGTACGCGTGCACGTACGCGAGATAGTGCAGTAGTGATGCCAAGCGTCACCCCTAATTAACAGAACTTGGTTATAGTCATAACCTAACGTTATAGTCCTTGGGCCGGACGAGATATCGGTACCGAAAAGGCGGCAAAACCTTACCTATTTTAAAGTGTTCATAGGGTCAATATAAGTTAATTAAAATATGATAGACTTTCCATAGGAGCAGCTTTTTATATTTTTTGACTGTTTGTTATTTTCCTCTATAGGCGGATTTTCATCAGTTCCAAAAAGAACACAGACAGCCAATAGCACATTAAGATTTCTATAACACTCTTTTTGGACATTCCTTTTTATAAATTAAACAAACCTGTGTCCAATTAAATTAGTTGATGAAGTGGGTGTGGCCTATTATTTGGTGGTGGAGCAGTTCTTTCAGGAATCAAAGCTGAATGGGACACAGCCGTCACAGCTGACTGGTAAGATACATCCAACTTTAAATGTTACTACATGTTAAGGGTTATGAAAACACATATACAATATATATGTATACACATGTGCATGAGAATTTAAGAAGCATATTTGATTGTTTAGAGACATATTTTGTTACTAACTGTATGTTTCATTGCATAAGGGCAATAACGTAAGGCATCATGCAGGGGTCCTAAAAGTGAATTTGAACATTAGCCCTGAATAGCCGATCTACAAGCTAATGTAAAAACAAAATATTGATTTATCTATTTCAGAGAGTCACGCCATCATAGAGCAGTTCTTACAGGAATCAAAGCTGAATGCGACACAGCTGACTGGTAAGACAAATCTAACTTTTTATTCTTGGGTTTAAACAAATATATATATATATTTGTTTGTTTAGAGACTTTTGTTTGTTTAGTGCTACTTTAGAAGTGCATTAGCGTCAGATTTCAAGCTAATTAATGTAAAAACTAAATATTATTTTGTCTATTTCAGAGTGTCACGTCCTCGTGAAAAAATTAATCCAACTTCAGTCGTAGGCAGCAGCAAGGTATGCATCATCCACTGCTCTGACGGGATTTCTGACTCAAACCTGGTGTCACCCCAAAACATGGACTCATGGAAGTCCTTGCTGAGGGCAGCAGAAATCAGACATCTTATCCCAATTTTGGACATAGCCAAAGACTTGTGTGAAGGAGAAATTCCAAAAGTACTGTATCATCGCCGATGCCGTAGCATCTTCACATTGAAAAAATCACTAGACACTATCACTCTAAAAACAGCATCTGCCTCAAAAACAGCATCTGCATCAAAAACAGCATCTGCCTCTGTAGCAGCAGAAGAAACTTCTAGAAGACCATCTAGAGATGCACCAAGCAAATCAATAGTGTATGAAGTGAAGTGTATCTTCTGCGAAAAATCAAGCAAGTATATGAAGGACCAAAACACGAGGGAACCTCTCATACAATGTTCAGAGTTGCGCGCAGATGACATGTTCAGAAAAGCAGCAGTCATCAAACTGGACCAGAGAATGCTTGCTATCACTAGTAGAGAGCTTGTTGCTGCTGAGGGCCAATATCATAGGTCTTGCTACCGTGCATTAAGGCTGAGCCCGAACGTTCGAACGTTCGTTCGTTAAGCTGACATTCGGACTTTAATTAATGGGTTCGAACGTTCGGTGAAAAAAAATAAAGCAGGCGCAACGACGGTGAGGCGATGTGAAGCGGCGCGTCCCCCGAGTCGCTCGGCCCAACCAGTATGGTCTCTGCCGGGCTGTTGCTGGATACTCAACCAGAGCTCTAGTCTCAACCAATCAGTGATGCCACAGATTACTTGTAAAAGTAATCTGATTACTGATTACTGATTACTCCTTTAAAAAGTAATCTAAGTTACTTTACTGATTACTTGATTATCAGAGTAACTTAGTTACTTTGAAAGTAACTAGGTTACGAAGTCGTCGTCGTTCCCCCAACAGTTTTTTTTAAACGCTTTATTGAAAGTGCATAAATTGTTTTTAACTTGTTTCTCTGCACATAACGTAAATTGTTAAACTAGTGCTTCAGCTTCTGTACCATCAAGTATGGTAAAGCAACAGTCTATGATGCTCACAGCATTAGAGCAGCCAGCCAGTGGTTTTACAAAACCAGTGTATCACATCTAACAAATGCAGGCTGAACTATTCAATTATATCAACTGTAACTATTAAATTGTTTTTATAAATGTCTCTCTATAAACATACAATCAGTCTCTCTTTAACATGTAAATTAACTGTAAATCTGGCAAATAAGAGCTTTTGCTCTGCCACCATCAACCTCCTGTACCTAGTTGAAGCGTCGGCTAGTGTTGTGATTCCAGATGCTTTTGTTTTGTGGTGGAATTCTCCGACGACGGAGCCCTGCTGTCACACGATTGGCGCATATGTCACATGACGTGCTGTGAAGACCCGCCCTACTCTGCCTCTGATTCGCAGACTGTGGATGGGGAATGTGATTGTACCAAAGCAGAGTCACTCACAGACAGAGGGACCAGTCACGCCGCGGGACACATTCTTGTATTTAACCCTTTCACTGCCACACCACGTCACTCCCAAAAGAAAAACAGCTCAAAATGTATTTTTGACTGTCGAAAACGAAATAAAATACTGCATTCCGCCTGCATTATGAATTTATGATGAGATAGTAACGAAATAGTAATGCACAGCCACTTGGACAAGTAACTGCAATCAGATTACTGGCTTTTAAAGATTAACGCGTTAGATTACTGTCAGAATGCATGTAGGTGAATTCCAATGGGTGAAGGCAATCACAGAGACAGAGAGTGTTTACTCTTGAACAGGTTCGACTTTAATAGTAAGAACACAGAGTAAATTCTAAGAGAGAACAAGTGCTAATAGCACAAGTGTAAAATAAGGTAAATGGGAGCTTATTGGAGGTCCAGAGTAGAACCGTCCGCGTTATCCCCGAACGCAATTAGTGAAGACCTGACAATGGACAAGCAGAAGAGAGGTATGTTACATAGAGACAAAATACCAACATTCCACACACACCCCCGTGACAGCCAATCAGGAACCACCCCTAAGTGACAGCACTAATTGACAGGGAAATGACAGGTGACAAGCCCAGTGACATATGCCAGGAATGTGGGTGGTCACCGACCGAGGTCGGTGTCCAGAACGTAACAGTACCCTCCCCCGACGAACGGCACCAGACGTTCACCTAGGAGCCTCGGGATTCAGCCGCCGGAAATCAACGATCAGGCTGGGATCTAAAATATCCCTTTGAGGCACCCAAGAACGCTCTTCTATCCCGTACCCCTCCCAATCCACCAAGAACTGAAACCCCCTACCCCTCCGCCTACAACCCAGTATCCTCCGCACCGTGTAAATGGGTTGACCGCCAATAAACCGGGGCGGAGGAACCACAGGCAGTGGCGGGGCCAAGGGCGATGAGAGGAATGGCTTCAACAGGGACACATGAAACGTCGGATGAACCCTCATAGAGCTCGGAAGTCGTAGCTTGTAAGCCACTGGATTAACCCGATGAATCACTTTAAATGGTCCTATAAAGCGAGGAGCCAGCTTCTTGGATTCCACCCGGAGAGGGAGATCCCGGGTGGAAAGCCAAACCCGCTGCCCTGGACGGTAAACTGGAGCCGGACGACGCTTACGGTTAGCCTGCCGTTGGGTACTAACCGAAACCTTCTGTAGCGCCTTCCGAACCTGTTTCCACGTCCTGCGACAGCGAGCCACATGTGCCTGGGCCGAGGGCACCTCCGCCTCCTGCTCCTGCTCGGGAAACAGAGGAGGTTGAAAACCATACTGGCACTGAAAGGGAGACATACCGGTAGAAGAGGAGAGAAGGGTATTATGCGCGTACTCAGCCCAAGCCAACCTCCTACTCCACGTTGCCGGACTACCGGCAACGTAACACCTCAAGACCCCCTCCAAATCCTGGTTGACCCTCTCCGTCTGCCCGTTCGACTGTGGATGGAACCCAGACGACAGACTGACAGAGGCGCCGAGGCCGGCGGCAAACGCCTTCCAGAACCTGGAGGCGAACTGAGGACCCCGGTCCGACACGATATCTACTGGCAGCCCGTGGACCCGAAAGACATGCTGTATAATTAAATCAGCAGTCTCCCGGGCCGAAGGAAGCTTGGGGAGAGGGACAAAGTGAGCCGCCTTAGAGAACCGATCCACCACCACCAAGATGGTGGTGAATCCGTCCGAAAGGGGAAGACCAGAAATAAAGTCCAGAGATATGTGCGACCAGGGTCGTTTAGGAATAGGAAGTGGTCGGAGGAGACCCGCCGGTGCCCGTCGAGAGGTCTTACTACGTGCGCACACCGGACAGGCCGCCACAAAGGAATGCGTATCCCCCTCCACTGTCGGCCACCAGAACCTCCTACGGATAAATTCCAGGGTCCTGGTTGCCCCTGGGTGGCTGGTGAGGGATGACGCATGTGCCCACTGTAGCAAGCGTGAGCGCGCCACCTTGGGAACATACGACCGTCCCGGAGGACCCCCACCAGGATCGGGCTCCCGCGTTAGCGCCGACCTTACCACCTTTTCTATGCCCCAAGACACGGGTGCCAAAATCAAGGCCGGTGGAATAATGGGATGGGGCTGCTCCTCCCGCCCAGGAAGATCAAACTGGCGCGACAACGCGTCAGGTTTGATATTCTTGGAGCCGGGTCTATAGGAGATGGTATATCGAAATCGTGTGAAGAACAACGTCCACCTGGCCTGGCGAGCGTTAAGGCGTTTAGCCCCTTGGATGTAAGCCAAGTTCTTATGATCAGTCCAAATAATGAAAGGATGTGCCGCCCCCTCCAACCAATGTCTCCACTCCTCCAGTGCCAATTTGATCGCCAATAACTCCCGATTACCCACGTCGTAATTACGCTCGGCTGGTGACGGCGAGAAAAAAAAGCACACGGGTGCACTTTCCCATCCTTTAAGCATCTCTGAGAGAGCACCCCCCCCACCGCGACGTCAGAGGCATCCACCTCCACAATGAACGGAACCTCCGCGTCATGGCGGATCAATACAGGAGCGGATGTAAAACGACGTTTAAGATCGCAGAAGGCCGACTCAGCCCTAGGCGACCATTCAAAGCCAGGGAGAGAGGCCTTAGTGAGAGCTGTTAAGGGATTGGCTAAGGCGCTAAAATTGCGAATAAAGCGCCTGTAAAAATTTGCAAAGCCCAAAAACCGTTGTAACCCCTTGAGCGACGAAGGCCGTGGCCAGTCCAAAACTGCACTCACCTTGGCTGGATCCATGCGCAGATCGCCCTTCGTCAACACAAAGCCCAGGAAGGACACGGTGTCCGTGTGAAACACACACTTCTCAGCCTTAACGAATAGTTGATGCTTGAGGAGACGGTCTAGCACCTCCCGAACGTGCATTTGGTGTTGCACCATATTGCGAGAAAAAATCAGGATATCATCTAAGTAGACAAACACCGACACCCCAATCAAGTCTCGCAGCACGTCGTTAACCAGGGCTTGGAAGACTGCCGGAGCATTAGCCAAACCAAAGGGCATGACCGAATACTCATAGTGCCCATTGGGTGTGTTAAATGCAGTCTTCCACTCGTCTCCCTCTCTAATCCTGACCAGGTTGTATGCATTACGTAAGTCAAGTTTAGAAAAGACCTGTGCCCCCTGTAAGCACTCAAAGGCCGTGTCCATGAGGGGTAAAGGATATCGGTTCTTGATGGAAACGTCATTCAATCCCCTATAATCAATGCATGGGCGCTGATCCCCATCCTTTTTATCAACAAAGAAGAAGCCAGCGCCGGCAGGGGAAGTGGAAGGGCGTATGTGCCCCGCAAGCAATGCCTCCTCTATGTAGGTGTTCATGGCCAAGGTTTCGGGGCGTGAGAGAGAGAACATTCGCCCGCGAGGCGGGGAGGTACCGGGTAGAAGATTAATGGGACAGTCGTATGATCTATGAGGCGGAAGTGCTTTAGCACGCGTCTTGCTAAAAACGTCCGCCAGGTCCCAATAGATCTCAGGCACCCCTATTAAATCGGGATTAGAGGGTAGATCAGAATCTGCCACGCTCCCCACCATCCTGGAGAAAGAGGGAGGAGACAAAAGAGAAGAGGGGGGGGGAGACAAGGGTTTGGGCAAACTCCCGCTGACGATCGACTTGACGTCGGCCGCCATTGAGAGTTCGCCCGTGCTCCAATTAATGACACGAACACATGACGACAACCAGGGATGACCCAACACCATGACAGAATAGGGGGAAAAGATGACAAAAAATGTAACCCATTCCCACTCCCCACCCTCCACCCGGATGTGTAAGGGAACTGTGCACTGGGTGACGCTCCCACTGCCCAGAGGCCGACCGTCCAGGGCATAAACTGGTAAGGGAACCCCTAAATCCTCCACTGGGGTTCCCCACTCCTTCACCAATCCCACGTGAATAAAATTGCCCGCCGCCCCTGAGTCAATGAGAGCCTTAGTTCCCCTAATGTCACCCCAACAGTTGATCGCCACCTCAAAAAATGTACGAGAATCCGTGGTTTTGGCAGGAATGAGCCCACCTGCTGGCGCCTTTTCGAAGCCCGACGGCGCACCTTCCATCCCCGATTGGCGCCGAGCCGATACAGCCTGGACCCGACAGCTGCCGAAGCGGTGACCGGTGCGGCCGCACCGGAAGCAGCGTCGCTCTTTGATGAAGCGCTGCCTCTCGTCGTCCGAGAGCGACAGCGCTCCAAGCTGCATGGATTCATCACCCAGTGGCCCACTCGTGTAATGCATGGAATTATCAACACCAGGAGAAGAGGGAAAACATACCTGGGGCTGGGTGTTGTTGACATGCTCCTTCTCCCTCTCCCGGTGCCGATTATCCATCTTGATGGTGGTGTTGATCAGCACTTCCAGCTGCTCGGGGATCTCACGCGCGGAGAGAGCATCTCGCATCCGCGCTGAGAGTCCCCTGACGAACAGAACCACGCAGACGTTCTCCGCCCAAGCTGTCTCCCGAGCCAAGATCCGAAAATTGATAGCATAAGCTGCGACCGTGCGGAGGCCCTGCCGGCAGTCGAGAAGACGACCACCAGCCTCGAAGATCGAGAGTACCCGGGAAGTATCGAATACTCTTCTCAATTCCCGGGTAAAGGCGTCCAGACTGTCGCAGATTATCGCCCCTGCCTCTAATTCCGCCGTAGCCCAGGAGAGAGCTTGACCGGTGAGCAGTGTGATAATATACGCTACCTGCGCTGTCTCCGATGGAAATGATCGTGGTTGCAGCCGGAAAACGAGTAGACACTGGGTGATGAATTCCGGACAACCATCCGGTGATCCGTCATAGCGAGCGGGCGCCTGTAGATGTGGTTCGCGGGACCGCTCCTGGATCCCGAACACCCCCCGACTCTCCTCTGCGTGGAGCGCTGCTTCTCCCGCCGCCGACTGAACACCAGCCACTCCTTCTTGGGCTTGTCGGGCTGCGCCACCGCTTGGGATGATCCGACGACCCCATTGAGTCGGATTAACTCGGCGCTGACCAGCTGCTGATGTTCCTCCATCCGTGTCTGGGCTGCTCCCTGCGTCCGGAGCATCTCCATGATGGCCTCCATGGAATTCTGATGGTCAGGTCTTCTGTCAGAATGCAGGTAGGTGAATTCCAATGGGTGAAGGCAATCACAGAGACAGAGAGTGTTTACTCTTGAACAGGTTCGACTTTAATAGTAAGAACACAGAGTAAATTCTAAGAGAGAACAAGTGCTAATAGCACAAGTGTAAAATAAGGTAAATGGGAGCTTATTGGAGGTCCAGAGTAGAACCGTCCGCGTTATCCCCGAACGCAATTAGTGAAGACCTGACAATGGACAAGCAGAAGAGAGGTATGTTACATAGAGACAAAATACCAACATTCCACACACACCCCCGTGACAGCCAATCAGGAACCACCCCTAAGTGACAGCACTAATTGACAGGGAAATGACAGGTGACAAGCCCAGTGACATATGCCAGGAATGTGGGTGGTCACCGACCGAGGTCGGTGTCCAGAACGTAACAGATTACTATTTTCGGGGAAAAGTAATCAGATTACAATAACGCGTTACTTAGTAACGCGTTACTGGCATCACTGCAACCAATGCAATAGAACAATTTTGATTGAATGACAGGCGATTCTGCCAATTACGTCACACCGCTTGCACCCGCCTCTGCTGTTACCACCAATCGGCAAGCGTTTATTATTTTTTTTACTTCCGGCAATGCCGCCATTGATCTGCTTGAGAGAAGCATTAACGTAGTGTTAGCTCCCCGCCTGTTGGTACCCTAAACATAGGGACATATACATAAAGATGGACATAAGGAGGGACGGACATTGGTGTTCCTTGGAGTGGTTGCACCACTCAAAAAAAGAAAGAAAAAAGTAAAATATGCACAACTGTTTCCTTTCCTTTAAAGTAATGATAACAAGGGGCTAGGTAATTGAACCTCTGTGACTCAGTGATGTTATGTGACATTGTAACATATTTCTGTTATAGCTGATACTGTATGTCACCTGTGTTTTGGTTTGTGCTGATGTCATAACTAGGATTGCCTTTTTACGGTCTACTTTACACAGGATGATTGTATAGAGTGTATACATCTGTATACTTTATTTTATTTTGTTGACTGTGTTGGCTCCTTGCTCTGCAGCAGATTATTTTACATTATTTTTGTATCATATTAAAGTTGTCTTGTGCTGCTATTCGTCTGAAATTACTATACTACTTCTATGTCCTGTATCTGTATCCCTGTGGGATCAATGAAGGTATCTATCTATCTATCTATCTATCTATCTATCTATCTATCTATCTATCTATCTATCTATCTATCTATCTATCTATCTATCTATCTATCTATCTATCTATCTATCTATCTATCTATCTATCTATCTATCTATCTATCTATCTATCTATCTATCTATCTATCTATCTATCTATCTAACTCTAAAACCAATTGAATAAGGTATTGAGAAGAACAATATAATTTGTCAAAAAGGTTCCTTAATTAGACAATATACATTGCAATTATTTAGTACTTAAGGGTTTATTACAAGTATCTGTGGCTGGCTAATAGTTCAACACACCCAAAGGAGATGATATAATGAAAGAAGATGATTTCCAGGGAAGGCACTTTTTAGTTTTTTGAATATACAATTTTCACAGATTTGAGGTATAGTGCAGAATTTTGGCTACAGAAAGAGTCATTTTCAAGATAGAAAGGTCATCTTGGGCTTAAATTGAAGCTTAGGGATATGGGAAGTTTTCTATATACAAGTGAGGCAGTGATATTCACCGTAATGTGCTGGAAAATAACCATCTTTGTTGTTATTTGTTAAGCGGACAGTATATTTCTTTGTGTTTCTGTGGATGATGCAGGTCATATTTAACAATACAATGGTAGCATGCCCCAAAATACTATTCTGCTACTTACCCCTATGTGTCAAGATACTACATGACAAGTTTTAGACTACCAAGTCGATTTTTGTAATTTTAGTGAATTAATTTATGCCTTTACACAATTTCGCCAGAGCCATATACCAAAAAGGGGGGTTTGAGGTGATAACCACTAAAAAGCTGCCAGTCAGCAAGGTCTATCATATCAAAACCTAATCTAGGGATGTATAGGAATAAAGAAATCACAACTAAACTTTGCCGCCTCACCGGTACCGACATGTCATATCTGGGCACTTGGCCCAATAATAATAATAATGGATTGGATTTATATAGCGCTCTTCTCTGACTGACTGTTGCTCTGACTCAGAGCGCTTCACAGAGTCCATTATTCGTTCATACACAGTCATACCGGTGGTGGTAAGCTACAATTGCAGCCAGAGCTGCCCTGAGGCAGACTCACGGAAGCGTGGCGAATAATCAACGCCTACGGCCCCTCCGACCACCACCAACATTCATTCACATGCATACACATTCATACAAGGCAAGTAGGTTAAGTGTCTTGCCCAAGGACACAACGGCAATGGGATGGACATGGGCTTGAGCGGGATTCGAACCACCAACCCTTCGATAATTGGACTATTAGACAAGAAGATACATACCTTTTTTGTCTCTGTGCATGCATTAGGCTTAGGGAACAGCCGCTCCATTGGCGTAGCTTAGCTTCATCACTCGAAGTGGGTCAGACTTGTACCCTGACGTTCCCTACAGTGCCCTACAGTCACAAAGTACACTCCAAATACAACTCCAAAACGTTCCTGTAAACATGTTGTGACCTGTGTATTTACCACGTGGAGAAATAAAAAAATAATTGAATTCGACAATTACGTTTTCTAAGCAAATATACTCTGAACAATTTTTTGCCTAACCACTCCTCTCTGGGCGCAGTGATTTCAGTGCTACTTTCTAACGTGATGCCGTGTTTGTTTACATTCTCATTTCATTCAAATGATCCGAACCGATTGAAGTTTATGGATACCATGACTTAAAATAATCTTACCTTGACGATTAAAAGCCTCCCCAATTTAGAAAACAGTATTCCCATGGCTGGTCTTGATATACTGCACGCTAACGGAGCTAACCAGCAACCAGACACTCAAGCAGATAACGAGGGTAATGACTTCCGGTCGGGGAGTTCCAAAATAAAAGAGCGATGTCTATAGCAGCGGAAATACGTTTATTTTGTACATTATCTAACGTTAACACGAACCTAAACTAACGTTACAACTAACCTAACTAACGGAGCGGCTGTTCCCTAAGCCTAATGCATGCACAGAGACAAAAAAGTATGTATCTTCTTGTCTAACTCCAGGGAAGATGTTAAATAAGCTAATTTCCCAAAATGTTGGAGTTTTCCTTTAAGTACTGTTTTGGGGGATTTGTACTTTACTCAAGTATTATTAGGTTTGTATACTTTGTACTTTTACTCCATTACATTTCAGAGAAAAAAAACATACTTTTTACTCCTTACATTTAAAATGCAGACCTACAAAGTACAAAGTACAAATCTCACAGGTCCAACCATTTTAATTAGTATATTTTAATAGTTTATCTGGCCGAACTAACGTTAACGTTATTAATCCTGCGACCGCAGGTAAACAGCCAATCAAATCCCCATCAATGGAAAATGAACCCGCCCATACCCATGCTGATTGGTTCTTGTGCAACACTAGACAGCGGGGATTTTTGATTAAACACCTGCTATCAGAAGAATAGACAGTCAGATCTGCATTATGCTGTGGTTAATATTGTGATATTATTCAGGGTACTCCAGTATTCTGTCTTTAATATTGTGATATTATTCAGGGTACTCCAGTATTCTGCCTTTAATATTGTGATATTATTCAGGATAATCCAGTATGCTGTGGTTAATATTGTGATATTATTCAGGATACACCATTCTGTTTTTAATATTGTGATATTATTCATGCTGTGATGTGAATGCCGTCCATGTTAGTTTACCTTCAATGGAGAAGTGCATTAAATAATTTTAATGCGAAAAAAGTGTCCTCTGTTCTTTCATTTCAGCATTGTCTATCGCAGAACACATTGCATTGTGGGCAGAGTGTATGCTTGATTTCATTCCAGCCTTGCCTAAACACCAGCTGATGATTTCACTAATTGGCTCACCTCTTCAACTAACTCACCTGGTGCAATGTATAGTTAAAAGGAAAACTTGGCCTACGATGGAATGAGTTTGAGACCCCTGGTCTAACCCTTTAAAAAATAATGTACTTTTACTTTTTAGTACTTAAGTACATTTAAAAGTAGGACTTTTTGACTTTTACTCAAGTTTGTTTTTAGCCAGATACTTAGACTTTTACTTGAGTCATATTTTGAGACGGTACCCATACTTTCACCCTGTTCCACTCGACGGGGTCGGTACCGACCCCTTTTGACCTTATTATCATATAGGCATATTTTTATGAAGATGAAAATAATTTGTGATTTTAAAATCAACCGTTTTCAAGTAGAAACATCACTACTATGTCACAAATACAAATACATGTATAATGTAAAACGTTAGGTTGGCAATAGTTTAGCAATAGGTTAAAAGTGTACTTATATCATTTTAAGTTTTCTATTTGATCGTCTATTTTGACCCGGAACCGGAAATGGAAATGTTGAACCATGGGAATTGTAGCTATCTTCCAGCATTGAAATTTCTCCGATCTACACTTCCTGTCACATACTATGGTGGTTCAGTATCTGTTATTATGCAAGCCTGGTGATACTATATCCAAATTGAACTCGGCCATTTGAAAGATACTATATGTATATATATATAAATGTGCGAATTGGCTATAATAAGGTAATGTATAAGCATATATTCTATATTCTATAATAATATTTCAAATTGCATTGGTCCGGATGGGAGAATTCAGTACTGTATATGGGTGATTATTTGATTTTGGGCATTTTCATGTCCCTGGGATATATTTGAAAGAAAAAAAAAATTCCAGATTCTTTATGCTATCATTGATTAGTATAATTAATTACTTACCTAGACTTAATTATTCAATTTAAAACATACATTTTTTATCTTATTTTTTGTTGTTTAATGTTGGAATTTGACCATTTTCACCTTGTCCCAATCCAGAGTTTTAACGTTTGGTCTTGTATTTCTCTAGAAAAAACTATTAAAAAACAATACTTTTAGGTATATATTACTATAACTACATTTGAATCAATGATTCTCTGCCAAATATTTAACTTAAGTACAATATGTGAAAAAAATAAATATCAAAATAGGTTTGTCCCTTAATATCTGTGTCATTACCATCACGTTGAACTATTTGCAATACAATGAAGTGTTGGCTACGCCCCTTGCTTTGGTACCCATTACAACCTGTAGTGACAGTGGAGCACATGACTGTCAGAGTGGAAGACTGACATTTTGATCACCAGGAATGTAAGATATTTTCACATTTACTTACTCATACTACATAATATGTTTATTGTGTGTCATTACCAAACACACTATAATTTGATAATGCTTTTGAATCTTAGTCAAACTTCTTCATATTTGTAGGTACATTGAGTACATTGCTAGCTAGCTAAGAATTGAATATAAGCAAGTTTGATGTTATGCTAGCTGTTAGCTTAAAAGTAAGAAAATGTCATTACCATCACGGTCATTACCGCCACACAATGAAGTGTGGTGGTAATGACAACGTGTGGTGGTAATGACAAAGATATCTGTTTATAGCTATTTTTTTTGATAACATTACTTGTATGTTTATAATATTTTATTTTCAGCTTTTATAGTTTCACAAACATACATCAAGACAAATCACAAACACAAAGAAAATAAAAAATAAATAAAAAGAACACAAACAGTATGTTGCCAGACACTGTCACATCAATGAACAAACATACACCATGTCAAATGCTATACACTAAGGACGCAAGGGGCTGATTCTCTGACATATATACACATACATATATATATACATATATATATACACACATACATAGTAGTGTTGTCAATACATAGTACAGAAAATACACAGGAGGACATTGAGAAGCACTTATGTTCTAGCTAAGCATTCCAAAAAGGGACCCCATATCATTTCAAATTTGTTCAAGGTCTCAGACCTACTGTGACGAATGCTTTCCAGCTGCAGAGAGGAGACCATCTCAGTGAGCCACCTTTTAAAATTTGGAGACGACGTGTCTTTCCATTCCTTCAGGATAATTCTTTTGGCCACAGCCATACCAAACATCAGGGCCTCCTGCTCATTGTAAGGTAATTCTGCAGTGTTAGCTGAACAGCCGAGTAAAGCTAGAAGGCAGTCTGGGGCAATCTCTCTTTTGTACGCCTTGGTATACCAGTCAAAAATGTCTACCCAGTACTTAAATAGCTTGGGACAAAACCAAAACATATGTGAAAGATTACCCTCTGCGGACATGCAACGATCACAGATAGGCGATACAGAGGGATAGATTCTATGCAGTTTGGTTTTAGAGTAATGTAGTCTGTGAATGACCTTAAACTGTATAAGTTGGACTCTGGCATTAATAGAACATTTTTGTATCCTGCTAAGTCCCTCCTCCCACATCTCATCAGAGATTTCCATACTAAGCTCTGTGGACCATACATCTTTAATGTGGTCGGAGGAAGCCATAGATTGGACAGAGAAATATGAAACAAAATCAGATATCAGGTGTTTTGAAACTGGTGATCGGCTCATGAGATTATAAAACTGGTAGTCAGCAGGACATGTCTCAAAGTCTGGGATATTACTGCGGACATAATTTCTAACCTGCAGGTAACGAAAGAAGTGTGAGCTTGTAAGATTAAACTTAGACTTAAGTTCGTTAAATGAGGCAAAGTGACGATCAACATATAGATCTTTAATAGTGGCCAGTCCCTTTCCCTTCCATAATGAAAAAACAATATCAGATTGACCAGGGGGAAAATTATGGTTATCACATATTGGAGCATATGCCGAGGTTGAAGGTACTTTGAAAACCTTTTTGATTTGACTCAATATTCTCAGTGAGTTCCGAAGGATAAAATTGTTGAGAGCCATTTTACTAATCGTATCACACTTAGAAAATAACATTGCAGGAAGAGAGCTTTTTAGGTTCACATGCGCCTCCATGTCTAGCCACCTGGGGGCGTCCATGGCTACTGTAGCATCACCTATGAAGTAATCTTGCCAGAAGGTCATGGCCCTTGCATTAGCAGCCCAGTAGTAGTGCTGGAATACCGGCAGGGCCAGCCCCCCCATATGCTTTGGCTTCTGCAAGTGTGCTTTTGAAATACGATGTGCTTTATAGCCCCAGACAAATGGCAGAAGTATAGTGTCTATCTGTTTAAAGAAAGAGGCAGTCAAAAAAATAGGCACGCTCTGAAAAAGATAAAGGAACCTGGGGAGAACCACCATTTTTATGACATTCACACGCCCCACCAAAGACACTGGCAAAATTCTCCACCTCTCCATATTTTTCTTCAATTTTGAGACCATTTCACCAAAGTTCAGTTTAAATAGGAGTTTGGGATCCTTTGGTATAACTACTCCCAGATAGGTGAAGTGGTCATATTCTATTTTAAAGGGTAAGCTGTCAGTAAAGGAAGAGTCTAGGCTCCCTGAGATGGGCATGAACACACTTTTCTCCCAGTTAATGGAGTAACCAGAGAAAGTACCAAACTGCCTGATTAAATCTAGGAGACATGGGACGGAGGAGGCAGGATCAGCAAGATACAGGACCACATCATCCGCATATAGCGAAATACGGCTCTCATATTTTCCCAACTTTATTCCTGTGATGTTGGGATGACTCCTGATACTGATAGCCAGGGGTTCGAGGGCTAAATTGAACAGTAAGGGACTAATACAACATCCTTGTCGGGTGCCGCGATGGAGTGGGAAGGAGTCAGATCTATCAGAATTGGTAAGAATGGAAGCTCTGGGATGAGCATACAACATTCCAATAAGAGAACGAAACCTGTCACCGAAACCAAAGCGCTGGAGGACACTGAACATATATTTCCATTCGATCTGGTCGAATGCCTTTTCAGCGTCAAGTGATATGATCGCCGGCTTAGTGTCCTTTCTTTGGTTAGAGTACAATATGTTTAGTAATTTCCGAATATTAGAAAAAGCAAGCCTGCCAGGAATGAATCCCGTTTGGTCGGAGTGGACGAGAGATCCGACATGCTGAGCCAACCTAGTGGCCAACACCTTGGCAACTGTCTTTTGGTCAAAATTTAACAAACTTATAGGCCGGAACCCTGCTGGATCAGTCCCATCCCTACCTTTCTTGAGTAAAAGGCACACATTTGCTTCGTAAAGGGAGTCAGGGAAGACATTATTAGTGATAGAATGTTGAATCATTCTAAGAAGTAGAGGGGCCAAAATGTCACTGTAAGTTTTATAAAACTCCGCCCCATACCCATCCGGGCCAGCGGCCTTCCCGCTAGGGAAAGACTTTATTGCACTTGTTATTTCCTGCAGGCTGAAATCAGCATCTAGCTCATCCCTTGCCTTATCACTAAGCACTGGCATATCAATATTGTCCAGGAAGCTCTCAACCTCAGAGTCTGGGGCATGGCATCTAGAGGTATAAAGGCCAGTATAAAATTCTTTAAAACGGTCATTTATGTCTTTAGGGTTAGTCAGCAAGCTGCCCGATATAGATTTGATACTATGAATTGCCTGGCTGGCCTGTACACCCCTCAGCTGCCTAGCCAACAGTCTGTCTGGTTTATCACTTAGTTCAAAGTGCTTCTGTCTGAGTTTAAGGAGGAGGGTACTAACCTGCTTGCCCAGAATAGAATTGTATTCATACTTCAATTTTAAAATGTTATTTAAGTCCATTTGGGATTGTGATAGTCTGTAAACCTGCTCCAGCGAGGGGAGCCGTGCCTCAATCTCAGCCAGGCGCTTACGTCTTTCTCTCTTTCCAAAGGCTTCATAAGATATAATGTGCCCTCTCAATACCACCTTAAGAGACTCCCATAGTGTAGCGTCGGAGACATCACCGGTATCATTAGTCTCCATAAACTCAATGAGTCGAGATCTCATTTGATCGCGAAATGCTTTCTCCGAGAGTAAAGAGGGGTTGAAGCGCCAACTGTATCGCGTCTGTGGCAGTGCCAGCTTTACCAACATAGTGATTGGCGCATGATCTGAAATAAGGATGCTATGATATTTAGTTTGCAGCACACTAGATATAAATTTAGCATCGACAAGAAAATAATCTATTCTTGTATACGATTTGTGGACGTGGGAAAAGAAAGAATAATCCCTGTCTGTAGGGTGCTGCAATCTCCATATGTCAACTATGTTCATAGAACGCATTAAATTGTTTAGTACTCCAACGGAATTAATGGTCGGAGGCGGACGAGTGGACATACGATCAAGATAGGGATCTAGATAGCAATTAAAATCTCCACCTAAAATCAAGTTGGTGGTATTCAGATCAGGGATTATGTCAAATATTTTACGAAAAAAGCTTGGGTCGTCAATGTTAGGACCATAAATATTCAGGCATGTTATTGGTAGTGAATTAATGCTACCAGACACCATGACATATCTGCCTCCGGGGTCGGAGACTACCGTGGTCATTTGAAATGGGACAGATTTACTAAATAAAATAGCAACCCCTCTTGCTTTGGAAGAAAAAGCAGATTGGTACACTTGTGACACCCAGTGCTTCCTCAGGCGCCTCTGTTCCGTTGGAGCTATATGGGTCTCTTGTAAAAATATAATATCTGCAGACAATGTTTTCAAATGAGCAAATACTTTTCCCCTTTTAACTGCACTACCCAATCCTTTAGTGTTCCATGACACCATCGTAATAGGCTTCTCACCCCCCGATATATTAACCCCTTGCGTCATCACGACCAAGTGATAACAATCTTAATACAAACAGCATGGTATATGAAGTACATTTTAATCCATTGATCATCCACCTTCTTGAAAGAGACTTCAGATACAAAAATATAACAATAAGGACTGGCAACACAATAAACCCCCCCACCCCCCCACCGCCGCTTACCAAAACTGAACGGCAAAATCCCCATATACTCACGAAGACAGCTGGGCAAAAGAATAGGCATCGCATTGCACCGGTTAACGTTATAGTTACCAATACCTAGACAGCTGTCCCTCCACAACTCAGTGGATGAAAAATAATAAAGTGTTCACACGTGTTTTATGTTGAATAGTCAACAAATCAGCTTATATACAGTTTGCTTCAGACCTCCAGCATGGGACCAGGTCCATCAGTTGAGAGAGTCTTGGAAAAGCGCACAGCCTCCTCCGGGGTGCCAAACATTGTGACAGTAGAGTTGTGCTCGACGCGCAACTTGGCTGGGAAGCGTAGGCTGTATTTCACATTTGCCTCTCGGAGGGTCTTCATCACATCACTGAAGGCTCTGCGCTGGGTCATCACGTCCGCTGTATAATCAGGAAAAATATACACTCTGGATCCTTTGTAGTAAAGAGGACCGTGCTCGCGGCTGAGACGCAGGACCCGGTCCTTGTCTTTGTCGTGGTGCATCTTGGCGATAATGGTGCGTGGTTTCTCCCCCTCAGCGGGCTTGGCTAACAGGATACGATGGGCTCTGTCCACTTTAATTGGCTTGGTGAAGTTTTCACTGCCAAGTAGTTGCGAGACCAACTCGGTCACAAAGTCAGTAGGCCTTCCCTTCTCCTCGCCCTCTTTGATTCCCACGAATTTGAGGTTCAGCCGGCGGGACCGGCCCTCTAAGTCGTTGAGCTTAGCCCGGAGTTCTGTGTTTTCCTTCCGTAAGGATTTTTGGGATTCTTCCAGGAGTTTCAGACGCGCGTCGTGGTCGTTCACCGTCACTTCTATCCCCGTCACTAGCTGCTTCACGCTGTTCTGCTCGGACTGCAGGGATGCCAAAGTGGCTTCAAACTTGTCCAAACGGGATGTGATAGAGACTCGGGTCTCGTCCATCGCTTTCTTCAGACTCTTACCCTGGCTTTCAATTGCAGCCAGAATAGCAGCGCTGGCAGTGTCATCAGATGTTTGGGCTGCTGCTGCTTTTCTCGTAGTGGCCATTGTTTGTCGTTTGCCAGCTGCGGTTGCCTTTTTTTTTGTTTGTTTGGCCCCTTCTCATCGGTAAATTCCCTATAATCTCAACTTTCCACGGCGGTAGTGTTATATTTAGTCTGTTGATACTTTTTCAAGCAAACTGTTAGATAAACGTGTGTTTTTAATACAAATTTAGAAGTTGAGGAGGGAGCTCAGAAAAATGCGACTACTCCATTCACCGCTCACTAGCGCCCCCCCCCTTACTTGTATGTTTATGTATATGTAAATATATGTTGTGTCTCATTTATAACTGATATTTATTGTTATTTATTTATTGGTTTTTGTATTTGTTTATGCTAGTGTCTTCACCATGGCACCTAAATCAACAGGACAAAGGTCAAAATCATACAGAGACAGACTTAAAGATGATCCAGAACAATATCAAAGATACTTTCAAAAAGAAAAAAAGTGGTATAAAAAGAGAAAAGAGACGGGTAAGCTGCAATGCATATCTCAGCTGCCCAAATGCACACAAAGATATAAAAGGCATCAATGGCGAATCAATCAAAGAAACAAAAGAACAAACGATAAGCAAATATGAAATATGGATGACTACCTAACGGTGAATAGGCCACCAGTGTCACCAACACAACAACCTGAGCAACACAATGCTGTCCCTGTCCCTATTGCCAGATGTGAAAGTCCCAATCAGCCTACACCACAAGAAACCCCACAACAAAGAGGACGAAAAAAGGTGAACAGAAACAGAAGTAAAGTCTACAGAGATCTGTGTGAAGCCAACCTGATGTTGGAGAGAGCAAAACGAAATATGGAGAAATATAAAAAAAATTATGAAAGACTGTCAAATAAGCTCAAACCACAAGAATCGCCACGATCAAAATCAAAACAACAAATGAAGTCAAAGAAATGTGATCTCAGGAAGACACTATATTGTTCCACAATACTCTAGTGTCAGAGCTGCGAGACACCAACACTAAAGAGAAGCAAGTAATTTCAAAGATTCTAAGGGGGGGAATTCTGAAAAAGTACAAGTTGGTGTATCTGGCTCAAAAGGAACTTGGATTCTCTGCAAAGATGATGCGGAAATACAGAAGAGGAACTGGACTTCAGAAGAAACATGCAAATGCATTGCCTCTCTCTACCAGGACAAAAGTCAAAGAGTTTCTGGAACGTGATGATAACTCACGGGCAACAACAGGGAAGAGAGACACATTGACGCAGAAGAAAGTGAAAATGCAAAAGCGCTTTCTGAATGAAACGTACAGTCTTTGGCGGAAATTCAAGAATGAACATCCACAGCTCAAGATTTCCTATAGTAAGTTATGGAAAACCTGCCCATTTTGGATAGTGAGGCCAACCGTCCGTGATAGGGACACATGCTTGTGTAAAACACATGCAAACACTCAACTGATGGCTGACAAACTGCTCCATCACAAAGTGCTAAAGACTAGCAACATTAAGGGCTAGATCCACAAAGAATGGATTGCACAGTGCTAGTTGCACCCTACTTACAATTCATTATAAATAGAAAATGGGGGACCTGGTGTAAACAAGACGAAAGTCTTTCTCTGGTCTGCATCCCCTTAACAATTGTGTGTATTGAGCCTTACTGTATTGTACCCATTCTGCAATCTGTTAATAACATTTTCAATCAGTTAAGACTGAGGAGATGGTGTTTGACCCCAGAGGTGTTGGGGACCACAGGCCTGTGGTCATCCACACACAGTCCATCTCGCCGGTCTCTTCATATAAATATCTTGTGATTTTTGTCGATAACACACTAACCTGGAACACCCATGTAGATAGCCTGTGTAGCAGACTACAACAACGACTGCACTTTCTACGTCGCCTTAGAGTTCATGGTGTAGATAAAAAAATGTTGTTACTTTTCTACCAATCTGTATTAGAGAGTCTCATCAGATACGGTATTACAGCTTGGTTTGGTAACCTGTCTGTACAATTAAAGTCCAAACTGGTCCGTCTGATGCAGACTGCATGGAAGATCATAGGGGTGAAAGGTCACCCATCCCTGCAGTCTATTTTTTAACAGGCTACTCTAAGGCAAGCCAATAGAATAGTCTCGGACCCCTCCCATGTCTTACATGCCGAGTATGAGCTACTGCCCTATGGGAGAAGGTTTAGAGTTCCACGCTCTAGACTAAAGTGTCCTTGAACAGTCTTAATTCATTCTTCTCCACCATCTCTTATGCTATTTAGTCCAATGTTCTGGGCCTCGTCGTCGGCCAAAACCTCCCCTGTTAGCCGAAGCTAGCGATGATGTGGCATATTCCCCTCCCCCACCCAGCGAGGGTGAGGAGGGATCAAAGTCTCTGATCAACGCGTCTGCTCGTCTGTGGGTCGTGTCTCAATCTAACTTACCCCGGAAGGAACTCATGGCTCATAATGTTCTCCCCATAGCAACGGGCCCACCCCCTCTTCTGGTTACTACGTGACACGCTACCATGGCAACGGCTGTTCACCTTTAACACACTAAACGTCCGTTCTATCTATGTCAAACTCTCCCCATAGTTCTCTCTGACCAAACCTGCCTCCACCAGTGCTTATCAGTGTTTTTGTTACAAACCTGCTGACGACCTCGGAGCCATGGGCTCTGCTATTAGTCTGCTGCTAACACACACACACTCTCTCTCTGTTGTCCTCCTCCTCTGAGATGGCTATGAGTATATATACATTATATACACATTGAAAAACATAGATTCCTTCACTATGCTTGCTATTACTAACTAACTATACTATACAACAGGGGTCTCAAACTCGCGGCCCGCGGGCCGATGATATTTTGCAGCCCCCTACTTGACATCAAAGTTTAGTGTTAATGCGGCCCGCGCGCAACTTGTTGCCGAGTCGTTGCGCGAGTTGGAAGTTTTATTTATTTTATCACTTGTAGGCTACCATAGTGCAGGCTCATGATATCAACGTTACGTTAGTGACTTGGTTGAAAAGTGATTCCGGAGTGATACCAAGTAAAGTGGAAGGCAAATGCATCCTTGCTAAATCTCCTCTGCAAGCAGTGCTCTGCATGTCCGGCTGCACTGCCACTGTCTGTCTGTGTCTGTGTACGGGTCTGGTCCAATCACATTCAGCGTCCCGTCAGAGTTTCTCCCCCCCCCACCCACAGTCTGCGAATCAGAGGTAGAGTAGGGGAGTAGGGCAGGTCTTCACGGAATGCATGTCGTCTCTTTCAGTCCGAGTCAGAGCAGAGAGTTGACAGCGCATCTACAGTAGCCTTGCTCCCAGTTTTATCTCCGTGAAATAAATTTAGCTAGTTTCGCCAGCATGCATGCAGCAGAAAAATATGGGATCTTCAAAGATGGCCAGTAAAAGAAAAGTCGACTGCAATTCAAAGGTGAATGGACTGAAAGATATGCGTTCATTCTGAGTCCAGCACCAAACCAATGTGACTAATATGCCAAGAAACGGTAGCTCTTGTGAAGAGTGGCAATATGAAACGCCACTACGAAACAAAACACAGTTATTTTGAGGCAACTTTCCCTCAAAATTCAGTGCTAAGAACCACACAAATAAATGGAATGAAATCATCATATCAAGCTGCAAGCAGAATTATTGTTAAATCTATGTCACAACGAGAAAAAGCAACCATGGGTGGCATGGGTGTTTGCTAAACACAAGAAGCCATTCTCTCTCTCTGATGCATACATAATAAAATAATGTATGACTGAAGTGATGGAGACCATGTTTGACGGCAAACAAAAGCAAATCCCCCTCAGGTCGCACAGCAACCAGAATAACTGAAATACTGGCTGGTGATTTGATTAAACAGCTTTGTGATAGAATAAAAAAAAATGCACAGTGCATTTCCCTAGCTGCATGTGGATGAGTCCATTGACACCACTGAGAAGCCTATGTTCTGAAGAACCGTTCATGTTCTGAAGAACTGTCCATGTTCTGAAATGTTATTGCTAAATATCGAGAAGATTGGATCAGTTGTACTTTTTTTTGGAATACGTGAAACCCTTTTTTTGTGGAATATTAGATGCGGCCCAGCCTCACCCAGACTCTACCTCCAGCGGCCCCCAGGTAAATTGAGTTTGAGACCCCTGCTATACAAGAACCACAACAGTTCTTTCTATGGGTGCACCGATGTATCGGTCGGGTATCGGTATCGGCCGATAAGTGCCTTGTTGACTGCAATCGGCCTATCGGCCGATAAGCTCGAATGTGCCGATGGCAGTAGCCGATAAATTCAGTTGCGCCCTGCACAACGGCGCCGCCCCCAGTCCCCCACACACACACACAAGCTACTGCATCAAAGTTACTACTAAATATTCAACATTCTCTTTTGAGACTCCGCTTCAGACTCTTATCATTTGGCACTAAAAGCTAAACATTGTCACCGATATGGCTGTCCGCAACATGTCATTAATTGTGTACGCGAGGTGGTCGCTCAGTGACTACGTTAACATGAGCTAGGTTAGCTAGCATGAGCTACCGGCAGATGGAAGACTAACGTTACTGGTGAAAATGTGATTTACGTTGGAATACTCGTTTGCCAACTTGCTGTACTTTGCTTGCAGGTCTGCAGCCATTATTGCTGGATTATGAATAGCCCCAACTTTAGCCAAGGTAACGTTATGGCTAAACCTTTAACGTTAGTTAACGCTAGCTTTCGGTTAGCTGTTCAATGCTATTAATAACACAACCAAGCGAACCCATCACAGCTCCCCGTCAACACCCCTCTCTCGGGAAGATGGCATTTAAGAAAGTATCTGCTGTTAAAATGACACAAACATTCGTTTTGTGGCATTAACGTTATATAGTTAGTGTTACACGTTCAATAACATCAGCATATTATTTACCCGAAGATAGCAAGTAAGCAAGGCATTACTCCGTTCATAGCTCAGTTCCATTCCGTTGCTCATTCCGTACCCAACTACCCATTCTGCAATCTGTTAATAAAGTTTTCAACCAGACAAATGTATAGAAAGGCTTTGTTTTATTATACCATTTGTTGCAGTAAAATCATTGTGTCTCGTTTGGTCATCTTGTGGAGCGCTGGTCGGCGGGCAGCTTGTTATGGTTCTCGCTAGCAGATCAATGGCGGCATGCCCGGAAGTAGAAAATTAATAAACGCTTGCCAATTGGTGGTAAGAACAGCAGGAGGTGGGTGCTAGCGGTGTGACGTAATTGGCAGAATCGACTGTCAATCAAAATGGTTCTATTGCATTGGTTGAGAGCGCTGGTTGAGAGAATAGTATCCATCTGCAGGCCGCCAGACGATACTGGGAGAGGGATTGATTGATTGATTGAAAACTTTATTAACAGATTGCAGAATGGGTACAGTACAGTACAGCTCAATACATACAATTGTTAAGGGGATGCAGACCAGAGAAAGACTTTCGTCTTGTTTACAGTACATCAGGGTCCCCCATTTTCAATTCATTGTAACATATATGACATACAGATAGACAGTACTGCTACATCTATTAGTGCTACATGGCATGGTGGAATTAATACCATAAACATATTTCTTGATGTTTCCTTTTTTAAGTAAGTAAAGAGGCCTACAAATACAAACATACACATACAAATATACAGTAGTTTCATAAAAAAAATAATAATAAAAAAAAAAAATTACAAAAAAAAAGAATATAAAAAAAAAATTACAAATACTTATTTTTTGCCACAAATATCGGTATCGATATCGGCCGATTGTGTTAGTTGAACAATCGGTATCGGTATCGGTGGCCAATTTTCATATCGGTGCATCCCTAGTTCTTTCCTTAAAGTGACCTTTTTTATCTCCTTCCTTTAAAGTGTCCTTTTCTTATGTGTTTAAAGTGACCTGTGGTGCATTTGTGTGTGAGCGAGTACATCTGGTAAATCAGGTTTCTGTTGGCCTGAGGGTCAGACAACCTTCTGCCGCTGTCATGTGGACTTAGAATTTTCACAAATTTATTTAAGCCACTATTTATTTATTTGAATAATTAGGAGTTTTGGGGATGTAGAAAATAACGGGTGCATATAATTGTTAGACTAGAAGTCTTTATTTGTCATGCAGTTTTAACACACACACGCGAGATGGGCGACCCACAGGAACACACACACACATGCACTGAGTCGCCGATGAAATGTCTCTCTGCACTTTTCCCATCCCGTTGTCCTTCCCCCCATGGGCAGCCGGGAGCAGATAGGGCGTCAACGTGAGCCGCGCCCCGGGGACCAATCCAAGTGCTCCTGTCCGTCTTCGTCAAGGACGCCACAGTGTTAGCGATCTGTTGTGCATGTTTTTCCATTGGGTTTATCTTATCGGGGAGGAAACCCTTGCGAGCATGGGGAGAACATGCAAATTCGACACAGAAATGCCTGGGAGATACCCCACCTGAGTACCTGGCATCATGGAAACCTGGTCCCCAAGCGGGAATCGAACCCTGGACCTTCTTGCTGTGAGGTGACAGTGTTAACCACTACACCACCGTGCCGCTGCACCGTGCTGTGCATTGTGATACATCAATATGCATGTGGAAAATCCAACCGCATCGATGTGTAAAACTGATAATAGATTTCTTGAAATGAATTTGTGGGTTTAGCGATTTCATTCATTTATAACACTAATTCCTTGGTGTGAGGTTTAATTGCATACTCAATACTGAATCAGTACCATCACATTTTGTAAGTATATTGTGCCTTAAGAAATAAACAGAATTTTATTAAATCCAATCTTTGTCAAAATGCACAATGATGCATTGCATCTTGGCCTAGATAACTGGAATCAGATCTGGAAAGTTGATACAGTTGTTTTGTTTGTCTTTTTAAACAAACAAACGGACAACAACATTCTCTGTATGTTTCTCAAGTTATTTGCCTCTAGGACCCGGAAGGTTTTCCTTGTAGGTGATATGAGGTTTTCTCTTTGGCTGAGGTATAAAAAGGTTATGGGAACAGTGTCATTTACCAGACCCCTCAGGCCTATAACTTCTTAATTTGGTCTAACAGCTACTGTATGTGAGAATGATCTTCAGTTTTCAGCATTCAATGCAAATGTCAGCACCTAGAATTAAATGGTTTCATAAGAGCTTTGTGTTTCATTTGGTGTGAGTGTGTGTGTGTGTGTGTGTGTGTGTGTGTGTGTGTGTGTGTGTGTGTGTGTGTGTGTGTGTGTGTCTGTGTGTGTGTGTGTGTGTGTGTGTGTGCGTGCGTGTGCGTGTGTGTCTGTATATGTGTGTGCATGTGGTTGTGCTTGTGTGTGCGCTCATGCATGTCTGTTTCTTGAATGTGGGTGTGTGCGTGTGCATGTGTGTGTGTGTGTGTGTGTGTGTGTGTGTGTGCATGTGTGTGTACATGTGTATATATGTGTGTATTCTACAGGCCCAGGCCAGTACAGTCCCAGTGTGAAGTCCTGTCCTCAGCTAGTTCTGATGTTTTCCAGAGAGGATCGCTTCAAAGACCCCAAGAACACCAACCCTGGACCAGGGGCCTATGAGCTAAACACACCATTAGATCAATGGAATCCTTTAGGCAAAAAGACAACAACAACAACAACAACAACAACAACAACAACAACAACAACAACAACAACAACAACATATAAGTCCACTTTAACACTTTGAGTGCCACGCCGGGTTTTCCTTTTTACCCCCTTGATGCCACGGTCCACTTCAATGTTAACGTTAATATCGCCTAATCTATGTTTTAAATTGTGTGTAAAATGTGTCTAATCTGCCCGTCGCTTATCAAAGACTACTTTTCCAGTCAGTGCTGATTGGTTTTTTATCGCTTCATTTCCGTTTCAGAGCATTTAGAAAAGCACCCGTTTTGAGATAAAAAAAACAGTTCATTCTGGACCATTCTATGATAATCGTCTTTTACTGGAATATTCCACAACGTTGATATTCGTCGGCCTATTTATGAATCGTTTTCAAATAAACGATAGATGATCAATATTATACGTGCACGCAAGCACATTCGGGCCGCGCACGGATAATCGCCGTGTTGATTTCCTCTTGGACTTTTACAGTGAAACCGAAAGAGCCCATTTCACAAAACAGCCTATATCTTCATCAAAATTAGTCTGATTATCCTAACACTGATAACATAGATTCCTTACCTGACATCAGATGGTATCCAACTGGTATATTCCAATTCCTGATCGATAAGTGTATGGATCCAACGTGATACAGTAGTACACATGATTCCGCGGGGCTGAGAGGCTCCAGAATGAACTGTGGTAACCCCGGCTGGCTCAGTGGACTGGAAAATGTGGAGTACCGGATTTCTTTCCCCATACATTTTCATTGAGTCCATTCCAAAATCCCTTATGTCATCTGGGAGACGATAGGGGGCGCTTTTTTCCACATATGATCGCCGGCGGCGCTCGGGTATACTCGGGTAGGCTCGCGTGATGCAATATGATTTCAGATCGCTAAAAAAAAAAAATCTCGTGAGTGGCTTTCAACATAACTATCGGAAACCCGAGATATCTCGTGTGTGGCAGTTAAAGTGTTAAGTGGTAAATAAAATGGTAAATGGTGCATTTATATATACATACCATGCAAGGTGCCAACTTGCTCATCGGGAGTAGCTAGGGGTTAAGTGTCTTGCTCAAGGACACGTCGACATACTACCCCGGAGAAGCGAGAATCGAACCGGGAACCTCCAGATTACGACTGCTCTACCTCCTGAGCCACTGTCGCCCCACTTTCTACCAGCAATATCAGATTCCAGTGTGAACTGGTCACAGTCCTGAACTGATTAGCATGCACTATAGAACAATAATAAAGACATCACATTCAGCACACTGTCATATGGAAGTTTACAAGGAGGTCCCTGAAGTCAGCGATTATTGTTTCATTCATAAATTGATGAGCAGTTGAAACCAGAGAATTTGTGAGCGGATGATAACGAGCACAAGGATGAGGAAAAATACAACATTTCTAATTATGACTTTTTGTGGAGCAATGGCTGCTGCTTCTGTACGGAGGTGTGTGTGGATGCAGAGTCGGAGTCATGAGTGGTGGGATTGTGACGTGAATGGCTTCACAGAAACAGATTGTATCCACTGTCTACCTCCATCGCAGCTGGCCACAGAGTGACTCCCCCCAGTGCAGAATTGTGACAAATGTTGATCTAGTCTAGAGGGAAGTATAAGCCGCATGAATTTCGATATGACTGTTTTGCAAAAAATCTGACCTGTATCTGATTGCAATCTGTCCACAACTTTTAGCCAAGAGAGAACATCATGCCCTCAACACATGGATTCCGATCTGAAAGTTCACACTGCTGTTGCGGAGCCAGGGATCAGATACGAATCAGATGTAGGGCCACACATGAAAGTTGCCCAAATCTGATTTGTGTCACATGTAGGTAAAACAAATCAGATTTGGGCCAATAGCACCTGTAGTGTGAAAATGGCCAATGTCTGCTCTTTGGGGATTTGCAGGTTAACGTGTACTGCACACACCATTGGATCTTTCAGAGTACTACTGTAGTCGAGCTTTGAGATGAGCGATGCTTTCATTATTTTACATTTGAGTGTGATGTACATTCACAGTTAAAGACTTACAGTATGCTGAACGTTTACACTCAAAATGGTTTGGATTGACAACAAATTGTACAACAGCAAGCACATTGGTTGTTTGTAAAATATTCACACATTCTTATAGCATATACTGGTCTGGTAGTCCAGAAGGCTGTTCAGTCCTGTGCAATGTTTGCTCTCCATCATTCAACAGCACCGGGCCCTCTTGAAATGTCCTCCCAACTGCTTAAAAGTCCCCACTAGCTTTATGTTTATGTA
This sequence comes from Notolepis coatsorum, assembly GCF_963971535.1. Lineage (NCBI taxonomy): Eukaryota > Metazoa > Chordata > Actinopteri > Aulopiformes > Paralepididae > Notolepis > Notolepis coatsorum. Next base: position 129,281,175 of record NC_140165.1, on the reverse strand, counting down.
TGTAAACGTGTGGTATGTAGAAGTAGCTTGGACTATATCCCCAAGTCCAGTGGGACCGGACTGGCCATATCCCTACGGCTTGGTTACTGCTCAGACAGGTCCAGGTGCTTTTATTCTAAGCCATTGGTTTGGATACAATCAAAAACGGTACCTTTGGTGCATACATTTGTAGTGCAGTTGGCTTCAGTGGGAGACAAACACCCCCCAACCCCACCCCGGCACTAGTAATAATAACTAGTAATAATAATATATAATAATAATAATAATAATAATAATAATAATAATAATAATAATAATAATAATAATAATAATAATAATAATAATAATAATAATAATAATAATAATCATCATAATCATAATAATCATAATAATAATAATAATAATAATACTATTATTAATACTACTATTACTAAAAAATAGAGATTAACGCCATTTATAAACAACAATCTGAAGTACAAATACGTAGCACAAGACAACAGCATTACTCTCAAGGTTCCAAACCAAGTCACCTACTAGCTACGCGATTAAGAGCTAACGCAAAATTTGCAGATATAACTTCCATTAAAGCACAACAAGGACTTGTAACAGACACCAAAGAAATAAACGCGACATTCAAAGAATTCTACTCCAACTTGTATAAATCAGAAACGACCTTCGATCAAAACAAAATGGACACATATCTTAATCAAATTAACCTCCCCAAACTTTCAGAGGATGATGCTAAACAGTTAGAAACACCAATCACACTAGAGGAACTCAGGAAGGCCATATCCGAAATGCAAAGTGGTAGGGCTCCTGGAAGAGACGGTATCCCACCAGAAATGTACCTCTCATGTTGGGACATAATTGGACCCCTATTACTTAATATGATTTTATACTCAGTCAAGGAGGGGAACTTTCATAAGAACGACAATATTGCACTCATAACAGTTTTCCTTAAAAAAGACAAAGACCCCACCGAGTGCGGTAGTTATAGACCCTTAAGCCTCCTCGGAACCGATATCAAACTGTTCTCTAAGGTATTCAAGGTTCTCTAAGGTATTCAAAAGCATATGACGTCTTTAGTTCATCCGGATCAAACTGGCTTCATAAGAAACCGTTTGATCACTGACAACATAAGACGATTACTATACGTACTAGATGCCAGCAAGGACGACACCACACCTAAGGCGATGCTGTCCCTGGATGCAATGAAAGCTTTTGATAGGCTGGAATGGTCGTATCTATGGGCAGTATTAGAAAGGATGGGGTTAGGAAAAGGATTCATTGATATGATTAAAGTATTATACAAAGACCCATCGGCCATGATTACAACAAGTATAATCACCTCCGGAATATTTCCGGTATCACGCTCTTCTAGACAGGGTTGCCCTCTTAGTCCCGGACTATTCGATTTATCACTAGAACCTTTAGCACAATATATAAGACAATCCCAACTCATAAAACCAATCGTAATCAAGGGCACACAACACAAAATTTTTCTATATGCGGACGACGTAATACTGTTCATACAAAACCCTAACACCGCAATGCCTCATCTTCTCAAGTTGATTAATGACTTTGGCGACCTATCGGGATTTAAGATAAACTGGCCAAAGTCGGCTTTCCTTCCACTGAACGCCCCTGCAAAAAATACAAGTCTTCCAGAAGAAATACCAATGGTTAAACACTTTAGATGTTTTGGAGTTGAATTATTCCCTACCATAAGCCAAACGGTGAAACACAATTACATAGAAATCCAAAATAAAATCAAATACGACTTTGACAGGTGGTCAAAACTTAAAAACTCAGTGCAGGCACAGGTTTCAATAGTTAAGATGGATGTCTTACCTAGAATCAACTTCATCAGCTCAATGCTTCCATTACCCCCTCCAGATGGTTACTGGAAAAAATTACACTCTTCCGCATATAAATTTATTTGGAATAACAAACCACCACGTATAAAAAGATCCACCGCACAGAGAAACAAAGCCGACGGAGGGATGGCATTTCCAAATTGTTTCCACTATTTTAAGGTGTACACTTTAAGACCACTGACAACCTGGTTTGAACCCCAAGCATCAGTATCCTGGAGAAATGTAGAAGTAAATATAGTAGCACCACAGAGACTGCAGGACATAGTATACACCAAAGTATGAATTAAGCAATGCGAACTGAAATTTGGCCCCATAATTACTCATGCGATCCGGATATGGCGTGAAACACAAAAAAAATATTCTAACCCACATAAATGGCATAATCATACTCCCTTATTCAATAACAATGCACTCCTGATTGGAAAACGACCTATAAGATTCCCTAGATGGGAAAAGCAAGGCATACATACATTAGGAGATGTTTTCAACAAACAGGGTATTTGTAGTTATGATGAAATAGAAAAAAAATTTAATCTCACAGGTTCCACATATTCTTTTTACGCACAATTATTGTTATGTTTGAAGGCTCACGGTGTTCCATTAAGGATACCCATTGCACACCACAGATACCACACATTTTTCTATGAAAGAGAGACATCGAGAGGTTTTGTATCAGATTTTTATCATCAATTACTAACGGCCTCGAATGAAACCCTCCACCTAGACTCTATTTGGAGGAGGGATATACCAGACCTGGAAAAAGATTTTGATTGGCAAGAAGCCTGGGCAAATGTTCGACTTGCATCAAGGAACCCGGACCATCAACAAATCAATCTTAACTATATTCATAGGACATACTTGACTCCTATAAGACTGAACAGAATGGGTCTTAAACAAGACTCCAAATGCTCCTTATGTACAAATGGGGACGAGGGGACATTTATGCACATGTACTGGGACTGCCCACCAGTTAAGATATTCTGGAAAGAAGTGACCCAGCAATTATCAAATCTCTTAATTCTGAATATACCTGTACACCCCTCTGTATTACTGCTGAATGATGTTTTTGAGTATGCAGTACCTATACAGCTAAAGAGATTGGTTTTATCTGGTATTACAGTGGCTAAAAAACTGATAGCATCACGATGGATTCAACCGGAAAAAATTTGCCGAAAGGTCTGGATTCTTACATATCTCGATGTGATTTATCTAGAAATATCTACAGCAAGAATTTTGGGTCTCAATGAATCCAAATTGACAATGTGGTTAGAAGTGGTGGAGAGAATAAAAGCTAGCATATAATGGTAGTGTCTGGTTAGGAGCGAATGATAATGAAAAAAAAAAAAAAAAAAAAAAAAATAATAATAATAATAATAATAATAATAATAATAATAATAATAATAATAATAATAATAATAATAATAATAATAATAATAATACACTTTATTTGTATAGCACCTTTCATATAAGAATTGCTCCCATAGTGCATCACATTAGTGATGTAGACACAAAATAGACATAGGCATAAAATGAGCATAGAATTGGCATAATTATAGACAGGCATAGAATGAGCATAAAACTGGCATAATTATAGACAGGCATAGAATGAGCATAGAATTGGCATAATTATAGACAGGCATAGAATGAGCATAGAATTGGCATAATTATAGACAGGCATATAATGAGCAGAAACCCCCCACAAACATTTTCATAGATTTCTGTCATTAAAGTCTATGAACAAAAAAGAAGCATAAAGTGCAGACATATAATGGGTATACAAATAGACAGAAAAAAGTGTAGACAGAATAAAAGGAGTGCAATAAAATAGCTATAATTTACATACATTTGCATAGAATAGAATAAAATAGTGCAATGAAATAGTTCTCATCTACTATTTCATATGATATCAGTGCCTGTCTTAACTCAAATATAATAGCAATAGATCTAAATAACACAGTGATCGTCAATGTGTTGCTTCCAGTCAACATGCACAAAACAGATAATTTTTTCATACAGATTTCCATTTCATACCGTGATGAATATCAATAAATTTCTAGAGTGTTCTGTCTCATCTCAATAAACTCCAGCAAATCGAGCTTAAATGTATTTCCTTAGAAATCGTGCCATTTGTCGCTTGATTTATGAATCGTTTTCAAATAAACGCTAGATTATCGATATTATATGCGTCCTAATGCACGAAGAGAAGCGGGTTCTAAAAAATCGCTTCTCCATACTTTGGTCGGCGCGAACCTCACACACACACACACACACACACACACACACACACACACACACACACACCGATGCCGGTGATAGGAACATCTGATTACCCCAAGATTCGTAACATAAAGGCCTTACCTCACATCTGAAAGATTAATCCAATTCCTAATTGCCATTCCAAATATCGATCGTGTCCATTGATCCAACGTTATAGTCCAAAACACATAATCCACGATGCTCCCAGTGGGGGGACTTAATGCAATAGTATCCAGCTGCATGCCCGAGAAGTAAAACCTAGACCGGACTTATTTTTTTGATGCACAGTCCCAGCCAATCCAATCCAATGATGTGCAATACCATCCGGGAGACGATAGGCGGCGGTATTTGCCCTTTGCGAGCTCAGACCCATTCCCAATGATAACGTCAGTCTGGATGGATGAACAATTTATGGATATCGCTAATAAAAGAAATAACGATTAAACCTGACTATACTCGTGATTGGCACGGAAGCGATGGCGAGTTAACCCGACTATACTTGTGGTTGGCAATGAATATATTCCAAATATATTGTACCATGCAAAATTGTGGTTTAATGTACAGTAGCCACCTGTGTATTCTGCTGCCAGCGACAAAGACAAATGCAATATGTATTATTTCACATACAGACCTTACTTCACTTTATGTTCCAGTGTAATTGTCATGGCTGTGACATCAGGCTCCCGTTCTAACCCTGTCTTTTCTCCTCCCCCTAGTGTTTCCACCCAGGTCCTGCAGGTGTCCTCGTGTGTCTCTCATGTGTGTTCCTGTCTCCCAGTCCCACACCTGCTGTTCGTCACCTGTCATCACCCCCCAGCTGTTGTCTATTAGTAATGTCTCCTCTGTAGTTTTGTCAGGCCCCGTTTAGACGAGCGTTTTGTGAACAGAAACCGCAAAAGTCATCTTGCGGTTTCACTTTAAATTTTACGTTTAGACGAGCGTTTTGGGATGGAATTCTGCGTGCAAACGACGCTGTAACGACTCGAGACGACGGAGCCCCACTGTCACACGATTGGCGCATATGTCACATGACGTGCTGTGAAGACCCGCCCTACTCTGCCTCTGATTCGCAGACTGTGGATGGGGAATGTGATTGCACCAAAGCAGAGTCACTCACAGACAGTGGGTCCACTCACGCCGCGGGACAGATTCTTGTGTATTTAACCCTTTCACTGCCACACGACAGCCGGTTGTGTGATAGTAAAGGGTTAACCTTCTGTCGTGTGGCAGTGAAAGGGTTAAAAGTACTGCCAATGTAGCCTTCAGGTGATCTCCGTTGATATAAGTCAGACATACTTGCTTTGTTTACGTCTCGGCTACTGGCTACCTGCTACCTGTGACGTAAGCAGTACGCGCGACCAGAGCCGTGACAACCCTTTCGTCATCGTTTTATCAGATTTATGCGTTTTAACAGTTTAGACGAGAGCGCAAAGCTTTTGCGTTTCTAGGAATTCCACCCTGGAAGGTAGTCTCACTTTTTTGCGGTTTCACCCCGTAAAAATGCTGTTTCCGTATAAACGAAAGGCACATCCGAATTTTTTTTTTGCGGATTCACCTGCTAGCGTTTCCGTCTAAACGGGGCCTGACAGTCTGCATTGTGTTGTCTGTCCTGCCGGCTAATTAAGTTTCACCAATATTTGTTTTCCTCGTCATCTGCCTCCCATCTACATTTGGGTCCACATCGCAGCCCAGGTTCTCAGAATCAGAATCAGAATCAGAAAGTTCTTTATTGCCAAGTAGTTTTCACATACAAGGAATTAGCTTTGGTCGTTTTTGATGTGACATTAACGGACAGACATTAACAGACAGATAATAAAGTAAAGAGGTGGAGTAAAATTAAATGAAATATGAACTAAGTTAGAACTGGCGCCCCCAAAAGGGGAATTTTTTTTACTTGAACTTGAGGACTGCATAGTTTTTTTGCAAACCAAAATACTATACCTTATACACACACATGCATGAGCCTGGTCTCTTTTGAAAGATGCCATTCTAACGTTACAATAAAGAAAATTCACTTTTAGTGCTAATGAAATAGAGTAACATAGGTCTGAACTTGAGTTGTAGAAAAACTTGTTACTCACGTTTTTCTGTAGTTAGTAGTCCAGAAGTAGTATTTCCAAAACAATTGGATAGGCTGAAAAAACACCCTGGGTCCATAGCCTGAAGTCTTGTGTAGTACATGTCTAAATTCCATACAAATCCGTTCATAATATGAGTAATTAAAAGAAAGGTCTGCCGTGTACTTCGGTGCACGCCTCACATATCGGCATGTAACGGCATTAAAAAATATGCACAACCGAGCCGCTAGAGGTCGGCAAAGTGGTGCGTCGCGCCGGTGGGCAAATCGTCCTCAAGAAGGGCCCGTATTGTGAGGTTTCTGTCCTTGCGCTCTCACTCGTTCTGTTCCTTTAACCACCCTCGCTATGTTTTCATTCAGTTTCTGTCAATTGGTTCTATCCCCTCGTTCACACGTTTCTCCCCGTTGACGTCATCAGAGACGTCGCTGATTGGTTCTCTCACTTCCCCACGCTTTTCAATCACATTCCCCAGCTGTCACTGCTTTCTCCCCGTTGACGTCATCAGAGACGTCGCTGATTGGTTCTCTCACTTCCCCACGCTTTTCAATCAATAGATCCCTCATTATTTATACCCCGTTTCTCCCCACCCTAAGTTGTTGGATCGTCTTGTTTTGTCGCCTTGATTTGTCTCTGGATATTTTTCCCCGTTGCTGTTGCTGCTGCTTTTTTTCTCTGTGCTGTTCTCCAGGAATTCCTAGAAGCCTTCGCTTGGATACCTGCTCCCGTGGCGCGCGCTCGCCTCCACTGTTGATCCAGTTCCAATTACGCATCTCGTCTGGGTGAGTTATCTTTTTGACTGTTCTTGACCTATTCCATTTTTCGTGTGTAAATTTACACTGAAGACTACCACCTTTTTGTCAAACAGTCACTCACCCAGCCATTATCTATTTTTGCTATTTCCTTTATGGAATAATATTTTGGGATCTACCATCTCCCTCTGTGTGCTTGCTCACACCGAAGATATTATTTCACAATTGGACTGTGTGTTTACATGAAGAGATTCACTGTGTGTTTGCTCACACCGAAGATATTATTTCACAATTGGACTGTGTATTTACATGAAGATATTCACTGTGTGTTTACATGAAGATATTCACTGTGTGTTTACATGAAGATATTCACTGGGACTGTGTTTGGATTTAGCTCTCTGTGTTGTTAACACGAAGAGTTTCACTTGGGCTGTTTTTGGAATTGTGCTCTCTGTGTTGTTAACACGAAGAGATTCACTTGGGCTGTGTTTGGAACTGTGCTCACTGTGTTGTTAACACGAAGAGATTCACTTGGGCTGTGTTTGGAACTGTGCTCACTGTGTTGTTAACACGAAGAATTGTACACCCTGTTCTCCTGCTCGTTTAAGACTGCTCTGTCACTGACTCGTTCCCTCTCTCCCTCTCTCGGTCTCGCAACAACATCTGAGAACCCACCGAGAGGATTCTGCAGAGCGGTTCAGAAGTCAACACCTGCTTCCCAAGACAACCCTCACGGGAGAAGCTGCAGAGCAGCAGAACTTTGCCCCTTGATCATTGTACCTGTCTTGTTTGACTTGCTTTCCCTGTTTCTCTTATTCCTAGTACCAAATAAACAAGCCCTCGTATTTGGCAACTCTGAATCCTACTCTCTTGTGTCGTTGCGTTTGGGGTCGGTGTCAAACCATAACATTACGATCCAACCAACAATATGACGACCCCAGCCGACACAGAGAGGGTCAAAACCGCACTTGCTATTCAAGTCGAGTTGACCAGGGATCACGGTCTCCAATTAGAGCGGGCTGCGGCTGCGGTGCAAGACCTCAGGGACCAGGTCTTGCCTATGCAGGGTTCTATGGCCGCTATGGCGGGACAACAGTCCGAGATTCTCGCTCAGCTTAACTCGCTGGGCGACGCCGTTAACACTTTTCATCTCTCATACCCTTCAGGAACATTCCCCGCAGCCCCAGCAGATCTCGCACCTCGGGAACCCCATCTCTCCGTCCCACGGCTGTTCGACGGTAATCCCGAGGAGTGTGCCACATTCATCATGCAATGTGAGTTGGTTTTCCGTCATCAACCAAGCCGTTTTTCTGCTCATGGGTCCCGAGTGGCTTTTATAACCAACCTACTTTCAGGCCATGCTGCCCAGTGGGTCACTTCCTCCTGGGCAATGGAAGCAGATTTTTTGTTCTCCTACCCAGACTTCGTGGCGGAGCTCCGCAGAGTGTTCCACCATCCAGCCCGAGGTCCTGACCCTGGAGCCCGGTTGGGGACCTTCCGACAGGGGAGCGGCAGGGTGACGGACTATGTCATAGAGTTTCGACTGGCGGCGGTGGAGAGTGGATGGAACGAACCTGCTCTTCGCCTAACCTTCATAAGGGGGCTCAGTGACGCAGTCCGGGACCAGCTCGCTACCAGGGAGGTGCCCGACTCCCTCGAGGAGCTGTTTAGCCTTGTCATCCGTATTGACGGACGCCTCCTGGAGAGAAGGCGCGAGAGGACCCGACTGTCACCTCCTGAAGCACCCCGGACTCCTGGACGCCCCGTCCCCAACACTACTGATGGTAACAGGCTTCCCCGTCCGGTGCGCGAAGAGGAACCCATGCAGCTGGGACGCTCTCATCTGAGCCAGGCGGAGCGTCAGGCAAGGCTCAGGTCCGGTCTCTGCCTCTACTGCGGAGGTGCGGGACACCGTATCGCCGACTGCCCTACCCGGCCAAGAGATCGGGCTCACCAAGACCCCGGGAGATCCTGGTGAGCCGTTTTTCCCAGTCCCAGCGCCGCGCACCACCTGACCATCTGATGAGCGTCACCCTGGCCTGGGGGGACCAACGTGCCACGGTGGAGGCCCTCATCGACTCTGGGGCAGACGAGAACTTCCTCGACTTCGAGTTTGCCACCCAAGCCAACATACCTCTTGAGGCCCTTATGAGGCCCTTGGAGATCTTTTCGTTGGACCAACACCGCCTGGCCGACATCTCTCAACGCACCGGCCCAGTCGTGCTGACCATCGCTGGGAACCACGTCGAGAGAATCCAGTTCCTCATTACCCAATCCCCCCTTGTCCCGGTGGTCCTGGGTAGGCCCTGGCTCGCGCTGCACGAGCCCCACATCGCCTGGTCCTCCGGTACCATCAGGGGCTGGAGCTCCTCCTGTCACGCCCGCTGTCTGCAGGCGGCGTCCTGTCCCCCGCCCCGGAGACCGGCTGGTGAGTTGCCCCCGGACCCCTCGTCCATTCCTCCCGAGTACCACGACCTCATGGAGGTATTCAGTAAGACCAGGGCTCAGGCCCTTCCACCTCACCGCCCCTATGACTGCGCCATCGACCTCCGCCAAGGGGCTCCCCTTCCCGGCAGCCGCCTCTACAGTCTGACTGTCCCGGAGAAGAAGGCGATGGATCTCTACATCTCTGAGTCATTGGAAGCAGGACTCATTCGGCCTTCCTCCTCCCCGGTGGCAGCCGGGTTCTTCTTTGTTGGTAAGAAGGATGGGGACCTGCGACCCTGCATCGACTATCGTCAGCTCAACGAGATCACCATCAAGAACAAATACCCCCTACCTCTCATGAGCTCCACCTTCGAGCCACTGACCCAGGCCTCGTTCTTCACCAAGCTGGATCTCCGAAGTGCCTACCATCTTGTCCGTATTCGTGAGGGCGATGAATGGAAGACCGCCTTCAAGACCCCCAGGGGCCACTATGAGTACCTTGTGATGCCGTTCGGCCTCACCAACGCCCCGGCGGTATTCCAGGCACTCATGAACGATGTCCTCCGTGACATGCTGGAGGTGTTCGTGGTGGTGTACCTGGACGACATTCTTATCTTTTCCAGGACCCTCGAGGAACACATCCTGCATGTCCGTCGGGTGCTGGAGCGCCTCCTCCACAATCGGCTCTTCGTCAAGGCGGAGAAGTGCCGTTTCCACTCCAACTCCGTCGAGTACCTGGGCTTCATCGTTGAGAAGGGCTTGACCCGAGCGGATCCTCGCAAGATCCAGGCTGTGGAGGATTGGCCGGAACCCACCACTCGGAAGGAGTTACAGAGTTTCCTCGGGTTCGCCAACTTCTACCGAAGGTTCATCCGGAACTACAGTCAAGTGGCGGAGCCTCTTACCAAGCTGACCTCCCCCGCTCTGCCGTTCGACTGGTCCCCAGCGGCATGCGCTGCGTTCCGCTCCCTCAAGAGAAGGTTCACTTCCGCCCCTATCCTGCTCCACCCTGACCCCAAGAGACAGTTCATCGTGGAGGTGGACGCCTCGGATTCTGGTCTGGGCGCTGTCCTATCCCAACGTTCTCCTTCCGACCAGAAGGTACATCCTTGCGCCTTCTACTCGCGTCGCTTCCTCCCCGCCGAGAGGAACTACGACACCGGCAATCGGGAGCTACTGGCGGTCGTGGCTGCGCTGGAGGAGTGGCGTCATTGGCTTGAGGGTGCCGAGGAACCTTTTACCATCTGGACGGACCACAAGAACCTAACGTTCATCCGCGCTTCCAGGCGCCTCAACGGTCGGCAGGCGAGATGGGCCAGTTTCCTCAGCCGGTTCGACTTCTCGCTGACCTTCCGCCCCGGTTCCCGCAACACGAAGGCCGACTCTCTGTCCCGGATGCACTCCAAGGGGGCTCCACCCTCTGAGGTCCCATCTCCCATCATCCCGGAGGCCCGAGTGGTTGGAGCCATCACCTTGGGCATCGAGGGTGTGGTGAGGCGTGCCCTTCGCTTCCAACGTGCTCCAAGCAACGTCCCTAGGAGCCATCTCTTCGTCCCCGACTCTGTCCGGTCCCAGGTACTGCTGTGGGGCCATACTAGCCGGTTCGCCTGCCACCCAGGCGTCCATCGCACGTTCTCCTTCCTGGCTCGTCGTTTCTGGTGGCCCACCATGCGGAACGACGTCAAGGAGTTCGTATTGGCCTGCGCGGTCTGTGCCCGCAGCAAGGCCTCTCACCAGGCACCCTCCGGGCTCTTGCAGCCCCTTCTCGTTCCAAGCCGTCCGTGGTCACATGTGGCTCTCGACTTCGTCACTGGTCTACCCTCCTCCCAGGGGAACACCTGCCTTCTGACCGTGGTGGATCGATTCAGCAAGGGGGTCCACCTCGTGGCCCTCTCCAAGCTTCCCTCAGCAGCCGAGACGGCGGACCTCCTGACGCACCACGTGTTCCGCCTTCACGGCTTTCCCCAGGACATCGTCTCTGACCGGGGGCCCCAGTTCACCTCCCAGGTATGGCGGGCTTTCTGCAAAGGATTGGGGGCAACGGTCAGTCTCTCCTCTGGCTATCATCCCCAGACAAACGGGCAGACGGAGAGGATGAACCAGAGCGTGGAGTCTGCTCTTCGGTGTGTGGCAGCCGAGAGGCCGGCGTCCTGGAGCCGTTTCCTACCCTGGGTTGAGTACTCCATCAACTCAATGGTCAGTTCCGCCACCGGCCTCTCCCCTTTTGAGGCCTCCCTGGGCTACCAGCCCCCTCTTTTTCCCGCACAGGAGACGGAAGTGGCAGTTCCCTCCGTGCAGGTCCACCTCGACCGCTGCCGTCGAGTTTGGGAGATCACCAGGACCGCGCTGCTCCGAACATCTGAGCGCGCCTGTCGTGGTGCCGACCGGCGCCGGGTTCCCGCGCCGACTTACCGCCCTGGGCAGAGGGTGTGGCTCTCCGCGAAGGACCTCCCGCTACGGTCCTCGGCCAAGAAGCTCAACCCCCGCTTCGTCGGGCCTTTCGAGGTCCTGAAAGTACTCAGTCCGGCGGCCCTGCGCCTGAAGCTTCCTGCATCCATGCACATCCACCCCGTGTTCCATGTCTCCCGGGTTAAGCCCGTCTCCCTCTGTCCCCTTATGCCTCCGGCTCCTGATCCGCCGCCTCCTGTGCTAGTGGATGGTCACCCCCAGTGGCAGGTCCGCCGGTTGATGGGCGTTCGTCGGCGGGGCCGGGGGTTCCAATACCTGGTGGACTGGGAGGGTTACGGCCCTGAGGAGCGTAGCTGGGTCTCCCGGCAGCTCATCGTGGATCCCGGCTTGATCACCGACTTCCATCGGGCCCATCCTGACGAGCCGGGTCGGCCTGGTCGTCGGGTGGCTCCCGTGGAGGGGGGGGTACTGTGAGGTTTCTGTCCTTGCGCTCTCACTCGTTCTGTTCCTTTAACCACCCTCGCTATGTTTTCATTCAGTTTCTGTCAATTGGTTCTATCCCCTCGTTCACACGTTTCTCCCCGTTGACGTCATCAGAGACGTCGCTGATTGGTTCTCTCACTTCCCCACGCTTTTCAATCACATTCCCCAGCTGTCACTGCTTTCTCCCCGTTGACGTCATCAGAGACGTCGCTGATTGGTTCTCTCACTTCCCCACGCTTTTCAATCAATCGATCCCTCATTATTTATACCCCGTTTCTCCCCACCCTAAGTTGTTGGATCGTCTTGTTTTGTCGCCTTGATTTGTCTCTGGATATTTTTCCCCGTTGCTGTTGCTGCTGCTTTTTTTCTCTGTGCTGTTCTCCAGGAATTCCTAGAAGCCTTCGCTTGGATACCTGCTCCCGTGGCGCGCGCTCGCCTCCACTGTTGATCCAGTTCCAATTACGCATCTCGTCTGGGTGAGTTATCTTTTTGACTGTTCTTGACCTATTCCATTTTTCGTGTGTAAATTTACACTGAAGACTACCACCTTTTTGTCAAACAGTCACTCACCCAGCCATTATCTATTTTTGCTATTTCCTTTATGGAATAATATTTTGGGATCTACCATCTCCCTCTGTGTGCTTGCTCACACCGAAGATATTATTTCACAATTGGACTGTGTGTTTACATGAAGAGATTCACTGTGTGTTTGCTCACACCGAAGATATTATTTCACAATTGGACTGTGTATTTACATGAAGATATTCACTGTGTGTTTACATGAAGATATTCACTGTGTGTTTACATGAAGATATTCACTGGGACTGTGTTTGGATTTAGCTCTCTGTGTTGTTAACACGAAGAGTTTCACTTGGGCTGTTTTTGGAATTGTGCTCTCTGTGTTGTTAACACGAAGAGATTCACTTGGGCTGTGTTTGGAACTGTGCTCACTGTGTTGTTAACACGAAGAGATTCACTTGGGCTGTGTTTGGAACTGTGCTCACTGTGTTGTTAACACGAAGAATTGTACACCCTGTTCTCCTGCTCGTTTAAGACTGCTCTGTCACTGACTCGTTCCCTCTCTCCCTCTCTCGGTCTCGCAACAACATCTGAGAACCCACCGAGAGGATTCTGCAGAGCGGTTCAGAAGTCAACACCTGCTTCCCAAGACAACCCTCACGGGAGAAGCTGCAGAGCAGCAGAACTTTGCCCCTTGATCATTGTACCTGTCTTGTTTGACTTGCTTTCCCTGTTTCTCTTATTCCTAGTACCAAATAAACAAGCCCTCGTATTTGGCAACTCTGAATCCTACTCTCTTGTGTCGTTGCGTTTGGGGTCGGTGTCAAACCATAACACGTATACCATTGCCAGTTAAGAGGTTAATAGAATATAATATAATTATGAAATAAAATATAGGCCAGGGCTGTACAACTGTAAATAAAGAGGTTGAATAAAATTAGCCTGTTACAGCAGGAGGAAATGTATGTGAGGGATGATAGAAATATATTTCTATGTCACGTTGCTCCCTTTTCTGCTGACTCGGAAACTGAGCGGCAAATTATGCTGCTGTCACCGGAAAAAGCTCTCAACTTGAATTGTATTTATTTTAGGGCTGTCAGTATCAAACACATTAATTTCTATGATTCATTTCAAAACCTTAATGAAAAGATGAACACAATTTAATCACATTACCCTTTGTGACCCCATCCCGCTCCCATAACCGGGGTGGGCAGGACCTTCCTGATCTCTTGACATGTGAACTGGGAGAACGATGAGCAGATGACCAGACATCCCCTGAATGTCAGTTTTCATTATATAAAATGTTCAATTGGACCTTTGGATTAAACCAAGTTGTATGTTGTGACTGATGTGATGTCATCTCTCCTAATCACGCTAGGGAAATGATCCCTTATCCCACGAAAGAACCAACAGGTCAACAAAGATGTCGGAGACAAAGACGTGACTGATACTAAATACTTATGATTACTTCCAACTATTTTGTCATGACCATAGCCCCAAATACAGATGCATTTTGCTATGTGTTTTTACATTCATTAATTGTGATTAATCACAGCCATCATGTGATTAATCACAGCCATCATGTGATTATCGCGTAAACATAATAGTTTGCGTTTGACAGCCGTAATTGATTTTCATGTTTTCACCTGTTGCTACTTCAATTTCGGGCTTACATGGTTCTTTATGTGCTGATTGTGTTTAATGGACCTATGACACCCATTCAAAACTTACCATACAACAGGCTTTCCCAACCATAAAATGGGTCCCTTGGTTCTAAAGTAGGGTCACCAGAAACACTTCTAATTGAATGGGACTGATTGCAATAATATGATGTCATTTTTAAATGAAAAACCATTTGTTAACAGAAGCAACTCACAAAGCAATGCAGCCTTGCTATTCTATCTGGTGGTTTCCTGACCCTGAAGGAACAAAATATTTAGCTCACTGTCAAAACGTACAGTAACCGTAGACCTGAAAGACGGTCTCCCTTGCTCTCTCTCTCTCTCTCCCTCTCCTCCCCCCTCTCTCTTCTTTAGTACATTCTCTTGGTTATTCAAGAGGAACTGTTACAGTGTGTATATCAGCGTGTGTGTGTGTGTGTGTGTGTGTGTGTGCGCGTGTTGCTTTCGGTCCCCCATTGAATACTGAAACAGAGTGATATCAAAGACAAAATGCTGTGTGTAACTTTTCACACAGATTTTTACAACCTCAAGTGGCTCCTGGATATACTGTCTGTATGATCATCTTTTTTATCACCACTGTTAGTGTTCTCTCTCTCTCTCTCTCTTTTTCTCTCTGCCTCCTCTCTATCTTGCTCTCACTCAGTTTTACAGTTATATCCTGTAACTGGGATATATCCTCCTACAGTATAAACCTGTTTTAAAAGTCATATGATCTTCCTCTCCTCTCCTCTTCTTCACCTCACCTCTCCTCTCCTCTTCTTCACCTCTCCTCTCCTCTTCTTCACCTCACCTCTTCTTCACCTCACATCTCCTCTTCTTCACCTCTCCTCTCCTCTTCTTCACCTCTCCTCTCCTCTTCTTCACCTCTCCTCTCCTCTTCTTCACCTCTCCTCTCCACTTCTTCACCTCACCTCCTCTTCTTCACCTCTCCTCTCCTCTTCTTCACCTCTCCTCTTCTCTTCTTCACCTCTCCTCTCCTCTTCTTCACCTCTCCCCTCCTCTTCTTCACCTCACCTCTCCTCTCCCCTCCTCTCCTCTCCTCTCCTCTCCTCTCCTCTCCTCTCCTTCATCTCTCCTCTCCTCTCCTCTTCTTCACCTCTCCTCTCCCCTCCCCTCCTCTCCTCTCCTTCTCCTCTCCTCTCCTCTTCTTCACCTCTCCTCTTCTTCACCTCTCCTCTTCTTCATCTCACCTCTCCTCTTCTTCACCTCTCCTCTCCTCTTCTTCACCTCTCCTCTCCTCTTCTTCACCTCTCCTCTCCTCTTCTTCACCTCTCCTCTCCTCTTCTTCACCTCTCCTCTTCTTCACCTCTCCTCTCCTCTTCTTCACCTCTCCTCTTCTTCACCTCTCCTCTTCTTC
This sequence comes from Notolepis coatsorum, assembly GCF_963971535.1. NCBI lineage: Eukaryota > Metazoa > Chordata > Actinopteri > Aulopiformes > Paralepididae > Notolepis > Notolepis coatsorum. The sequence continues at coordinate 129,265,359 of NC_140165.1, read as the reverse complement.
ACCTCTCCTCTCCTCTTCTTCACCTCTCCTCTTCTTCACCTCACCTCTCCTCTTCTTCTCCTCTCCCCTCCTATCCTCTCCTTCACCTCACCTCTCCTCTTCTTCACCTCTCCTCTCCTCTTCTTCACCTCTCCTCTCCTCTTCTTCACCTCACCTCTCCTCTTCTTCACCTCTCCTCTTCTTCACCTCTCCTCTCCTCTTCTTCACCTCACCTCTCCTCTTCTTCACCTCTCCTCTCCTCTTCTTCACCTCTCCTCTCCTCTTCTTCACCTCACCCCTCCTCTTCTTCACCTCTCCTCTTCTTCACCTCTCCTCTTCTTCACCTCACCTCCTCTTCTTCACCTCTCCTCTCCTCTTCTTCACCTCACCTCCTCTTCTTCACCTCTCCTCTCCTCTTCTTCACCTCTCCTCTTCTTCACCTCTCCTCTCCTCTTCTTCACCTCTCCTCTTCTTCACCTCTCCTCTCCTCTTCTTCACCTCTCCTCTTCTTCACCTCTCCTCTTCTTCACCTCTCCCCTCCTCTTCTTCACCTCTCCTCTCCTCTTCTTCACCTCTCCTCACCTTCTTCACCCCTCCTCTTCTTCACCTCTCCTCTCCTCTTCTTCACCTCTCCTCTCCTCTTCTTCACCTCTCCTCTCCTCTTCTTCACCTCTCCTCTCCTCTTCTTCACCTCTCCTCTCCTCTTCTTCACCTCTCCTCTTCTTCACCTCTCCTCTCCTCTTCACCTCTCCTCTCCTCTTCTTCACCTCTCCTCTTCTTCACCTCTCCTCTCCTCTTCTTCACCTCTCCTCTCCTCTTCTTCACCTCTCCTCTTCTTCACCTCTCCTCTTCTTCACCTCTCCTCTCCTCTTCTTCACCTCTCCTCACCTTCTTCACCCTCCTCTTCTTAACCTCTCCTCTCCTCTTCTTCACCTCTCCTCTCCTCTTCTTCACCTCTCCTCTCCTCTTCTTCACCTCTCCTCTCCTCTTCTTCACCTCTCCTCTCCTCTTCTTCACCTCTCCTCTCCTCTTCTTCACCTCTCCTCTTCTTCACCTCTCCTCTCCTCTTCACCTCTCCTCTCCTCTTCTTCACCTCTCCTCTTCTTCACCTCTCCTCTCCTCTTCTTCACCTCTCCTCTCCTCTTCTTCACCTCTCCTCTTCTTCACCTCTCCTCTTCTTCACCTCTCCCCTCCTCTTCTTCACCTCTCCTCTCCTCTTCTTCACCTCTCCTCACCTTCTTCACCCCTCCTCTTCTTCACCTCTCCTCTCCTCTTCTTCACATCTCCTCTCCTCTTCTTCACCTCTCCTCTCCTCTTCTTCACCTCTCCTCTCCTCTTCTTCACCTCTCCTCTCCTCTTCTTCACCTCTCCTCTCCTCTTCTTCACCTCTCCTCTCCTCTTCTTCACCTCACCTCCTCTTCTTCACCTCTCCTCTCCTCTTCTTCACCTCACCTCTTCTTCACCTCACCTCCTCTTCTTCACCTCACCTCTCCTCTTCTTCACCTCTCCTCTTCTTCACCTCTCCTCTCCTCTTCTTCACCTCTCCTCTCCTCTTCTTCACCTCACCTCTCCTCTTCTTCACCTCTCCTCTCCTCTTCTTCACCTCACCTCTTCTTCACCTCACCTCCTCTTCTTCACCTCTCCTCTTCTTCACCTCACCTCTCCTCTCCTCTTCTTCACCTCTCCTCTCCTCTTCTTCACCTCTCCTCCTCTTCTTCACCTCACCTCTCCTCTTCTTCACCTCTCCTCTTCTTCACCTCTCCTCCTCTTCTTCACCTCACCTCTCCTCACCTCTTCTTCACCTCTCCTCTTCTTCACCTCTCCTCTTCTTCACCTCTCCTCTCCTCTTCTTCACCTCACCTCTCCTCTTCTTCACCTCTCCCCTCCTCTTCTTCACCTCTCCTCTCCTCTTCTTCACCTCTCCTCTCCTCTCCTTCTCCTCTCCTCTCCTCTTCTTCTCCTCTCCTCTTCTTCACCTCTCCTCTTCTTCACCTCTCCTCTCCTCTTCTTCACCTCTCCTCTCCTCTTCTTCACCTCTCCTCTCCTCTTCTTCACCTCTCCCCTCCTCTTCTTCACCTCTCCTCTTCTTCACCTCTCCTCTCCTCTTCTTCACCTCTCCTCTCCCCTTCTTCACCTCTCCTCTCCTCTTCTTCTCCTCTCCTCTTCTTCACCTCTCCTCTTCTTCACCTCTCCTCTCCTCTTCTTCACCTCTCCTCTCCTCTTCTTCACCTCTCCCCTCCTCTTCTTCACCTCTCCTCTTCTTCACCTCTCCTCTCCTCTTCTTCATCTCTCCTCTTCTTCACCTCTCCTCTCCTCTTCTTCACCTCTCCTCTCCTCTTCTTCACCTCTCCTCTCCTCTTCTTCACCTCTCCTCTTCTTCACCTCTCCTCTCCTCTTCTTCACCTCTCCTCTCCTCTTCTTCACCTCTCCTCTCCTCTTCTTCACCTCTCCTCTCCTCTTCTTCACCTCACCTCACCTTCTTCACCTCTCCTCTTCTTCTCCTCTTCCTCTCCTCTTCTTCACCTCTCCTCTCCTCTTCTTCTCCTCTCCTCTCCTCTTCTTCACCTCTCCTCTTCTTCACACTCTCCTCTCCTCTTCTTCTCCTCTCCTCTCCTCTTCTTCACCTCACCTCACCTTCTTCACCTCTCCTCTCTTCTCCTCTCCTCTCCTCTTCTTCACCTCTCCTCTTCTTCTCCTCTCCTCTCCTCTCCTCTTCTTCTCCTCTCCTCTCCTCTTCTTCACCTCTCCTCTTCTTCACCTCTCCTCTCCTCTTCTTCACCTCTCCTCTCCTCTTCTTCACCTCTCCTCTCCTCTTCTTCACCTCTCCTCTTCTTCACCTCTCCTCTTCTTCATCTCTCCTCTCCTCTTCTTCACCTCTCCTCTTCTTCATCTCTCCTCTCCTCTTCTTCACCTCTCCTCTTCTTCACCTCTCCTCTTCTTCATCTCTCCTCTCCTCTTCTTCACCTCTCCTCTCCTCTTCTTCTCCTCTCCTCTCCTCTTCTTCACCTCTCCTCTCCTCTTCTTCACCTCTCCTCTCCTCTTCTTCACCTCTCCTCCTCTTCTTCACCTCTCCCCTCCTCTTCTTCACCTCTCCTCTTCTTCACCTCTCCTCTTCTTCACCTCTCCTCTTCTTCATCTCTCCTCTCCTCTTCTTCACCTCTCCTCTTCTTCATCTCTCCTCTCCTCTCCCCTCCTCTCCTCTTCTTCACCTCACCTCTCCTCTCCTCTTCTTCACCTCTCCTCTCCTCTTCTTCACCTCACCTCTCCTCTCCTCTTCTTCACCTCTCCTCTCCTCTTCTTCACCTCACCTCTCCTCTCCTCTTCTTCACCTCTCCTCTCCTCTTCTTCACCTCTCCTCTCCTCTTCTTCACCTCTCCTCTTCTTCACCTCTCCTCTCCTCTTCTTCACCTCTCCTATCCTCTTCTTCACCTCTCCTCTCCTCTTCTTCACCTCTCCTCCTCTTCTTCACCTCTCCTCTCCTCTTCTTCACCTCTCCTCTCCTCTTCTTCACCTCTCCTCTCCTCTTCTTCACCTCTCCTCTCCTCTTCTTCACCTCACCTCTCCTCACCTCTTCTTCACCTCTCCTCTTCTTCACCTCTCCTCTTCTTCACCTCTCCTCTCCTCTTCTTCACCTCACCTCTCCTCTTCTTCACCTCTCCCCTCCTCTTCTTCACCTCTCCTCTCCTCTTCTTCACCTCTCCTCTCCTTCTCCTCTCCTCTCCTCTTCTTCTCCTCTCCTCTTCTTCACCTCTCCTCTTCTTCACCTCTCCTCTCCTCTTCTTCACCTCTCCTCTCCTCTTCTTCACCTCTCCTCTCCTCTTCTTCACCTCTCCCCTCCTCTTCTTCACCTCTCCTCTTCTTCACCTCTCCTCTCCTCTTCTTAACCTCTCCTCTCCCCTTCTTCACCTCTCCTCTCCTCTTCTTCTCCTCTCCTCTTATTCACCTCTCCTCTTCTTCACCTCTCCTCTCCTCTTCTTCACCTCTCCTCTCCTCTTCTTCACCTCTCCCCTCCTCTTCTTCACCTCTCCTCTTCTTCACCTCTCCTCTCCTCTTCTTCACCTCTCCTCTTCTTCACCTCTCCTCTCCTCTTCTTCACCTCTCCTCTCCTCTTCTTCACCTCTCCTCTTCTTCACCTCTCCTCTCCTCTTGTTCACCTCTCCTCTCCTCTTCTTCACCTCTCCTCTCCTCTTCTTCACCTCTCCTCTCCTCTTCTTCACCTCACCTCACCTTCTTCACCTCTCCTCTTCTTCTCCTCTCCTCTCCTCTTCTTCACCTCTCCTCTCCTCTTCTTCTCCTCTCCTCTTCTTCACCTCTCCTCTTCTTCACCTCTCCTCTCCTCTTCTTCTCCTCTCCTCTTCTTCACCTCACCTCACCTTCTTCACCTCTCCTCTTCTCTCCTCTCCTCTCCTCTTCTTCACCTCTCCTCTTCTTCTCCTCTCCTCTCCTCTTCTTCTCCTCTCCTCTCCTCTCCTCTTCTTCACCTCTCCTCTTCTTCACCTCTCCTCTCCTCTTCTTCACCTCTCCTCTCCTCTTCTTCACCTCTCCTCTTCTTCACCTCTCCTCTCCTCTTCTTCACCTCTCCTCTCTTCACCTCTCCTCTTCTTCTCCTCTCCTCTCCTCTTCTTCTCCTCTCCTCTTCTTCACCTCTCCTCTTCTTCACCTCTCCTCTCCTCTTCTTCACCTCTCCTCTCCTCTTCTTCACCTCTCCTCTCCTCTTCTTCACCTCTCCCCTCCTCTTCTTCACCTCTCCTCTTCTTCACCTCTCCTCTCCTCTTCTTAACCTCTCCTCTCCCCTTCTTCACCTCTCCTCTCCTCTTCTTCTCCTCTCCTCTTATTCACCTCTCCTCTTCTTCACCTCTCCTCTCCTCTTCTTCACCTCTCCTCTCCTCTTCTTCACCTCTCCCCTCCTCTTCTTCACCTCTCCTCTTCTTCACCTCTCCTCTCCTCTTCTTCACCTCTCCTCTTCTTCACCTCTCCTCTCCTCTTCTTCACCTCTCCTCTCCTCTTCTTCACCTCTCCTCTCCTCTTCTTCACCTCTCCTCTCCTCTTCTTCACCTCTCCTCTTCTTCACCTCTCCTCTCCTCTTGTTCACCTCTCCTCTCCTCTTCTTCACCTCTCCTCTCCTCTTCTTCACCTCTCCTCTCCTCTTCTTCACCTCACCTCACCTTCTTCACCTCTCCTCTTCTTCTCCTCTCCTCTCCTCTTCTTCACCTCTCCTCTCCTCTTCTTCTCCTCTCCTCTTCTTCACCTCTCCTCTTCTTCACCTCTCCTCTCCTCTTCTTCTCCTCTCCTCTCCTCTTCTTCACCTCACCTCACCTTCTTCACCTCTCCTCTTCTTCTCCTCTCCTCTCCTCTTCTTCACCTCTCCTCATCTTCTCCTCTCCTCTCCTCTTCTTCTCCTCTCCTCTCCTCTCCTCTTCTTCACCTCTCCTCTTCTTCACCTCTCCTCTCCTCTTCTTCACCTCTCCTCTCCTCTTCTTCACCTCTCCTCTTCTTCACCTCTCCTCTCCTCTTCTTCACCTCTCCTCTTCTTCACCTCTCCTCTTCTTCATCTCTCCTCTCCTCTTCTTCACCTCTCCTCTTCTTCATCTCTCCTCTCCTCTTCTTCACCTCTCCTCTTCTTCACCTCTCCTCTTCTTCATCTCTCCTCTCCTCTTCTTCACCTCTCCTCTCCTCTTCTTCTCCTCTCCTCTCCTCTTCTTCACCTCTCCTCTCCTCTTCTTCACCTCTCCTCTCCTCTTCTTCACCTCTCCTCTCCTCTTCTTCACCTCTCCTCCTCTTCTTCACCTCTCCCCTCCTCTTCTTCACCTCTCCTCTCCTCTTCTTCACCTCTCCTCTCTTCACCTCTCCTCTTCTTCATCTCTCCTCTCCTCTTCTTCACCTCTCCTCTTCTTCATCTCTCCTCTCCCCTCCTCTCCTCTTCTTCACCTCACCTCTCCTCTCCTCTTCTTCACCTCACCTCTCCTCTCCTCTTCTTCACCTCTCCTCTCCTCTTCTTCACCTCACCTCTCCTCTCCTCTTCTTCACCTCTCCTCTCCTCTTCTTCACCTCTCCTCTCCTCTTCTTCACCTCTCCTCTCCTCTTCTTCACCTCTCCTCTCCTCTTCTTCACCTCTCCTATCCTCTTCTTCACCTCTCCTCTCCTCTTCTTCACCTCTCCTCCTCTTCTTCACCTCTCCTCTCCTCTCCTCTTCTTCACCTCTCCTCTCCTCTCCTCTTCTTCACCTCTCCTCTCCTCTTCTTCACCTCTCCTCTCCTCTTCTTCACCTCTCCTCTCCTCTTCTTCACCTCTCCTCTCCTCTTCTTCACCTCTCCTCTTCTTCACCTCTCCTCTTCTTCACCTCTCCCCTCCTCTCCTCTTCTTCACCTCTCCTCTCCTCTTCTTCACCTCTCCTCCTCTTCTTCACTTCACCTCTCCTCTCCTCTTCTTCACCTCTCCTCTCCTCTTCTTCACCTCTCCTCTCCTCTTCTTCACCTCTCCTCCTCTTCTTCACCTCTCCTCTCCTCTCCTCTTCTTCACCTCTCCTCTCCTCTTCTTCACCTCTCCTCTCCTCTTCTTCACCTCTCCTCTCCTCTTCTTCACCTCACCTCTCCTCTTCTTCACCTCTCCTCTCCTCTTCTTCACCTCTCCTCTTCTCTTCTTCACCTCACCTCTCCTCTTATTCACCTCTCCTCTCCTCTTCTTCACCTCTCCCCTCCTCTTCTTCACCTCTCCTCTTCTTCACCTCTCCTCTCCTCTTCTTCACCTCTCCTCTTCTTCACCTCTCCTCTCCTCTTCTTCACCTCTCCTCTTCTTCACCTCTCCTCTCCTCTTCTTCACCTCTCCTCTCCTCTTCTTCACCTCTCCTCTTCTTCACCTCTCCTCTTCTTCATCTCTCCTCTCCTCTTCTTCACCTCTCCTCTTCTTCACCTCTCCTCTTCTTCACCTCTCCTCTTCTTCATCTCTCCTCTCCTCTTCTTCACCTCTCCTCTTCTTCACCTCACCTCTCCTCTCCTCTTCTTCACCTCTCCTCTCCTCTTCTTCACCTCTCCTCTCCTCTTCTTCACCTCTCCTCTCCTCTTCTTCACCTCTCCTCCTCTTCTTCACCTCTCCCCTCCTCTTCTTCACCTCTCCTCTCCTCTTCTTCACCTCTCCTCTTCTTCACCTCTCCTCTTCTTCATCTCTCCTCTTCTTCACCTCTCCTCTTCTTCATCTCTCCTCTCCTCTCCCCTCCTCTCCTCTTCTTCACCTCTCCTCTTCTTCACCTCACCTCTCCTCTCCTCTTCTTCACCTCTCCTCTCCTCTTCTTCACCTCTCCTCTCCTCTTCTTCACCTCTCCTCTTCTTCACCTCTCCCCTCCTCTTCTTCACCTCTCCTCTTCTTCACCTCTCCTCTTCTTCACCTCTCCTCTTCTTCATCTCTCCTCTCCTCTTCTTCACCTCTCCTCTTCTTCATCTCTCCTCTCCTCTCCCCTCCTCTCCTCTTCTTCACCTCACCTCTCCTCTCCTCTTCTTCACCTCTCCTCTCCTCTTCTTCACCTCACCTCTCCTCTCCTCTTCTTCACCTCTCCTCTCCTCTTCTTCACCTCACCTCTCCTCTCCTCTTCTTCACCTCTCCTCTCCTCTTCTTCACCTCTCCTCTCCTCTTCTTCACCTCTCCTCTTCTTCACCTCTCCTCTCCTCTTCTTCACCTCTCCTATCCTCTTCTTCACCTCTCCTCTCCTCTTCTTCACCTCTCCTCCTCTTCTTCACCTCTCCTCTCCTCTCCTCTTCTTCACCTCTC